>NC_073305.1:15686543-16042793 GCF_027595985.1 Sorex araneus
TGATTTGAATTTTGTACAAAATACTAAAAAGGGGTCTGATTCTTTGGGGGGTTTTTTTTTGCATCTGACCAACTAGTTTTGCTGCCGGTGCCATTGATCAAAGAGGCTTTCCTTGCTCCAGTTCATACTTTTGGCTCCTTCATTAAAGATTAACTGTCAATATACCTGAAGATCTGTTTCTGGACTCTTAGTCTTAACCATTCATCTGGGAGTCTTCTCTCATTTCAGTACCACATTTTTTTAATACTGCAACTTCATAATTTATAAGTTATAAAGACATTTTTTAAAGTCTTTGTTTTGTATTTTTAAATATAATAAAAATTCTTAGTGTTGCAGCAGAGCAACAGTATAGTGGGTAGGGCATTTGCCTTGCACATGGCCAACCGAGGTTGAATCCCTGGCACCCCATATGATTCCCAAGCACTGCTAGGAGTAATTCCTGAGTATCGCTGGGTATGACCCAAAAATCCAAGAAAAAAAATTTTTACTGTATTCTTACATACCTGCCATATTTTGCCACCTCTTCTTTGTCATTCTTAGGTTTTCAATTTGTTTATTTTCCTTGAAGCATCAGTTTGCAATAGTACTGAAGTTGCTCTTTGATACTTGCAGAGCTGCTGCACCATCCCTGCACCCATGTCTCAAGAACCCTCCACCTGTGTCCCGCAGCCCCATCTCTTCTCCCACTTCAGGAACTGCCATGGTTCCCACATCTATTGATCATTTCTCAGGGCGTATTTCTACTGGGGATTATCTAATCCCACTCTTTGTTTCTTTATACTCTGCACAAGAGTGAGGTCATCCAGTATTTATCTTTTACTTTCTTGTTTGTTTGTTTGTTTTTTGGCTTTTTGGGTCACACCTGACAATGCTCAGGAGTTACTCCTGGCTTTGCACTCAGGAATTACTCCTGGAAGTGCTTGGTGTACCATATGGGATGCTGGGAATCGAACCTAGGTTGACTGCGTGCAACCAGTCAACCTCTTTACAGCAGGTAAAGAGTTTGCCTTGCTGCAGCTCCAGCCCCTATCTTTTACTTTCTGACTCACTTCAGGTAGCATGTTTCCCTCAAATTCCATCCAAGTTGCAGAAAAATTTAAGATTCAATTATTTTTTTAATACTCAGTAGTATTCCAGACAATGGGAAAGTTAAATGTTATGGTTGAATGTCTGACAACCTTAAGGACTTCTTATTTAGCTACACTAATGATAGAACAGTTGTAATTTCAAAAGAATCTCATATATTTGAGATATATAATAAAAATTGAGGGGGTAGCAGTTTTAGGAATTAAACCTGGATCTTTAAGCATGCAAAGCATGTACTAAGCACTGAATTAGATCCACACCACACACAAACATTTTTATGGTTAAAATAGTAGACACTGATACTTGTTTCAAAAGGACTACATAAATTGAAGAAATTATAGATAAAACCAGTGCTGTTAACCACCTGCCCATAGATCAGTGCTGCTTTGTGGGTGTCCTAAGATTGAAAATAGCTGGTTAACTGCCTTGGTTCTACCTGCCAGGTCCATGAGCTGGTATACAGGATAGGTGCCGTTCCTCAGGTATTAAAATGTTGAAAAATTATGGATTATATAAATTAACCATGAGTTAATCACTATTGAACCAGACTTATAATTCCTAAAGGATATTTTTGCACAATATTTTGAAATTTGAAAACGGTAATATTGTATACTTTGTGTGTGTGGGGTGACACCTGGTAGTTCTTAGGGCTTACTCCTGACTCTGCACTCAGGAATCATTTTTGGCAGGGCTTGGAGGACCCGTATATTATGCCAGGGATTGAACCTGGGTTGGCTGCATGCAAAGTAAATGCCCTACCTACTATACTATCACTCTGACCCCTATTTTGTACTGTTTTGAAATTTTCCAAAATAAAAGAAGAAGAACATCTGAGACCTAGTTGTTATAAGGTCACTCAAGCCAGTTGCTTCACAGTAATTCACCTTAGGTATGTCCCTCCAAGTAACAGCCTCTGTTTCACCTGAAAGTTGTGTCTGTAAACCATGATATCTATTTAAAACTGTGTGTGATTGACACAGTTTTAATGATTGGCAGAGAGTCTCTTGCCCTCGCGCCTGGCTGGGGCCCCTCGGAGGAGGTGGGCTCCAGCTTCCTTTCCCACCCCGAGCAGAGCTCCCGAGGCCAAAGACCTCCAGAGCCTAGCCACAGCCATGCTCAAGGCCCCTCTCCACATGTTCGGATGGACCTCATGCATGAAGGTACCGGCAGAGGAACCCAGGTGTGTGGGACCTGGGGTTGAGACCTCCAAGCCTGCTTGGATTGGAACTGGGCCACTTCCGCCCAGATTTCCCATTTTCCAGTAGCTAGGCGATCATACCCAGCAACTGTCCCTGGCACTGTGTAATGCCACCAACAGCCAACATCCAGAGACTTAAAACCAAGCTCCCAACATCTTATAGCCTACTTCACTCTCTGGGAGAACCTGGCAAGCTACAGAAAGTTTCCTGCCCACATGGGAGAGCCTCACAAATTCCTCATGGTGTATTTGTATTCCAAAACCAGTAACAATGCTTGGTCTCATTCCCCTGACCCTGAAAGAGCTTCCAATGCGGCACCATTGGGAAGGACGAGTAAAGAGAGGCTTCTAAAATCTCAGGGCGGGGGCTGGAGCAATAGCACAGCAGGTAGGGCATTTGCCTTGCATGTGGCTGACTGGGTTCAAATCCCAGCATCCCATATGGTCCCCTGAGCACCACCAGGAGTAATTCTGACGCAATGATGACATACAACTGTCAGCATGTACACCCAAATGACAGCACTCCTGAATGACACAGAGGTCCAGGAAAGGACAGAGAAATATGGTTGCTTTGCTCAGAGACTGGGAATAAAAAGTGTTGGAACTTGCCAGATGTTGGTTCTGGGGAAAGAAGAACTATGAAATTGGGGGTTGACTTCTTTTGGAGGAAAGACATAACCTGATGCTCTTAACTTCCCCAAATTATTTTACTTTAGGGGCCAGAGGATAGTACAGCGGGTAAGCCTTGCACATGGCCAGCCTGAGTTTGATCCCCAGTACCCTTGTAGTTCCCTGGATCCCTCCAGTAGTGATCGCAGAGTGCAAAGCCAGGAATAAGTCCTAAAAACTGCCAGGTATGGCCCCCAAGATGAAAAACCCCAAATTATTTCACTTTCAAATATCTGAAGCTTCTCATCTTTCTCCACGGAAATGAATGACTCTCCATGACTTTCAAAGCCTAGGCCCCCAGACTCTTCACCTCTGAGAACTTTTAATAATGTAGATATTTGACTCTTACCTAGATCTACTGGACCTGAAATTCAGATGATGAGACAATGCTCTGTGTTTTTAACAAGCTTTCCAAGTTCTGCAATGCTCAAAGTTTGAATATCACTACATTCAAGAAACCAGTAAGGGTTTCATAAATACAGTTTAAAGTAGAGAGATACTTGTCCTTTTAGGGAAAAGACCACGAAGCAAGAGTCTTTTCAAATTACTGTTACAGGAAAGCCTTGGGGGGAACCCAAGGTGGGAAAACAGATTGGAGGGTTTGACAGAGCTCAGACCGTGGAGAGACCCATGTTCCACAAAAAGAACCACTAACTTGAGACTGGATGGTTGCTGCCTACAAACTAAAGATGAGGGTAGGGAGCTGGCCCTAGTCTCCTTCTGAGATGCTAGTCCTGGGTCAGAGATACCTGAGGCCAATAGCTGAATAAAAGATTACCCTCTGAGAGTGAGAGTATGTAGGACAAGATATAATGACAGAAAAACCATAAGATCAAATTTTTGTAAACGTTGCAAGAGTTTTCTTTTCTGCTCCTTTCCCATCCTGGGACTCACCTGCATCTCAGTGTTAGGCATATGTTCTTAGTGCCCCCAGAGAAACTCACACTCCCTCATGAACACATAATGCTGTCTCTCTTTTCTTTTCTATTTCTCAAGACTACTTTACTACCATATTTTTTGTTCTTTTTGCTACTCTCTTGTCTTTTTCTCTCGCTATTCCTTCTCATTTCTTTTGTTTGTCCTCTAGAAAATCAAAAACTTATTTCAACTATTTGAAATAAGCTATACAACTTATTAATTGCATTATATTTGTATTAGCAATGCCTGTTTTGAAGGTGTATATAAGATGGAAGGTGGAGAGGAGACAAAATGTAACTTTTTTTTGTTTGGTTGCATTTTGGGCCACAAAAGATATTTGACAAAAATAAGATACCTGAAGCAATCAAACTGTCCTAATGGTTGGCAAAGTAACTATTTTAAAATATTACTGAAGTTTGAGATAGGGTAGCACTGTAGCACTGTCATCCCATTGTTCATCTATTTGCTCAAGCAGGCACCAGTAACGTCTCCATTGTGAGACTTATTGTTACTGGTTTTGTCATATCAAATATGCCACGGGTAGCTTGCCAGGCTTTGCCCTGTGGGTGGGATACTCTCGGTAGCTCGCAGGGCTCTCTGAGAGGGATGAAGGAATCAAACCTGTATCAGCCATGTGCAAGGCAAACGCCCTACCTGCTGTGCTATCGCTCCAGTCCTCTAAATGAATGTAGGAATTTAAAATGCATCTCAAAGCTAATAAGTTACCTACACTGGATTAGGAATACTTATGAGTACAGCAATACAGAGAAAAGAGAGAGAAAGAAGTACAAAAGAGATACCATTCAGAATAACCTACCCTGGTTCTTTACTAAGAAACTTCAAAAGAAAAAAAAAGGGTAAGAAGAGCAATAATACTGTGGATGCATCTTCCAATGCAAACCAATTACTCAGGTAATTATTGCAGTGATGTGTGACTTACAGAGGGTCTAAAAAGGAGGTGATGGAGGACAAATGGGAATTACTATGTAATATCTCATCTTAAGATAAGATGGCAGCCAACATCAAATTATTTTAACATTTGCTTCTTTAAGGAATGAATCTACACCAACTCCATGGCCATTGACTTGAATTTACTGTTACCACAGGCTTCAGCTCCTCTTATTGGGCATTTCTCTGTGCTCTGCCTTTTACTTTGATACACTGGCTCTATTTCAGGTTGGCAGCAAATTGTGACAGCTGTACCAGGACCATATCCAAATGCCTTGTCATCCAAGGACAGATAGGGTCTGTTGAGAGTATCCTTCTTAGGAGTTAAGGAAGAGCCTTACAGTTGGTCTCCCCTCATATCTACTAGCCAGAATGGTGCCACATAGGTATTGTACCAAATTCAGAGTCTAGACACAAATCAAAGTCACTCTACTTTTCTCAAGGCAAAGTGCTTAACATACTATATGGGCTTCACATTACTTTGGGGGATATGGAAAAAATAGAACTAAAAAACTATTTGTAAGGGTCAGAAACATTGATTCTAATGGAGCCTGAAACATCTAAGTGTGTAATTTCTCAAGTTTGTGCCAGGAGGCTGCCAGGAATCTCTCATCTACTCCCCTCTATAGCTGTAACCATCACTCTTCCTCCATTCAAGAGAACAACACCTTCTTTTTTCCAAACGTTGCCCAAGTTCCTCTTATGAGCAATAACCTGGAGCATGTCAGAAATAAAGATTCTGGAGAGCAGAGTCTCTCCTAGGTTAAGAAGAGAAGGCTGGGGTCCCACACTGGCAGCGGGCAATTCAGCACACTCACCCCAAAACCAGACCCAGAAAGGAGATCAGATCACTGACCCAGACTTGGGCCCATTAGGACCTCCCTTTGGTCGTAGGAGTTAGGTAAAGTCATCTTCAACCATGTCACATGGGAGATGATGAAAACCATATCTCTCTCCCAAATCAGTGTGCAATTCACAAAGAAAATGAGGGAAAAAGTTGTTGGTTAGCCCAGCGTTTCTCAAAGGGGGTCATTGGCCCCCTGGATATTCCAATGAATGCATGAAAATCACATAAATGGGGGCATGATATGAAACTAGAGTCCATCTGGTAGGACAGGAGAGCACAGGAAGAAAACAAGGTCGCCAAGGGGCCATGGGTGAAGAAAGGTTGAAAAAAAATCTGGGTTAAACAACCAGCAGTGCCTGTGACATGCAGTGCCACACCGGATCCTTAATTCTCTTTGCAAATCCACATATTTGTTACCAAAATAGCTAATATATATTTTAAAGAAATATGCTAGCTAACTCTGTTCACCATGCATACCTGCTATTCCCCACAAGGTTCTATCTCCTGCCAGCAGTTTAGATTCCAGATTCTAAGTTGTAAAATTATAGTCAGCCAATTGGTCATTCCTAGTGTTGCTGCAGTCAGGAAGAAGTTAAAGCTTCTTTTAGAAAACTCCCCCATTACCTCTTTTCCTCCCTATCAGAAAGAGGAAACTGCCCAGGTTCGCTTGTCTACTCCTGCTTACAGATCTTTGCAGTACCCCGAAAACCCTGTGTTTCAGGAACTTCCTGGGACCCCTCAAAAGTGCCACATGGGCCACCCACCTCTTTCCTGCTGCCCACCTTTCTGATCTCCATTGACTGTGACCTGACTTCCCTGTGCTTTCCATTCCAGCTTCTTCAGAATTTCAGACAGGGGTTTTCCTCCTGGAAACAGGAGACCCAGGACTGGCTCCATTTGAGAGCCTCAAAGCAAGACTATGAATGCCAAAAGATGCTCATTTCCGGTTTTCACACCTGGGCTGTTTATAGTAAAACCTTTTTTCTCAGAAAGCCTCCAAGGATGAGCCTTTGGATGGGGGGTTGGTGGGGATGGGGGGGGTGTTAGTCAGGAAAGTCCTGCAAAGGCCAGGGAGTGGCTTCTGTGGCCAAGGACCCACAGCTCAATGTTTCCTTCTACATGCCCTCCTCGACTAAGTAAGCTGTGTAAGTATTTTTAACTCAGCTGCAATGTTTTCAAAGTGAACTTTATTAGCGGAGATAACTGTCATATTCCAAGCCACTGCATTCTGGGAAGCGAACAGAGATCACAGGATTACCTGTGCTCCAGCCAATCACAGGCCAGTGTAGTGGAATAATAAGTCACTAATTGGGCATGAACAAGGAAGGAGGAAGAACAGCGGCTGTCCCAGGGGAGCAGTCTGAGCATGTGCAAAGCCTATCTGGATGCCTCTTCCAGGAAGTCGTTGGTCTAGAAGGATTTGAGGCCAGTGAGTTCGTGTTGTGTGAGCCTGTACTCACCCATCTTAGTAGCAGCCCTCAATCCGTGCTTGCAGAATGAACAAATGAATGAAATGTGACCATTGACCTTGGCAATGAGTCAAGTGGTTCCTGACTCATTCAGGATACCGCTTTCCCCCTTCTGAGTCAGGCCCGTTTTCAAGGCCGCTCTTCTCCCTTTCTGATGTACAACTAAACGCACTTAGCCATGATGAATAGGCGCTAAATGAGGGGAGGTATATCGTGATTCTTGGTGGTGGAATATATGCATTGGTGAAGGGATGGGTGTTTGAGCATTGTATAACTGAAACTTTAACCTGAACGCTTTGTAACTTTCCACATGGTGAATTAATAAAAGAATTTAAAAAATAAATAAATAAATAAATAAATAAATAAATAGATAGATAAATAAATGAGCCTCCAAGCCAGTGGTTCCCAAGCTGGACCGCACACTGCAATCACGTGGGGATGTCCCACAATCCCTGCGAGTCTTGGACGAGTTGAAAGCCCACTCTCTGGAGCTGAAGCCGGAGCAACAGGTTGAGAGCCAGCTACCCGAAGCCAGACTCCTAGGAGATTTTCCTGGGTCAGGAATCGGGGGGAGCTGGACCATATCCCCTACCACTCAGCCGTACCAGGGCCACTTTAACGGAGGCCCACAAGGCAATGAGGACGAAAGCATTCTGATGGAGTTCAGGAATTTGTTTTTGCACTCATCTGGAATTTGAGGAGGGGAGGTGTGTCTCGGGTCTTCGGAGTACATGACACTCTAAATGCTGGAACCGTGAAACCACGCCACGCTGTGAAAAAAAAACAAAAAGATGCAGAGATGCGAAGCGATTGAGTATCCCTGCCCAGTCTCACCCTGGTGCTGAGCACCAGCCCCTGCCCCCAGACACGCACAGGGCCCCACTTCTCTCTTGCGACCCTTCTTAGGGAATTTGGGGGGAAGAGCAGCTGATAGCTGTTGTTTGGGTTTGTAGAGATCCATCTTGTGAGGGGGTGGGGGCAGGGAAAGAGCCTGAGTGGCGCCCAGAGAAAGGGACCGTGACTCAGGGGAATTTCTAAGTCGCTCTGCTGCAGAGTGTGTCGGTG
This sequence comes from Sorex araneus, assembly GCF_027595985.1. Lineage (NCBI taxonomy): Eukaryota > Metazoa > Chordata > Mammalia > Eulipotyphla > Soricidae > Sorex > Sorex araneus. The sequence continues at coordinate 15,694,744 of NC_073305.1, forward strand.
GGAGGTGAGAAAGGCAAACAGAGGACCGGAAAACGGTGCCAGGAACCTGCCTCATGGATAAGCAAAACTTGACTATAAATAACCGGTGGAATGGTGGTGGTGTTAGCGGGGCTGTTTTCTAAAGCGGCATATAAGCCAGAGGAGTGTTTTCCCAGAGCCCATTCTCACTCCATCCCAGAAGGCCGAGTGAAAGTCCAGAATTCCTGTCTGATGGCTGAGGCTTTGCCTGAACCACCCCTACGAAGAATGAAGGCTACTGTCCCAGGGCTGAATGCCCGCAACATCTGAGTGGGGTGAGGGAGCCGTTTCTGACACAGCACCAACGCTTTGCAGAGGTGAAGAAAACACACAGTCTTTTTTTATTTATTTTTTATTTTTTGGTGTTTGGATGGTCTCAGGAACAGAATCCAGATTTCCTCCCGCAGTCTCCCGTACCCTCAGTTCAAGTGCCAGGAGGGAGATGGGAGCTGGGTTTAAGGCCATCAGTGTCTGGTTTCTCCTGGCCACAGGCCAGCAGCTCTAATGTAGAGCTCCCTGACCACAAGTCCCCTTTCTGGGAACTCTTTCTGGCGCCCGTGCAGTCAGACCCATTTTGAGTAGCAACATTTATGGCAAGATTGACTGCCACATAAATAGCAAGTACTGAAAGGAGTTTCTTATTTTTTTTTATAGTATTTTTGTTTTGTTTCATGGCTATGCACAGCAGGGCCCAGACCTTACTCCAGGCTCTGTGCTCAGGCATTGCTCTGGCTCTGACCTCAGGGATGACTCCTGATGGGCCTTGGGGGACCAAATATAGTGTCGGGGATTGAACCCAGACCAGCTACACTCAAGGCAAGGGACTCACTAGCTGTCCTATCTTTCCAGCCCCTCTCTTAGTATTTTCAAATTTTGCATTGGTTTTTAAAATGTTTTTTGAGGACTCATTGAACAGTTCCTCTTCCATGTTGCAGAGAGTCTGTGATGGGGAAATAGCTCTGGAGTCATCCGAACCAATCTCAATCGAGTGAGATTGGCCATCTCAGTTCTCAAGAGACTTTGTTCTCCAGAGTCATCTATCTGCCTCAGCTCCCGGAACAACACAATAGTGAACGTGCCAGAGCTGCACCATTCACGTAAAATAACACACCCTCTCTCTTATTCTGCCCTGGGCTTTTATGAGACCTCAGATCATTCCAGAACTTTAAAGGGGGGGGAAACAAACAACCCATAATGATGGAAAATTGCATACAAAATCCTGTGTACCTGATTTGCCTGTAAAACATCCCCAGTCTTAATTGACTGGAATGGTAGGTGAAATGGAGCCCGCTAATGGATCGAGTTCCTGTCCGTGGTTCATTGCTGAGCTAAAGAAGGGAGGCAGTGACAAGGCACTGTCAGAAGTAACAGGGAGAAAGGAGGCAGCTGACTCATTCCCAGCAGTAGAGACAAGACAGCCTGGAAGTTGCCCTCGGCCCTGTTCCGGGGTCCTCCTTATTATAAGCTCAGTGACAAATGAGATTCATAGTGAGTTTGTGTTCTGAGAAAAGTCTGCAGTTCAGGCCACTGAGCTTTCTCCGATGCAGGGAAATAGGCAGTACCTTTTTTAAAACTTTCTATTCAAGAAAGATTGCATCTAGAGATTTCAAGTGGCAAATTAGAATTACCTAGGGAAATTTTACTTATTTATCTATTTTGGTTTGGGGGCCATACCTGACAGTGCTCAGGGGATTACTCCCAGCTCAGTTCTTCAGCGTTGCTCCCACTGGTGCTCAAGGGGGTATAGGGTGCTGGGGATCAAACCTAGGCTTCATACATGTAATGTATGGATGGTACTCTGCCATTGTTTCTGGTTTCTTTCTTTGTGGGGGCCACACGTGGTGCTCAGGAGTTATTCATAGGTCTGTGCTTGAATGACTTTTTGCAGTGTTCAAGGAGACACATGTGGTGCTGGGGATCAAACCAGGTTCTGCCCAAAGCAGCTGCTTGTCAGACAAGCGCCCTAACTCCTATTCTATCTCTCTGGTCCTGCTTCTGGTTCTTTGGGGGGCCACATCCAGCAGTGCTTAGGGGCTACTCCTCGCCAGGGTCACTTCTGATGATGCTTGGGGGAAAGTCATCTCTGTAGACTCCCTCCATTTAAGTCACTAGAATGGGAATCAAAAAGAGAAAGGAGACCCCACTGCTAGTTCCTGTAGTTATCAAGTAGGTCCTCTGGAAAGCTCAGTTTCTTTACCTTGGAAAGGCTTAGATTTACAAGGTCCATTATTATAGCCATTCAATTGCCTATGGCTAATTACATTTAAATGAATCAAAAACAAGTTGTATTTTAAAAATCCAATTCTGGGCTAGAGCGATAATACAGCAGGGAAGGCACTTGCCTTGCATGTGGCTGACCCAGGTTCGACCTCCAGCACCATGTATGGTTCCCTGAACCCCACCAGGAGTGATCTTTGAGCATAGAGCTAGGAGGAGCAAGCCCCAAGCTTAGTTGGTCCAATCCCCACTACACCCACAAAAGAAACAAAACAAAACAAAGCAACCTCCCAGTACCTCAGACACACCCTTTTATTTCTAATTTTTTAAATTTTATAAGGTTGTTCACAATAATTTGTTACATTCAATATTCTAATACCAGTCCCACCACTATTGCACCTTACCACCACCATTATTTCAGATTTTCCCACCACCACCCAAACCTGCCCAAAGGCAGATCCTAAATAATTTATTTTGTATTGCTTGTTATGAATAACCTACTAAAAATGATCCAAAAAGGTTTCCTTAGAGGAACGTGTATGAAGATTGTCGTATCTCACCTTGGAGCCATTAAACCCTTATATAAGAGATTGCTAATATATTGTTAAAGATAAGTCTTGTGTGCTATTTTTTTTTTAAATCAAGATCAGTTGCCTACTACTTTACACTGCATCAAATGTGGTGTGCAACTCCTGGCACATCGGTGGCATAGAGTATGAGATGTTACTCCAGGAATTATAAAATTTTAAATAGGTGATACAGCTGGAGTTAAATTTTTAACTGTATGGTGACTTTGGAGTCCAGAGGCATCTCTACAGCTTGTTGTTTTCTTCTGAGATTTATTTGTGAGTCTCTGGATCATGACCTTACATGGTGCCAGAGGCAGTTTGTGGGTATGACTGCCAGGAACCTGGAAGCACAGGGAGATGGGGGGAGGTCAGACACATTTCCAGGGTTCAATAGCTCCCATGTAGCCAGCGTCAGTCCTTAGGGGAGTCTTGACATCTCCATCATCCACAAATACCCTCTCAGTTGGCACTCATCTAGATCCCAAAGAGAAAACGCTTCTCTCATGTCCCAGCCTTTTGATTGATAAAAGGGAAAACACCTCTGGCTTGTCTGTTTCAATTGTGAGTCTCCCTTGCCTCCTCCTCTTGAGAACTGCTTCCTGTTCCCCAGGAGTGGGCCTGAGTGGTCACACTGAGTGCTCAGCACTTGTACACTGGGTGATGCTGACCACGGAAGCGGCCACAGAACCCAGAAATGTCCCTCAGTCAGTCTCTCCACAATTCTCCAACTTGATCCTGAGATTCCGGTACAGTTTCTTTGCTTGGACTGGTCACATGACCTCAGAGCTCTTGGAGATTCGGAAAAAAAGCCCGTGACCAAGATAACAGGACAAACAAGCAGGCAGAAACCCGAGGAGATAAGACCGAGCCCAAATGGCTTTCTGGTTCTTGGTTCCAGAGGCCTGACTGCATTCTTGTGCTTGGCTTTTCTGGAACACCTGGTGTGTTTGTATAAAATCCCTCCTTATTTGTTCAAGGTGACTCAAGATGGTTTCTATTACTTGTAACTGAAGAGGTCTGTCAAAATCAGTGGTTGCTTTATTTTTTTGGGGGGTACCTCCCCTGCCGGGTGTGCACCTGGCTATTTGGCCCATCAGTTTGGGTCCAGCAGTTATGGGGTGGGACTGGGTGGGCATCAGAACTACACCCAGTGGTATTCAGCGGGCTGTGAAGTATTAGGGATCTAACTTAGGGTCTCCATACACAAGAAGTGTACTCTAGCCCTTTGAACTATCTCTGCAGCTCCACAAGCTAGCTGTAGCTTTGGAAGAATCTGAGCCTTTTCAGATGCAGTAGAATACAGTGATTGATCGATGGTGTCTGTCTTAGCCACAGATTGGGGGAGCTCAGGCATCGGTGTTAAATATTTGCCATCCCTGTTTTATTCATCCCTGAACTGATCTCCAGCCCCAAATTCCATTAGTTTTTCTGATAAATTTTTGATTTTTGTTTTGATTCCTTTTCTGATAATACTGGATGAATAACATGTTATTGTTGTATACCCAAATAGTTTACTGTATGCTGTTTTCTTTTGCTTTATTTTTTTGGTTTTGAACCATACCCAGCAGACTTCGGGGCTACTCCCAACTCAGTGTTCAGGCTGGGAATCCAAACTGGGTCTCTCCCCACAAAGCATCTGCTCAATGCTTTGTGCTCTCCTCATTCCACAAAATATGTTTAGTAACGCCAGACAAACCAACTAATAATGGGATCCTATAGATGACTTTTTAAATCATCGAAAGTCCATTTTGGTATCTGTTTCTGGGGAGCCTACTTGAGACATAGAGAGAACATTATGGGAAACTGAGGCATCCTAGCATTTCTGAATGTTAATAAGAATTTCCCTTGTGGGTCTCATTTAAAGTTAACTTCCAGTGCCCTATCTGACTCCCGTGATCCTTGCATTCATTCTTTCTACATATGTAACTTAATGCAACTTAAAAATTTTGGAGATTGGGGAGATAGCATTGCAGAATTGCAGAAAGGGTACTCCTTTTTTTTTTTTTGCTTTATTTTGGGGGGGTCACACCCGGCAATGCACAGGGGTTACTCCTGGATCATGCACTTAGGAATTACCCCTGGGGGTGCTCAGGGGACCATATGGGATGCTGGGAATCGAACTCGGTTGGCTGTGTGCGAGGCAAACGCCCTACCCGCTGTGCTATTGCTCCAGCCCACATGAAGGCACTTCCTTGAATGCAGTGGCCAATCTGGGTTTGATCCTGGCACTCTATATAGGGGCCCCTCAGCACTCAAGGGTCAATCCTGAGTGAAAAGCCAGGCGTAAGCCCTGAACACAGGTGGCCCGGAAAGAAATCTCTAAACAGATGTGGGCAGCAGGACAATGAGCCCTGCAGAGAGGAGCCCTAGGAAGACTGAGTTGTGTGGAAGGTAAATGACCCTTAAGAGTTGGTTAAGGGAGGGAAACAGGCTTGGTTTCCCTGTATTCTCCAGTCATTAGCTATTAGGGGTGAAAATGGGGTTGACACATCCCCCTGTTTTCTGGATGAGACTGTTCATTCAACAGTAGGACCCCAAAGGTCACAGGAAGAGCATTCAGCAGCAGTTGGAGATGGGAGATTTGGACCCAACACCAAGCTCATGTGACCTATGCATAAAGAGGATCAACCAGCACCAGAATATTTGTTGTACCTTCTGGAAAAACCCTCCAGCCTCAGTGTGGAGTCAGAGGGCACCTGCTGGAACTTCAGGTGCCACAGAGGCTCCCCTGCTGAGAGGCTTGAGGTCTAGCATCCATGCAAGACAGTCTCATTGGCTCTTTCTTCCTAGGGCTACAATAAAACTCAGCCGTCTGCATCAAACTTTGGAGGTGACAAAAAATTGAAAGTGAGAAGGAGAAGCAAAGAAACTATTCTCAGTGGGAGATATTGAATCCTACTCCTACATTCCAACATTAAGCTAATACTCCGTAGGGTGTTTTTTTTTCGGGGGGGGCGGGGATAACAATGCTCAGGGACTTCTCCTGCTTGGCCCTTGGGAGTGGGGCCACTCTCAGTGGTTCCTGGAGGACCATATGGTGCCAGGGATGGAAACCCCTTGCTGAGTGCAAAGCATGCACTCGGCTTCTTGAACCAGCTCTCAGAAACTAATCCGAGCGCTTCATTTAGTCCCCTAGAGAATATTGAGTTGATGGCTTGTGTGTAGCTGGGCCCCGAGTGAGTCTGTGAAGGAAAATTCCAAGGAGCTGTTCCAAGGCCATTTTGAGAAATGGCAACATGATTCAAATCAGTAAAACTGGAAGGGCCTGGTGTCCACGAGAAGGAACAGGCCAAGAGAGGAGGGACTTGGGGAGAGTCTAGGTCAGTGGGGAGCACTGGGAAGAGGCCCCAGCCAGCCTGCAGGCTGAGGTCAGTTAGGGGCGCTCTGGCTGCGCACAGGGTCTGAGTAAGCAAGAAGTTCAGGAGTCTAGGCCAGTGGAAGGACACAGGCTGATGGAGAGAGAAGCTGGGTCCTGCCAAGTGCTCAGTGAAAGTGGATCATAAGGTCTTGGGCCTTCATGCCTGGTCAGGCATTTGGGATACACCTACTCCATCCTGGAGAAGCCCGAAACTCCCAGAGGCAATACTTCTGCATCTTCACAGGCACCACCCCCGAGGGACGGATGCAGATTCTGATCCCGAGGGATGGATGCAGATTCTAATGCAACAATGGGGTCTAAGAGGAGATCTGGCCAATGACCTTCAAGTAATGCTGACTCTGCCACTCACCCACCTTTGAGTATCAAAAGGTTAAACCACTGGGCACTGAGTCCAGTCTTCCACACTTGGAAGGAAGAGGTGGAGAAGGTAAGGCAGGAAAACTTGGAAGGCCTCCAGAGAGAATGTCTGATCTTCAGCTGGAGTTGGGGTGTCCCTGGGGTGTGCTGTCTTAAAGAGGGGAGTCTGGGTTCTTGGAAGTGGAAGCATGAGTGCCTCCTGGGAGTCCTCCAGTGATGACATTTTCATTTCATTTCCCTGGGACCCCGTGCACATTAGTCCTAATGGGCACTTGGCTCAGTGATGGGTTTATTTGGGTGATACCCTTCGTAGACATTATTGGTCAGTTGCTGCTTTTACATTCTTCAGCAGGGGGTTGGGGGTGCTGCACCCAGCGTGCTCAGGGCTTACTCCTGACTTTCAGGGATCACTCTGGTGCTGCTCAGGGAAGTATAAAGCGTGCTGGGGATAGAACCCCGGTTGGTCGTGTGCAAGGCAAACGCCATACCCTCTGTACTGTTGCTCCAGCCCCCTGCTTTTACAGTCTTGCTTCTGGATGCAGCCAAATTCACCACTCAGAAGTTGTCTTGATCTTTTAACTTTTTAAAACGTGATTTGTCTTTTACTATTTTACTACCTCCTAAGCCTCCTCTTTAAATTTCCTCATGTGGGCTGGAGAAATAACTCAACAGGCTGGAGCACATGCCTTTTTGCATGCAAGATACCTGGAACCACCTGGTTCCCCAAGCATCACTGGGAGTGACTCCTGAGCACAGTGCTGAGAGTAACTCCTGAGCTCCACTGGGTACGGTCCAAATCCCTCATTCTTCCCAAGAAAACATGCTTGCTTGAATTTGACAGCATGGAAGAATTAGATATTCATTTTTGGATAACCTCTTAGGCTGTTACGGGTAGGTACAGGCATCAATTCTACAAATAATTGTCATAGGTGGAGGTATATAGTATCACTGTCATCCTGTTGTTCATAGATTTACTCGAGCAGGCGCCAGTAATGTCTCCATTCATCCCAGCCCTGAGATTTGGAAGCCTCTCTTTACTCATTTTTTCCCAACGATTGGAGGCTCTTTTCAGGATCAGGGGAATGAGACCTGTTATTGTTACTGTATTTGCATATGGAATACGCCACGGGCAGCTTGCCAGGCTCTTCCGTGATCGTCACTAGTACTACCAGGAGGAATTCCTGAGCACCACCCAAAATCCAAAACACACAGCTGGAACAATTATTATAGCAGGTAGGCCATCTGCTTTGCACATGGCTGACTGAGGTTCAATTCCTGGCAACCCGTGATTCCTGTGGTCTGGACCTGGCACATGATAAGGCTTTTCATTGCCTATACTGTGTGTTATAAATATCCAAATGAGGGAGCTTGAGAGATAGCACAGCAGGCAATGCCCTTGCTTTGTACGCAGTCAATGCAAATTAAATCCCAGCACCCCATAGGGTCCCGTAAGTCCCCAGGGGAGGGAGGTATATCGTACTATAATAAATTATCTTATCAAAAATTACATATTGATCTGATCCAGTCTCTTGACTCAAGAGCTAAAATACAGAAAACCTTGGAGTGGAGCCGTGATTAGCACAATCCAGACTGTCTGTTCTATGACTGAATCATGGTCCCTTAACACTCGAAGCCCAGACACTCCCACCTGATTCCCTGTGACTGTGTTTACAGGGAGGACCTTTGAGGAGGGAATTATGGTAAAGTGCGCACATGTGGGCAGGGTCCTCTGAAACCCTGAAGGAGGAAGAGGCCACAGAGATCTCTTTCCCCACACTCAGGGAGGAAGACCTCGTGAGGGCACAGTGTGAATGTAGTCATCCACAAGTCAGGAGGGGAAATAGCACCTGAACCCAGCCCTGCTGTCACCTTACTCTTACACTTCTGGCCTCTGGAACTGTGCGAAAATTAATTTCTGTTGTCTAAGCCACGCAGTCAGGGGTGCTTAGTTAGGACTGTCCAGCCTGACTCACAGTAGAAAACTTTATAAGGCAAACAGCCTTGGTGGTCCTTCAAGTAAATTGCCAACAAGGAGGAAGAAGGAGAGGGACAGGAGAGAATGGGGCGGGGAGGAGGGGAGGAGGGGTGGAGGGAGAGAAAGAGAATGAGAGAAAGGGAGAGAACAACAGTTCTAGCGACTAGAGAAACTGAAAGCACACATCCCCCAATCTCAACACATGGACCTTGGGATTCTGATTCAAACAGCCTAGAAAATAGAAGGGACACAGGCAGAAGCACACCGTGGCGTTTGCGAGACAGCTGGAAATCTAAGCACTGCTCCTCAATTTTTTTTTTGTTCTAGGCTGTCCTAGGTGCCTCCTCCAAAGCAGCTGATCCTGGGGTTCCAGTGTGGTCCCGGCGTTCAGCGCTCTGCACCCCGACTTCTCCAGCTGCTGCTGCACAGTGGGGAGGCGTGCAGACTAGGGGAGGGGGTGAAGCTGCAAATCCAGTGCAGACCCTTTAAAATGGAGACCCCCGTGGAGGCTCCGGAACTTCACCAGGCTCACTGCCTTTGCACCATGCTTCACCCACCCCCACAGGCAGCGTGGCAAGAAAGGGCCGCCATAAGCCAACAGTGTTATCACTCCTGAATGGAGTGGTAGGTCCACCAGGGTTCAATTTAATTTGATGCCTTTTATACTTTTACAATTTGAAAAAGGTGGGAGAAATGTGTTTCCTTTTTGGAGGGGCTGGGTTATTTTGGAGGCCATACCTGACTGTGCTCAGGGTTTACTCCTGGCTTAGTGCTCAGGGTTCACTCCTAGCAGGGGTTGGGTTCTGGACAAAATACCCGGGTTACCCACATACAAGGCAATTGCTCTTACTACCCATCCTGCTCTCTCCCCAACTCTGTAGGAAAGAGGAATGCAATGGCTGACTATTTAATAGCCCCTAAAGCTCTTTTAGAGATACTAACTCAATATTGTCTTTTGCCTTATTTATTAATGTTTCTTTTATTTTCGGGGGGCGTGGGGTGGGGAACACACCACACCTATCTTTACTCAGGGCTTACTTCTGATTCTTTGCTCAGAAATTACTCCCGGTGAGCCCAGGGGACCATATGCGATGCTGGGAATTGAACCCGGGTCAGCAGAGTGCAAGGCAAGTGTCCTACCCACTGTATAATCTCTCCTGCTGTACCTGCTGTAAACTTTTAAAAAAAATTCTAAGAAGCTATGTATAGGTAATATTTTTTGTGTTTACAACTAAATTTTTTTCATTTAAGTTTTAATAATCGTAAAGAATTTATTTATACTATTATACTGACATTTAGAAGGCCAGAGAGATAGTGCTAGGATTCGAACTTGAATCGGCTATGTTCAGGGCAAGCACTTTATCCACTGTCCTAGCACTTTGGCCTCACTTAATTTTCTGAATATTTTTCTGTGAAATGCTTTTTAAAAAAATCACATGTTGATTTTTTCTTTTAAATTATTAAAAATAATTTCCATTTTCAAAATTAAAAAAAATAATTTCCATTTTTTAATTTCAATTTTTCAAGTGACTCAATACCGCTTGACTTGTAAAACTATTTGTAACTAGTTAATAGGATTAGTCACTTGTTTAACAACAACACTCAGGTTTCTAATTGTTTTGCTTGAGAATTTGGGAGATTTTGCACCCAGAGGCAAAGCACCACTGTCTGATTTGAGATGAAAGCAAGGAGGGTCTTTGTTCAGAAAAGTAGAAGTCTATTATTAAAGGAAAACCTGTAGCTTTGACCTCTTTCTTAGAGAGGCTTTAGGCAAGACTGAAAATGGGAATACGAAATTGATTATTTTAAAACTGCCCAGGACTCCAAAGCCAAGGAAACAGCTCAAATGGCTGCATGGGGAAGTCCTGAATTTGATGCCCAGCCTGGCTTCGTAGTCCACCCACCACGATCATAAAAAAAAAAAAAAAGAAGATAAGATTCAAGGAAACAAAACGATTCCAGACCCTAAGTTCCTGCAATTTGGAGTATAGTCTATAGGTCAGCCACACTGGCAACACAGGAGCCTCTTAAAATGCAGAATCTTAAACGAGAAAGATGATTTAAAGGGCTGAGCTCATGCTTTGAGTATGAGAAGGCTCGGTGTGATCCCCAGTGCACGTGGTTCCCAGAGACTGCCAGGAGCAACCCCCAAGCACAAAGCCAGGAATAGGGGATGAGCACAGCTGGGTGTGGCTCAATTCTCCACTCACAACCTAAAAGGAAGGAAGGAAGGAAGGAAGGAAGGAAGGAAGGAAGGAAGGAAGGAAGGAAGGAAGGAAGGAAGGAAGGAAGGGAGGGAGGGAGGGAGGGAGGGAGGGAGGGAGGGAGGGAGGGAGGGAGGACTAAAGGATAATTTTTTTTTGCTTTTTGGGTCACACCTGGCGATGCACAGGGGTTACTCCTGGCCCTGCACTCAGCAATCACTCCTGGCAGTGCTCAGGGGACCATATGGGATGTTGGGAATCGAACCTGGGTTGGCTGTGTGCAAGGCAAACGCCCTACCCGCTGTGCTATTGCTCCAGCCCCAAGGATAATCTTAGTCCTACTGAAGAACCAGTTTTCAAATCTGCATTTCCCAACATTCTAGGGGGATTCGTAAGCACATTGCAGTTCGAGAAGCGCTTGGCTTTACCACTGAGAAGACAAAGAAAACCCTTGCGGTTGGGTGCGTAGTCTCTTATGTGGGCTCCCAAGCCGTGAGAGAATCTTGTAAATCCCTCTCGAGCCTCTGCTGCTTCTTGACTCTGATTCCCCAAGACATCTCTCCCGTCAGTTTTCAGCAGCCGTTGAGGCTGAGTGGGCTGGATTTGGGGACCCCGGAAGATGGTATCCGAAAACCCCCAGGCTCTCCACAGGCTGAGTGGCAGCTGATGGCACTTGCTTCCTTCCCGCTGGCGGTCAGATTGGGTGAGAGATCTGATTTCCTGCCTGAGTGTCACTCGGGCCTGCCTTTTGAATTACTGGATGTTAAGATTGGCAAGGCCTCCTGGGTCACTCTGTGTCACGGGAGGTTTCCTCCTACCATGCCTGTGACCATTTCAACTGTGTCATTACGAGAGCTACAAATAGATTTTTTTTTAAAAAAAAAAAAAAAAGGAAAATAAAAGCCTATTCAGACAGAGGGTCAAAAGCTACCCGTTTTTGCAAGAAGAAAATAACTGTGATTGCATTTTTGAAATATTTTGGGCCTTCCCCAGTATTCCCACTGTGTTGATAGCCATGCCATCCGAACCGGCCCTTGCCCCTCCACCCTCCCTCTGGCTTCAAGTCCATTTCTCTGGTGTGTGGGATTCCAGAATCTGTAAACAAGAAGGCCTGGTGCCAAAGCCTCCCTCTTGGGTGCAAACATCCAAGTGTCAGTGGTGTTTGGAAGCAGAAGAGCACTCCGTGGGAGGAAGCATTTTCCTGACATTGTTCTCATTTTGCCGCCGCGTAGGAGAGCCTGCGGGTAAGCTGGCCAGACCAAGATCAGTTCCGAGTTTCGCCGTGCCCCTGCTCTCCCGTGCTGCCGTTCATGGCCTTTGTTCTCCAGGTCATGTTAGCAAGTCACTTTGAATCTCTGCCTGTGTGTCTCCAGCCCTTCAATGGTCATCAACTCAGACGACTGCAGGACAATTGAGACTAAGAGTGCGAAAAGTGCATGTCTGAGAGAATCCGATGCTCCTCTTCCTTCCCAAACAAATGCAGACTGCATCCTAAAATCAGAGGCACTGAGGCTGGGGCAAGATTTTTCCAAAATTGTCTTACTGGGACCAGAGATAGTACTTTCTGCATGCAGAGGTCTGAGTTTGAATCCTGGTCCCCTGAGAACTGCAGGGAATGACCCTTGAGCACAGAGCTGGGAGTAGCACCACCAGGTATGCCTCCCATACGATATTTACATGTCCTCATCCAGTTATTCTATATATAGGTGGGGATTTATTTAATCATGAGGCAGTAGTATAGAGAATGAGTTTTAAAAATAAAGTCAATGAATTGAATCTCGCTTCTGTTCTCTAGAAATACCTTTCCTCGGACATTACAATATCTTTTTTTGTTTGTTTGTTTTTGGGTCACACCTGGAGATGCACAAGAGCTACTCCTGGTTCATGCACTCAGGAGTTACTCCTGGCCGTGCTCAGGAGACCATATGGGATGCTGGGAATCGAATCTGGGTCGGCTTCGTTCAAGGCAAATGCCCTACCCACTGTGCTATCGCTCCACCCCCAATGTTACAACATCTTAATAGCAAATTTAAGTGGAAAAGAAAGTACAGGGGTTAAAGTGCTTGACTTGCAATGGCTGACCCACATTCAACCCCCAGCACTGCATATAATCTTTCCCCATCCCACCCCAAGCACTTCTAGGAGTGGTCCCAGAGTCAGGAATAGCAACTGAGCACTGCCAAGAGTGGCCCCTGTTGTCCCACTGCCCCCCCAAAAAAAGACCCAGAAGATTAAACATATCACTAGGTTTTCAATTGCAAGAGATAATAGCATTCTCATCTCTAGAATAGAAGCAGTTCATATAAAGCCCAGTGCTATCTGGGTTTGGAACTCTACTTCATAATGTCATGATGTCCTAAGGCAGACGGAGTCTCTGGGAGGTGTGTTACCATGGTCCTACCTTCTGCTTATTCTGAATATCCTGTTTCACAATTAAAAGTCAAGGAATCAAAAAGCATCACAGTGAAAAGTCCCAATCACACTCTACCTCGTATATCATCATTATTGGGTGTTCATAGGTCAGTCCATTTCCCTGATTGGGATCCCTCCACAGCAAGATCATGTATTTAACTCCCCTTATACAAGGGAAATAAATTTGGCTGAAATTGTGCTCTCATGAGACTTAACTGCAGGCCACGGAATACTTCTGAGAATCTATGACGGCTCTCTGTTGCTCCCTTGGTTACGCCACCTCTGTTTATTGTGTGGGTGTTTATTACTTGCTTTATTTCTACGTGGTGTTCTCTAGAGATTTTGTAAATGATTGACTGTGTTCATCCCCATAACTCTGCAGAAATCAGACTTTGTAAATACAGCGGAAGACAGGAGACTCAGCTAAAAGCTTCCTAATGAGGACACACTGCCAACATGCTATTTTCAATATTCAACTCCCAGGTTTGAATAATTCATGGAGTGTGTGTGTGAGAGAGAAAGAGACAGAGAGAGAGAGAGAGAGAGAGAGATAAAGAGAGAAAGAGAGAAAGAGAGAAAGAGAGAAAGAGACTGTGTGTGTATGTGTGTGTGTGTAATCTGTTGAACTAGAAGTGACTGGGCTATTTTAATGAAAGGAAAGGTTTGGAATGTGTCAGCTGAGATGACACGAGGAAACTGAATGCTGAAAGAGAGGGTGACCACGCAGAGAACTGGCACAGTGAACTGGGGAACTCAGGTCTTCTCTGACCCACCTCTTCAGCGTCTAAGGTCATTTGGTGGCAAGTGATTAACCTTGAGATGCACATGCCCCAAGCCACAGGTCCCCGGAGGAGGGCTGGGCTCAAAGATGAGTGCTCTTGCACTGCTGGACCAGAAGATAGGCAGAGATTTCCTCTCCCAATCTGTCTCAGTTGGTCTCAGCTTTGTCTGAACAATAGAGCCTCTGGGGTAGTTTATTCAAATCTGAATTCTCAGAACCCATCCTAGGTCAATTTGTTTGGTCTCTGGTCTCTAGGTGGGGGATAATTTACAGGGCTCCCTTAGGGTTTCCAACTTGTAGTCATGTTGAGGCATCGTCACCTCTAGACCTTCTCCTTATTTCTCCTATTCTCTCGAAGGCCAGAATTCTCCCCTTGTTCCCTCTGTATTGTTTCTGCTGATGCTTGGGTTTTATTTGTGGATTTTCATTGAGGTAATTTGATTGGTTGCAGTGGGTATGTTTTAAGAGTAGTTCCGCCCTCACCCTACATCATGCCACATCTACTGCTCGAAGATGGTATCCCTCTCCCACCAAACACTGTGGTCCTTAGGTTTTAACCCAATAACCACATTCGCCCCCAGGCTGTTGCATTTACAAGTCACTTAAAACTTAGCGTGGGTGTCCTTGACTCATCTACTTGCCTCTCATAGTTGACTGGATCTCTCCTCCTCTTGGCCTACCCAAGATAATCTCCAAAGGACCTCAGTATTCAAGAAAGGGCTACTACCAGTGGTCCTTCTCTGTCCCTCCCTCAAAGCCTCCCTCCACCCTGGCCTCAGCCAGTGGGGTGGAGAAGAGGGCTGAAAGCCTGGACGCTTCAGAAAGGAAAGGCCACTCTGCTGATTACTGGTCCCAGAGGGAATAGTTCTTGCAGTAGCTCTCTTCGCCACCTCCCCACCCCTCTTCCTTGCTGCGAAATGTGTGGGTGTGCAGCAGGCATTTGCTAGGGAACGTCGGCAAAAAATAAAACTTTTCAAGCTTCAATTCTGCAGACAGATTGAGAGGCCTCCCAGCAGTGCAGACTTGCCGAATCTGGTTGCATCCACCCACTTTACTCTGCCAAGAAGGAAAAGGTAGAGCTAGATGTAATTTTGATTTATTAACAGTGGCCTCGTTTATGGGTGGGTTTAAATCAGAAGGGGCTACTTTAAGAAAACCTGATGGTAATTAGGGGGCACTGGGCTGTGTCCTGACAAACCCAAGAGGGGCTCACTTGTGTTAAAAGTACTTTATAGACAATGGAGGAGGAGAAATAGAGGTACTGGAGGAAGTCACGAGTTTGAAGTTGAAGAAGGGCAGAAAGCTGCCGTTCACTTTCTAATTAAGTCCCTGAACAAGACATAAAATGGGGAGGAAGGAAGAAGTGAAGGGAAGGAAGGGGATGACAGCTGTGTGTTTAGCTGCCTAGAATAAAGTCCTGGACTATTTACTCAGTCCACGCTCACCAAACACATATTATTCTCATGTTGCTGTCCTGACCTCCAAGACTTTCACACTGCTGAGAGCTTAGCAAACATTCTCTCTCCCAAGACAGCAACCCATTCTTTTTCCAATCTGTCTCCTCCGCCTTTTGTATGGGTGTCTATTTGTCATTTTCTGACTCCCACACCTTATCTCTCTTTTAGATACATAAACATTTTGCACAAATAAGTAAAAGAATAGAGCTCTCAGCCTTTTATCAGAGAAATCTTACTGATAGAACAAATCAACACAAAATCAAATTGACAGCACCTACAACTACGTACAGGAAAATAACGGTTACTGATGTACACTTGCCTGAAGAATAAAATCTGGACCAAAAGTTGATGTTCAAATCTTGGTGTTTTTTTTCCCTGGCTTTTGGGGCCACAACCAGAGATGCTCAGGGATTACTCCTGGCTCTGCACTCAGGAATTATTTCTGGCAGTGCTCAGGGGACCATATGGGATGCTGGAGATTGAACCCAGGTTAGCTATGTGCAAGGCACACACCCTAACCACTGTACTATCACTCCAGCCCTGATTTTCAAATCTGGTAGCAGTAAAGAACACGAAGTGAAACTCACAAAGGCAGATATTATCATTAGCAAAATTGAACATTGATGAAAGCCTGAAAATGAATAAGAATTTCTGGTAAAATGTGTACAGAAAAAGAATTGATGCCAATGAAAATAAGCCTAATAAGTTATAATGAAAATGCTAAGAACTGGAAATGAATCGTGCCTCCAGAAAAATTGATCAGTGAGTTTCATTACTTAATAAGTTCCAGAAATCACTTTCTTAATAGAAATCTCTCACTGTTGGCACAAGTCTGATTAAATTGTTTATGGTCAGTCTTATGCTGGGGTTAAATAACAGTTATAAATTGCCTCAACCCGGGGTTGGAGCAATAGTACAGCGGGTAGGGTGTTTGCCTTGCACACGTTTTACTGGGCTTAAGTCCCCAGTATCCCATATGGTCCCCAAGCACCACCAGGAGTAACTCCTGAGTGCATAGCCAGGATTAACCACTAAGCATCACTGGATTTGACTCAAAAAGCAAAGAAAAATAAAAAGAATGGCTCACCTTTTGAGTCTTAATTTTAACATAGCATTTGTTCAAAATGTTTTGGGGGCAATTAAGAAAAAAATAATGAACATCACAGGATTTCAGATCATTTTAAGCAATTATTGTTGCAAGGAGCTGGGTAAGAAATACCTAGATATTCACTATACTGTTATCTTCCTGTAGAGACGGTGTTTGAAAATATTCAAAACTGGGGCCGGAGCGATAGCACAGCGGGTAGGGCGTTTGCCTTGCACGCAGCCGACCCGGGTTCGATCCCCGGCATCCCATATGGTCCCCCAAGCACCGCCAGGAGTAATTCCTAGTGCAAAGCCAGGAGTAACCCCTGAGCATCGCTGGGTGTGACCCAAAAAGCAAAAAAAAAAAAAAAAAGAAAATATTCAAAACTGATGTGAGCAATTGTGCAGGTGATATGGATACACATCCCAGGAACTAATTACTGAGGAAAGGTTGCCCACTGTTTGGTGCTCTAACTCATGTTGTTATGGCCTGGAATAAGTATGTTATTACCTAGTTGTAGGAATAAAAACTTGACAAAATATAGTAGGACAGTAGAGGAAGGAATAAAAATGTCTTGGAAAAAACTAAAGATAGTGTAACTTAGTAAAGAGCAAGCAGACAGGGAAAGGATTTAAAACTTTGGAGTGCCTACTATGTTTCAGACTGGAGAGGGGGGACTTATACCTTGAAATGCTCAGGGATTATTCCTGGCTCTGCACTCAATAATTCCTTGCTTGAGGGACCATATGGGATTCCGGGAATGGAACCAGGTCAGGCACATGCGAGACAAGTGCCCTACCCACTGTGCTATCTTTTCAGTCCAATATTCCAGGTGTTTTGTAAACATTTTCTTTGGATATTGACACAGAATTCAATATGAATTGAATTAAGTGATAAAGTGATATAAAAAGATATTATTTTCATTAAGTGATAATTCACTTTAATTAATAAAGTGAATTCAGCTTTAAATATATTACTCTTTGAAAATTAAATTAATATGAAGGCCCAGAGAGGATGGGTGTGTGAATTCCCAAGACCAAACACCAGAAATGACTGAGCCAGGATATGATCACCATCTTTGTGAGCCCAAAGTTTACATTCTTTATTTGACCCATTGCCTCTGCCCACGTATTGATAAATGTTATTTAGAATGTGCAAAGGGATTCTGAGGAGGATGAGATCATGGAGGAATAGGAGGAATAGGGTCAGTCAAGACTAAGGAAGGAGCTGGACTTGGAGCTAAGTCCTGGAGGTGGAGTCAAAGAACGGAAAATACCCCAGGATGGGTGAGGAATGACAAGATGCAGAAACTCGGTAACAGAAATGCCAATGCAGGTGCCTTGCCAGATCAGGTGAGGTCAGGATTGCCATATGGGCTGCAGGAAAGAGCACGTTTCCCAGATCTTAGACCTGGACAACTGTGACAAGATGTCAAGTGTCACCCTGAAGTGGGAAACCATGCTCCCATTTACAGGAGAAGGAAGTTTTTTCAGGTGGGTGGGGATACAGAGATGAATTTTATTTTAAATATGTAAATCCTGGTGGAGAGGCCCAGATGGCAGTTAGGTTGGTAGGATTTTAGACTTAATGATCATCTGGTCTACCCCTTCATTCATATTCAAGAAATATGAATGCAGGAAGTAACCAGTGAGTATCTTGGTCATTACATCTCACTTATGCTGTGATACAAACTCTAGTCATTTGTTTTTTGTATGTCGTGTTGCACGTACTGTTCTGGGTGTTGGAGAGGCTACAATCCTGGAAGTAGATAGTTTGCCTTGATGATTACAGAAAGCTTTTAATTAGTCTGCCTGTTGCTATACTGGCATTTCCTCCATATTTTCTTCTGACAGTAGCTATGAAAGTTGCTATGGCCCAATGTGTTGTCTGTATAAAGGGAACTCCCTCGATTATACTGTGGGAGCTACACCCCACGTGGAGATACATGACAGTCTTATGAAAGTGATCCTAATAACAATCAGATCACATAATTCCTCTGATCAAAACTTCCCAGGAGGCCCAGGGAGGTAGCTCCCAAGGCTGAAGCACATGCCTGCATGCATGAGGCCTCCAATTTGACTCCTGGCCCTGCATGCTCACCCTCCTCAGCACACTGTTGTAGCCCTGGTTGTAGTCTGGCACCCCTGGACGTAGCCCAGTACCTCTCGGCCCAAGCAGCACTGTAACATCCAGCTTGAGTATTCAACTGTGAAGCCCACACAGACAGGGGGGCTCTCCTTGAGAATCCCTCTCACCACAAAGACCTCTCAGAAAGGTCTCTTCTTTGTTCCCAAACATGCCAGCCATGCTCTAGTCAAGCACCTTTCCACTGGTGTTCCCTTCCACCTTGAAAGTGTTTCGGCCAGAGATTCACCCAAACTTCTTTTAAAGCTTTACTGAAAGGTTGAGTGAAACCCTTCTGGTTGCCTTCTCTAACTGACTAGGACATTCCCGACCCCCTCCCTCATCTCCTAAATCCTGCTTTATTTACCCCACCACCAAACCTTAGTTCCTGTTCTTTTTTTTATCACAGTATTCATTCATTCATTCATCATTTTTGAGAGTTCTGGGGATTGAACCCTTGGTTTCACACATGCAAGACAAGTGTCTAGCATTGAGCCACTGGCCCAGCCTTTATTTTCTTTTTTAATTTGTTTGTCTTCATTCCTTGTAATAGAAGCTAGTAAGGGCAGGAGTTTTTATTTATTTATTTATGGCTTTTTGGGTCACATCCGGCGATGCTCAGGGCTGACTCCTGGCTCTGCACTCAGGAATCACTTCTGGTGGTGCTTGGAGGACCATATGGGATGCTGGGAATCGAACCTGGGTCGTCCGCGTGCAAGGCAAATGCCCTACCCGCTGTACTATCACTCCAGCCCCTATTTTTTA
Source organism: Sorex araneus (assembly GCF_027595985.1). NCBI lineage: Eukaryota > Metazoa > Chordata > Mammalia > Eulipotyphla > Soricidae > Sorex > Sorex araneus. The sequence goes on from NC_073305.1 coordinate 15,714,089, forward strand.
TTTTTGATGAAAAATTTATTTAGAGAAGTGTGAGAAGAGAGAAAGAGAAATACATGTTTCTGATAAAACATGACTTTTCCATTGTGAAAAAGGGGGCAGTCGCTTTGAATACCATTTGGCCATTGCTCTAACCTCAAGAATTCAGAATAACATCCAGCAAACAGACTGTATGCTGTACATGAATGAATTTGTTGTTTCATTAATGAATTCACTGCATCACTAGACAACTGATAGAATAAAGATGAGAACAAGGCAAGATAAAATCTGATCCACTCCAACTACCTAAGCAGGTCCCAGAAGCTTCCCAGAGAGCTGGGAGCTGAGTGAGCCAAGCAGATTCAGAAGGCTAAATAATGGTCTCTAAATCCATTCAGCACCTGATCCCAGGAGCCTGTGGCTATTAGCTTCATCTGACAAAAGAGAATTACAAAAATGATTGAGTATCTTGAGAAGGAGAGATTATTTTGTTTGTTTCCGTGGTACACCCTAAGTGCAAACATATGAATCTTTTAGAAGGAGAGAAAGGTAAATTTAACAGTAACAAAGGTGACAGAGGTCAAAGAGATGACTCATTAGGCTGAGCACAAACTTTGCATGCAGGAGAGCTAGATTCAAGACCCCTGAACACCAACAGAAGTGACCCCTGATTAACGCTGGGACACCCAAGCAAACAAAATCCCACAAAAGTCAAGGTGACATGAAGAAAGATGCTTTATTGCTGACTTTGTAGATGCAGGAAGGAGTCATGAGCCAAGAAATACAAGGAATGCAGTACTAGCAGTTGGAAAAGCTAAGAAAACAGATTCTTCTCCAGAACATTTCAAAGGTTAGCTTCTAGATTTCAGCTCAGTGGAACTGACCTCAGACTTTTGGCCTCTAGGTCTGTAAGAGAATCAGTGTGTGTTGTTCAAAGCTTCCATGGTTATAGTACTATGTTTTGGCAACCATAGACCCTAACACAGTAAGAAAGTGCATCCGAGTACCAGGAAGGAGTCTGTCAGATCAGGAAAGGAGAAACACATCCCAGACTCCCCTGAGAATACCACGTCCCTGGGTGAGACTCTGAATGGGTACAGGAGAGGCCCCAGGATAGCTCAGGGGTGGAGCACTTGCTTGGTTAAAGAGCTGGAATCCCAGAATTATCCCTGCTTGCCTGAGTGTGATGCAGGGGAGGGGGTTGCAATTTGGGATCCCTCTCATTCCACCCGCTATCACCACACACACACACACACACACACACGCCACAAGAATGCAGTCTCAGCACACCTCAACTGTAGTGTGACACCCAGCAAGCACTGTACCCTAAATATGGGAGAGCTTCACACTCCAGCAGGTCACCACTTCCCCTGCAAGCACAATTGTAAACCCTGCAACCTCTGGTCATCACAATGACGAGAAGGATGAGAGAATTGAAAACAGACACATGGAAAATGGAAAAGATGGGGTTGAAGAGATAGCAGGGGTTGAGTAGGAAACACCCTTGAGTGTCCTGCAAGGGGACTGGAAGGGATCTCATTGCTATAGGGGAGCGTATTGGGTACACTGTGTTGTGCTACCCACATCCCTTCAAGGGGTCCTGTCGGCCTTCTCCACTCTTTTCTGAAGAAAGTCTCCTTTCCAAGTTTATGCCAGCTTCCTGGGCAGCCCCATCCAATTGCTACCCTGCATAAGAGTAGACATATATGTATTGCACACCAATTCAGAGTTCCCAAGGGCCTTCTTAGTATTAGCACTCACGCTGGGGTAGTGGGAGCCTTGCCTCCTTGTTCTGATCTTGCCTCCTAGGCTCCTTGCCTCCCTTCTGCAGTCTTAATCAAAGGAGCCTTTCCTAATCAGGATCTTATACTAGGTCTCCATCCTCTTCTGCTCACCTGGGAGCTCAACCTGCTAATGTCAGCTAAGAGATCTTTAAGCAAGAAAATGTAAAGTCAGAGTGGGTTGGGATGGGAAGTGAGGGTGGGATGGGGGTGGGCTGATTAGCCAGATCATTGCAAGGATAGGCTTGGCTGGGAAGTAGTGGGAAGAGAGAACAGTTAGGTAATGAGGGTAAAATTCCTGGGGGAGAGATGATGAATTTCTGGAAAAGGGTAGAGATAAAAGGAACTATCTGTGTGGTCACCAGCTTTTCCACAAATAGCCCCACGAATGCCGGGTTATTCTTCCGGAGGAACCCGAGAAGCAGCATGGACTTACAAAAAGGTTTGAGTCATTGCATTTAAGCTCCTTGTTTCTAAAGGTTATATAGAACAAATTTCTGGTCTGCTTTCTGATCCAGATGAGCTCTACCTCCCTGGTGAGCAATCAGCTCTGAGAAACAGTGGATTTGATGAACCATTCTTCCCAGAATAAGAATCTCTGTACTGGGATGTATTTTTACAACTCCTCCTTGAATACCTGCAGTATCATGGAGCACATTGCCTTCATGCATGGCACTACATCCTCACTCTCCACAGAGATCCTTGTAGGAAGTCTAACACAGCTCACAGCTTCCCCAGGGTTCCTGTTCTAGCAGAGTTGTGATCACTAACATGAAACAAATTAGTTAATGGCCCTAGTTTTAGTCACACAAAACTAGAACTTGATTCAAATCTAGTCTCTGCACTTCATAATGAGTTTATCTCACCCAGTTGGCTTGACTAAAAGATAGTGACAAAAACACAATCAATCTACTTTAGAGAGTTGTTTTGAAAAACTTCTGTTTAATACCTGATGTCTGGCACATGATAAATGCTTCCTATACAAGAAATATTATAGATGTTAGATATCAATGGAAATAGCTCTTCAAAAAGGATTGCATTGTGTTGGGAGAGCTCAAAGACTGGAGTGTAAGCTCTGTATGCAGGAGGCCCTGGTAGGATTCCTGGCACCTTATGGTCCCTTAAACACTGCCAGGAGTGGCCCCAGAGAACTGTTGGGTGTAGACCCAAAGAGAAACCAGGCAAAACATAAAAAGTATCACATTATTTGGGTGTAGACCCAAAGAGAAACCAGGCAAAAAATAAAAAATATCACATTATTATCAGGGGCAGGGAGACACAAAGAGTGAGGGTGGTAAGAGAGGTAGACAGAGAGAGAGAATTTAGTCTCCCAGGAAGTTGTGAATGAATACACACCTGACATTTCGAATTAAATGTGTGTTAGACACAGTTATGGTGTGTGGACTCTCATTCTGCATATGCAGAGGGTATAATCAAGTTGCCTCCCAGGGTTTATTTCTGCCTGCTTAGAAGGAGAAAGAATTTGCTTTCCATTTACCAAACAGCAGGCCTGCATAATAACAAGGGATTGATTTTCATTCCATTAGCTCTGGGTCTTTAAAGAGCGCATAATGCACTTCAGTGGGGAGATGAATTCCATCATCAGGGAGCTGGTCAAGGACTGACAAGGAAGCAGACTAGAGCTGTAGCTTTCACAGGGAATCAGTCTGCTCTTCTCTACATTGGCCATCTATGTTTTTTTTAAAAAGTCTGACAATGTATAAACACATTGCTGATCTAGACACACATTTCATAACCAACTCAGGGGCTGACCCAGTTAGGTAATAATGAGTGCTCTTCATAAATGTAAACTTTTTCTCTCTGAAGAGCCCAGAAAATGAGGGCTGGTGGGGGAGTCACGGGCGATGATGTCAAAGCCCATTGGTTGGATTGTGATAACTACTGGCTCTCTGTGGCAGTCATGCCCAGGAGAGACCCCAAACACCCACTGAAGTCACATTATATTTTGTCCATCTGGATTTCACACAAAAGAAGGATAGAAAATGAGAGAAGAAAATGCTGCTTTTCTGAGAGGTGAGTGATTTTTTTTTCTCCCTCATTAAAGAAAGTTTGCTTCCCGGAGGTTTTTTTTATGAGAATTTGTAGCATAACCAGTAATGTGCAGGTGCATATTTGACACTCTTGAGATGGAGCGGAGGGTAGTGTGGAGGCCGATGAGTAGAAATGGTTCCTCCTTTGGCATAAATATTCTCATGATAGCCTAATGCAAAGTACCAACTTGAGGTCCCAGAATAGGAGGTTGGGCAAAGGAGCACTTTTCCCACGTCATTTTATAGTGCTCTCACCATCTGGGTACACCAGAGGCAAACATCAAGAGCACAGAAAATGGCAAACAACTGGGAAACAGAGAATTTTGGATATACTCTTTGAGAATCTTGAGAATTAGCCCCGTTTTTAATATAATTTATTCTGAGTGCTAGTCAAGTGTGCTTGGTCCTTTGAACATTCCTCCAAAGAACTGGATCAGGATGAGGTAAGTGAGGTGTCCAGGGCACAAACCTTAAGCAATCTGAGATGCTCAATTTGGTTGCACTTTCTTGATCCAGACATCACCCACCTCCTTAAATTTTCGGCCCCCAATTGGCTCATTTGCTTAAGTTCAGTATTGGGTCTGCTCTATTTGCTCATCTTTATGTGATGCAATGGACTTGATATGCAAACTATCATTCCCAGTGCTACCCTTCTATGGCCCACCTCTAAAACTTATGCTGAAACACAAAGTGAGACTTGTGTAATTAATTACCTAGTTGAGTTTGTTCTAACTACTGAGTCTTGCTCACTGAGAATTTGATTTGGTTCCTCTGGGATGGGCCCTAGCATCATTTTGTTGATTTCAACAGCTCCTCTATGATTAGACTACACAACTCAGGTCAAGAACCACTGTGTAATCTCAATAACAATAAATAACAACTGTGTAAAAGACCATGTTTATTAAGGAATGGAAGTATTATTTATGCTGAGATGCGAATATCAGTGTTTGTGTCTTTCTTTGTTGTTATCATTAAGTCAGTGCATTCTCTGCATCCATAAAGATCTTGTTTAGGAAAAAGAAAACAAACAAATAAAAAAAAAAAAGCCCAACCAACCAACCAAACAAACAAACAAACAAAAAAACACCCAAAAATACCAAAAGAACACCAGGGAGCTCCTTAACTTGCCTGATGAACTTGGGGCCTAATTTGTCATGGATCAGGACCAAACTGAATAGTTTAGAACTGAAGTGCTCCCCTTTTCTGTAGCAAGAGGATGGGGTTTTTTTGTTCTCATCAGGAAGGTTGTGTGAACTTGCTCAGTAGCCTTGTCTAGAGCTATTATACCTGTTCTTTGCCCTGATGTTGTAAGGGTGTTGATAGGACAAGATACTATGTGTACTGACATTGCAATGTCCTAAGGAAATGAGAAGCTGGAACCATCAAGATGGACCTGCATCCCAATTGATAGAGAAGTACTTTTCAACAGAGAATGACTTGCCTTATCTGTTAAAGGCAATCGCTTGTTTTAGAACATACTGCAAAGCAGACAGGTGAATGGCAAGAAAAGATAAATACCTGACGGTGTAAGAGGCCCCACCTAAGTGCAAATGAATAGAAGCCCCAACTAAACTCAAATGATTTGAAGCCCCAACTAAACTCAAATGATTCAAAGCCCCAACTAAGCTCAAATGAACAGGCTGCACTGCTAATATGCCTCTGAAATGTGATACAAATTTGGGCATTGAATTTGGTCAGATTTGCAATGTCTCTGGCCTCTGATCCAGCTTCTCCCAGAGCTTAGTGAGAATTACTGTAGAAGTAACCCCCCTTCCCTGCAAACAGACAGCTTCAAAGGAAATCTCTGGAAACTCCGCTGCTGTTTGTCAGGCTTCCACATAATAGTTGTCATAACCCCTCCCCCCTACTTTGCAGCTAACTGAATTGTTTTCTTTTGTTTTTCTTTTTTTCGTTTTATTTTTTTCTTTTTGGGTCACACCGGCGATGCACAGGGGTTACTCCTGGATCTGCACTCAGGAATTACTCCTGACGGTGCTCAGGGGACCATATGGGATGCTGGGAATCGAACCAAGGTTGGCCACGTGCAAGGCAAACACCCTACTCGCTGTGCTATTGCTCCAGCCCCTTGAATTGTTTTCTTTCAATGTTGTCCTGTGGACTTTTCCTGAAAAGGATCATATTGTGATGATATGCAACTGATTTGAACCATAAAGTGAAACCTCTTAACCTAACCATGGGAGTCAGCACTTTGGAGATTAAACTTCATATGACAAACTGGAACTAAAAGTCCTTCACCCACTTGTTTCAGTACATTTTTTTTTTTGAGTTGTAGCCTATGCCTGCTTGAGGTTTAAAAATATTTCATAATACTTGCCCATTGTTGGCTGGAACAATAGCACAGCGGGGAGGGCGTTTGCCTTGCATGGGGCCTACCTGGATTCTATTCCTCCACCCCTCTCAGAGAGCCCGGCAAGCTACCAAGAGTATCCCGCTTGCACGACAAAACCTGGCAAGCTACCCGTCAGGCTTTTGGCGGATTCAATGTGCCCAAAACAATTACAACAAGTCTCACAGTGGAGACATTACTGGTGCCCGCTTGAGCAAATCGATGAACAACGGGATGACAATGATGACAGTGAAAGTGACAGCCTATGCCACCCACAAATTGCTATGTCTTCTTTCCACATGATCACGAGCCCCAAAAGTTCAGTGTGCGCATCTTGGTTGCAGAGGGCCATGTTAAATTCCATATGTAACTGTATCCCCAAGGATGCTACCTTTTATTTTTTTTTTTGACAATACTTATTTTAATTTACATTTTATTTATTTATTTATTTATTTATTTGCTTTTTGGGTCACACCCAGCGATGCTCAGGGGTTACTCCTGGCTTTGCACTCAGGAATTACTCCTGGCGGTGCTTGGAGGACCATATGGGATGCCGAGGATCAAACCCGGGTCAGCCTCTCGCCCTACCCACTGTGCTATCGCTCCGGCCCCTTAATTTACATTTTAAACAACTTGCCATCAGGGCTCAGGTCAGTGGCTTTGCAGAGTTGGTTTCTACTGGCTGGTAAGACCCAGTTGTTAAACTTCCAGGAATTTGTTGTGCTGCTTATTTATTTATTTACTTTTTTGCTTTTCGGGTCACACCCAGCGATGCACAGGGCTTACTCCAGGCTCTACACTCAGGAATTACTCCTGGCAGTGCTGGGGGACCATATGGGATGCTGGGAATTCAACCCGGGTCGGCTGCATGCAAGGCAAACACCCTACCCGCTGTGCTATCACTCCAGCCCCCATTGTGCTGTTTATTTAATACAGTCACTATTTTAAAAAATAAACTCTACAGAGTTGAAAATATAGCACAAGGAACTAAGTACATGCTTTATAGGTGGGAGCGTTAGGTTGGATCCTAACCTTTGTGATCCCCTGAGCATCACAGACATGCCCTCCCTACAAAAACAAACCTATGTAAACTTACAATTAAATATATATATTTAAAATAAATATGAGTATTAAAAATTCTTTGCTTCCTAGTTGTTTTTGCTCTATCTTCCCTTCATCATGTTCTTCCCTCGCCCCTCCCTTTGATGCTATCGTCTCGGTACTGGGGTTCACACGTGCTTGTTTGGGTACTCACTAGAGGTTCACACATCAGGCTGCGGTGCTTGCACACCTCGCTGTAGTTGTTAGCTGGGGGCTGTACTCATTTACATGTGGTACTTAGGCACATTCTGATTTTCATGCTTGTTTGATTTGGTGCTCACACACAATCTTGCACAGGTTGTATTCCTGGTCTCAGTTCTCACATGCACATATTTTGCTGTAGGGCTTGCAAGGGGTTGCAAGCACACCAGACAAGATGCTGGGGTTCAGAGAAAAGAGCTATTGGACCATGACTGGCACTGGCAGATGGCAATAGGGATTGAACTCACAGCTCGATGCTTGCAAATCAGAAGCTTTAAGCCACTAATCCATCTCCTTGGCCCCTGTTACTATGCTTTTGAGATTACCTATTTCTAGTGTATAGAGGCACTAACTAATATGCTAGTTCAGTTTCTTTCAAACTCTGCATTAAGTAACATCGTATGGTAGATATCATTCAGGGAAGGTAGGAGGAATATGCACGCCATGGAAACAGGGAGGTGCTATGAGTTAGGATTTGTTCGCTAATAGAATCAGATGTTAAACTTTTACCAGTATACACTCTTGGATTGGGTTAAGCAAAAAAAGTTTTTCAAAGGTATTTGTGGTTTATCCTTGTCCTCTACAAAGCAATATCAAGTGGTGGAGAGAGCTAGCACGTGGACGATTTCTGCGATTCTGTCCCTTAAGGCTCCTCATCTCCAAAGCAGGCAAAAGTATGATAGTTGTTATCCTGTAAGATTACTGTGAAAACAAAATTTCATCTTGCCGCTTCAAAATTGTTCTGAGACTTATGATTGTGGTTTCAAAAAGGCGAGGGACTGTCTTATATTAAATACAAGGCATTGTTGTTACAAAGGAGCATGAGATCTCAAGAGAACAGTTAGCAGTTATGGAAGCCTATTTTGCTATATGTTTTTTTACCATGCTGATTGGCTCGATATAAGGGCAGTGTTCTAAAGCTCAATTCAGATTTTTTTGCCCTTTATTTTGGTTGTGGTGGTGGGATATTTGATATCAAGTTTCTTCTTGAACCTTGATACCATATGGCAACAAAGTTTTTGTTGATTCTGGGAGATTTTGTTTATTCTGGGAGATTTAAGTGGCAAAATTAATTCACAGCTAAAACTAAGGGTTACTAATAACAGAGTTTGAAATGTGTGAACAAAATGTCAAGAGTTTTAACGCCAAATCCTATGATTTATTTATCAGGGCAAATACTGTGATTTATTCATTGGTGCTACCTTCTTTCCTTCCCCAGTTCTCACACTTAATCCTAGTTTGGGCCAGATAGGAACAATGTCTGCTTCTGTTTATGCCCTTTGCAGCCACTAGACACAACCTTGAGTGTCCTGAGCCCATTTGTGGAATATAGACCTTTGGAGAGGGATAAAGTTATGGCTAGGAATCTCTGAATCCATTTGAATCCTCCACAGCTTTGTAGAAGAAAGGAAGGAATCTCCTTCAAATTCACCCAGACACCATTGTTATGAACCAAACACAATTTTATTTCAAAGTTGTTTTGAATTCAGAGTGTTTGGGGTGGTCCGTATAACCTCATGATGGATTGTATGGATTGTTCTCTGGCCAAGGGTTTCCAGCCCCAACTCTCTTCTGAGAGTCACGTGGGGAAGGGCTCGAGATGAGAAGTGCCACCATTTTAATCAATCCATTTAGAAATCCTTCTTCTGGAGAGAGAACAAAAGGGAATGCCCTGCTGCAGAGTGGGCGGTAGTGGGGGATGGGGTGGGGGTGATGAGAGGGATACTGGGATCATTAGTGGAGGTGAATGGGCACTGGTGGAGGGATGGGTAAAGGAGCACTGTATGAGTGAAATGCAAACACAAAAGTTCATAAGTTTGTAACTGTACATCACGGTGATTCTCTAACCATGATCACGAAATCCCGTTAATCACCGATTTCTTGGGCGGGCTCAGTAACATCTCATTTCGTTTTTTCCCTGAGATCTTAGAAGTCTATCTTGACTTGGCCCTCCTAACGATGTTGCACTGGGGGCTCTTCAGGGTCAGGGAAATGAGATCCAGCTTGTTACTGGATTTTGCCTATGAATACACCATGGGAAGCTTTTAAGTCTCTCTCTGGATGTTGGCCGTTGATGGGATTATACACACCTGGGTTCCTCTGCCGGTACCTTCATGCATGAGGCCTGTCTGAACGTGTGGAGAGGGGCCTCCAGCATGGCTATAGCTAGGTTCTGGTGATCTTCCGCTGCTGGGAGCTCTGCTTGGGGTGGGGAGGGAAGCTGGAGCCCATCCCCTCCGAGGGGCCCTGGGGAAGACAGCCAGGCATGCGGGCAAGAGATTCTCTAATAAAAAATTTAAAAAAAATTCTTCTTTTACCTCAATTTTATTGTAAGCAATGGCAGGGGTGCTGTGGGCATTGCACATCTTCATTCCAAAGACAGATTTGGGCTGATGAGATAGCTCAAAGGAATGAGTGCAGGCTTTGCAAGCAGCAGGTCTGCATTTCACCTCTGATACCACTTCATCCCCTGAGCACTGCTGGGAGAAATCCCTGAACTAGAGTTGAAGCAACGTAAATAAAAAAACAGGCAGATATTGGTAACCAGCTAAGTACCAGTGTCCAAGTGCTCTAATTCTCCTTTTAGCATGTATGTGTCTGTGATATGAGTGTGTATATGATATTTATATGTGTGGTATGCAGGTGTCTGTGTATCCGCGTGTGTTTGAATGGCATTGTAAAGCTCACCCTGTCACCGGTTCTGACCAGTCTCTAGTCTCTTCTAAATGGGGTGGAGAGTTTGCTGACAGTGTGTCTATAATAGAGCTATCCATAGTATCTCACTTGAGTTTTGTCTCCTCAAGTCACCCCCAAACAATCAACATTTGTTTTATTTCATATATATGATACTGTGAACTAACTGGACCAGTTCAATGAAAGTTGGTCTAGAATGATCTCATTTACATGTTTGATAACTGGGTGAGGGGGAATCTTAACCATGTATCACTCATAGTCCAGTAGACTGGCAATGCCTTATTCCAGGGTCCCGAGAGCAGAAAGAGTGCAAGCCTTATTGTACAATCAATTTGATCACTTCTGCATGCCTAATGTTCCCTAAATTGCCTTTAATCTTTTTTGGCAAAGCAAGTACTAAGTCCTGCCCAGAGTCAGCATAGGAGCACCTGGCCAAAGGGCATGGATAGAAGTTGTGGTCATGTCTACATATTATCATACTTATTTTTATTTATTTTTAATTTTGGGGAGGACTTTGAGGCCACCACAGTGTTGCCCAGAGGCTATTCTTGACTGTGCTCAAGAATGACCCCTGGAAGACTCAAAAATGAATCTTGGAAGAGAGCCTGTTGTAGAGATGTCTCCCCACCCTGTGCTGATTTCTCCTGGCCACCTCAGAGGGGTGCAGGTGTGTCCCTCCACCTGCCCCAAAGGAACCCCGGCAGCCACAACCCCCAGAACCCCATTGCTGCCATGCTCATGGCCGACCTTCACAGGCTCGCCCTGAGCCCCCCAGCATGAGAATGAATCCACTGAAAAACCCAGGTATACAGGACTTGTGATTGAAACCTCCAGGCTTGCAGAGTTGGGAATGAGCTCCTCCTCCCATCTTCCCACCCTCTGACAGTCACACCCAATAACTGCCTCTGAGCACCATTTTAGTGTGTTAATGATAATCCAGAGACCCACAAATGAATCTCAGAAGAGAATGGCACACCACAGAGATGCCTCCAGGCTCCAAAATCACCATTCAGTTAAAAAATTAACTCCAGATCTAGCATTCTACTTAAAATTTTAGAATTCCAGGAGCAACATCTCATACTTCATGCCACTGATATACCAAGAGTAGCACATCACATTTGATAAGGTGTAAGATAGAAGACAACCAATATTGCTCTATCTATCTATCTATCTATCTATCTATCTATCTATCTATCTATCTATCTATCTATCTATCTATCTATCTATCTGCACACAAAGGCTCAAACTCTAATAACATTTTAATGATCTCTTATACAGGGGCTTGATGTATTCAAGGTAAAATACAACAATTTTGACACACTTTACTGTAAGGAAACCCTTTTGGATCATTCTTAGTCAATTATTCATGACAAACAATACAAAATAAATTGTTTAGCATCTGCCTGTGGGGCAGGCTTGGGTGGTGGTGGTAAACTTCGAGATAATGGTGGTGGGAAGGTGCAATGGTGGTGGGTTGATGTTGAAATATTGAATGTAATAAAGTATTGTAAACAACTCTATGAAAATAAAATTTGAAGAAAAAAAAATGACCACTGGTGGTGCTCAGGGGAACCATATGTGCTACTGGGGATTGAACTGGGATCAGCTGTTTGTAAGGCTAGCACCTTCCCTCTATTAGAGCTCAATGATTTTAAAAGAATTAATGGAATAATGCCTATACAGATTCTAATAGAGAAAAGGCTGTTTCATGCCTTGCCTAACATTATAACTTTATTGTCTCAAATTTTCTAGTATCACTGTCATCCCATTGCTCATCAATTTGCTCAAATAGGCACCAGAAACATCTCCATTGTGAGACCTGTTGTTACTGTTTTTGGCATATTGAATACGCCACGGGGAGCTTGCCAGGCTCTGCCATGCGGGTGAGATACTCTCGGTAGCTTGCCGGGCTCTTCGAGAGGGCCAGCTACGTGCAAGGCAAACACCCTACCCACTGGGCTTTTGTTCCAACTCAAATTTTCTAGTAGTTACATTTAAAAAGTAGAAAGCAATTGTTAAATTTTTGTAATGTATTTTATTTAACCTAATATATTCAATGTTATCATTCATGCCATCAATATAATAATCATGAATGGTTTTTCTTTCTTTTTTCCATACTTGGTTTTCCAAACCTGGTGTGTATTTCATGCTAACCATACATTTGAATCCAGACTACCTGCATTTCAAGTGCAGTAGCCATGGATGGATGGCTTGTGACCACCACACTGGTTAACAGTACTTTAGAGTCTAGACTTCAGGGATGGGGATGTGGGTCAATGGTAGAGCTCAGGCCTAACATGTATAAGGCCTTGGTTTCAATTTCTTGTACCACCCCACTCCATCTGTTCCCCCCCCAAAAAAAGAAAAAACAAATATAGACTTAAACTAAAAACTAATATAGACTTAATTTCTTCATTTCCTTGAGAAAACAGACTCAAAGAGAATAAGTCACTTTCCCAAGCTCACATGACTTATTCAACAATTCTTTCTTTTACAGCTCAGGTTTAGAAATCTCTTCATCAGATATGGCAACCCCAGTTGCAGCATCTCTTCTCTGATTGTACCACTGCCCACTCCACGGCTTAGTTTCTCCAGTCTCACTGCCCATCAGCACTGTGCTTTACCTGTGTTGTCTGTGTTGTCTTCTTTCACAATCTGCATTTTCTCTTGATCTCCTATGCAGTGAACTGTGCTTATACTACATTACCTATCCCCACCTCTTTGCTATTTCTGCTATATGATTGGTTACACCAAAAGCAAGCAAGGTTTTGTGAAAATGACCAGTTGGATCATGCATGCCCTATAAAACTGAGATTTGGTAAAACAATCAATCGGTGTCCTGATGATCTGGTCGTTCCCTTCTCACTCCTCTGAAACAGTGCATCAATAGGCTTGATTTTGGGAGTGGGGTGGGGATAGGAAATACTTGTGTCCTGGCTCTGTTATTGATATGTAGATTACTTCACTCTCTGACTTCCAATGTCTCCTACAATTTAGCCTCTCCACTACTTTTTTCCCTACTCTTCTCCATTCATGCTGACCTCCTTTTCCCTCTGGTGTACATACTATGCCAACCTGGAGATAGAGTTTACTCCTGCCTACATTAGCCTTTGGGTTTCAGTTCATCAATATCTGTTCTTTCTTTTTTTTTTTTTTTTGGGTCACACCCAGCGATGCTCAGGGGTTACTCCTGGCTTTGCACTCAGGAATTACTCCTGGTGGTGCTTGGGGAACCATATGGGATGCCGGGGATCGAACCCGGGTCGGCCGCGTGCAAGGCAAATGCCCTACCCGCTGTGCTATTGCTCCGGCCCCGATGTCTATTCTTTCTTTGTGGTGGTTTTATCACTCCAGGAAGGTGGTGAGAACCTTAGAAGGTAGAGCTAGATTGATGATTTCTTTTTTGACTTCCCACATGGCATTTAGCATGGTTCTTTCCTGGTAGTGGAGCTCACTAACTTCAGAGACCCGACAGAGAGGACACCAGAGGAAAGAACCAGGCTGCTCAAAACAATGATCGAGAGTTTCTTTGAACACTGGTTGTTGACCTCCATGGCACACTCTTTCTCTAAAAGGGAAGAGAGGCAGATGGATGACCACATGACCAGGCCACAGGCTCAGGGCAGCCTGATACATCAGAACCCTCAATAGAGGTTTTGTTGGAAGAATAGATCAACTGTATTTCTAAGTTTGAACCAAAGCAGGGAGGGAGACCCCACTGCATCCAGTGATCCAGCATAGTATCTTGAAAATAACAAATAAGTTTTGAATGTAAACTTGGTGATAGAATAAAAATAGATATTGGTGTCAGAGAATTTGAACTACTCATTTCTGATTGATTTGTTCAACATTACATCTCTCTCTCTCTCTCTCTCTTTCTCTCTCTGAAGAGAGCATAATTTCCAACTTATTTTATGCAGCTCTGGGAAAAAATTAAGGCCATTTTACTTCAGATTGATCCTTTTCCCATATTTAACTTTTTTCTGAGAAAATCTATTTTTCAACTTCTTTTGTTTTCTTTCCGATGAAACAACTGGAACAGTTTTGGGTTTTTCCCCCCCCATGTAATTAAGCTGATTAGTATCCCATATGGAGTAGAAACAATCGCTTTCACGTATGCTGGTGTCCAGTTACTCACAGAGCTGTGATTGTTTACATGTTTCTCATTTCCTTATGGACATTTTTAGATTTTTGTCAGATAAAGATCTGGCAGACTTGAACTCTGTGAACATTACAGCCTTTTGCCTATCAGGCATGGCTGTATCCTGTTCAGCGGTCTCTGCAATGAACTAGCTCTTCCACAATTTTGTATGAAATGGACTTTGAAGATGCCAAGTCCAACATCCACTTCCTCTTGCTTATTTCTGGCCGCTCCTTAATTCTACTCAGGATACTCCAGTTCCTGTGCAGGCCTGAGATTTAGGGAAGTTGACTTAGGTTCCAGTTGCAACATGGGCTTTGCTGTTCTATGCACCACTAAGTTAGTCGTCCTGGTAATCCTGGCCCCCTAACCACAGAGATTGGCTTAGGGGTCTGGATATTAGTTAGTCACTGCCTGGCATTCCAGAACCAAGGAGAGCTACTTCTGGAGTGGGTGTGTAATCAAAATCTGATCAATGAAATAGGATGGATGGATGGTGTGTGTGTGTGTGTGTGTGTGTGTGTGTGTGTGTGTTATGCCAAGGATTCAACATAGGGCCTCACACATGCAAGGCAAGTGCTCTACCAATGAATAACATTCCTATCCCCCTCTCTCTTTAAGAGCGGTATTGCTGGAGGAGATGACCCCTGTTCTTATGGATTTTGTCATAACCAGACTTCAGAGACAGGGAATTATGGAGTCCCCTAACAGTTATCCTGAGTTTCTGGCCAGCTACAACAAAGGGAGGTACCAAGCAGGTCAGTTGTAACAAGGCAAACATAGATGAGACCCCACCTTTGGGGTTACCCAACCTTTGACCTGTTACAGTAACAAGAATCAATAAATCTGCTTTGGAGTAGGGTAGGAGCCGACTGACATGGTGTTTCCCATCATTTGAAATCACAAACATCATTGCAGATACAGGTCTTTTAATCAAGGAAAGATGAATGATGAAATGAGTACTCAGTCTACAAAACATAAAATATGTGAGTCCATATAGGAGAAAAAAAACACAGAGCAGGTTTGAATGCAGTATTGACCCTTCTTCTTCTATCTCCTGAAGGAAGAAATATGCTCAGAGTTTATATTTTATTTTTGAGTCATACCTAGTGGAGTTCAGTGGTTGCTCTAGGCTGTGAGCTTGGGGACAAAGAGGTGTCAGGGATAAAACCTTGCCCTCCCCTATGCATGCACATGATTAGTTGAGCTATCTCTCTGGCCCTCAGGAAAATTTTGTGAAAGTTTCTAAGATGCACAGCTGGAAGTCCTGCTATAGGTTGATAAGTTCCTTTGGAGAAGTCCTGTGGACAATTTGGTGCCAGACCTTCTATTTAATCTTTATTTAAACCTTTATTTAGGGGCTGGAGAGATAGCACAGTGGGTAGGGCGTTTGCCTTGCACGCGGCCGACCCGGGTTCAAATCCCAGCATCCCATATGGTCCCCTGAGCACGGCCAAGGGTAATTCCTGAGTGCAGAGCCAGGAGTAACCCCTGTGCATCGCCAGGTGTGACCCAAAAAGCAAAAAAAAAATAAAAATAAAAAATAAACCTTTATTTAATCTCAATAGCTAAAGCCAAGACTTCCTCTTTTGCTGTCATGTTCATAAAATATTTGAACCAGTTTGCTCTTCAAGCCTGTGCGCTCTCTTATACGCACATATTTTACTTGCCTGTCTCTTGTTTCTTTGCTTGCTTATTTCCACTCTGGAGAAGCCAGTTTTTTCTTTTGAGCATTATGTACTTCTCTTTCTCTCCCCTTGCATCTTTCTAAATACATTTCAGTAAAAACTATCTTGCTTCAACAACAAAAAAATTTGAACCTAAGAAAGTGTGATTCTGTGCATCCTGTTTTTTTTCCCTTCTGCCTGGTTCTGTCTACATCACTGTGCTATTTTCTCAAAATGGTTTGGGTTTTCTTTATGAGGAACTGAGGGACTTATGTAAGTCTTTTACTTTCCTAGCCATGAGAAATGGTTAATATGACTGCCATATTAGTCAAATTCTATCTGAGCTTCACTCTCTAATCCCAGCAAACTGCCAGAATAGTTTCCTAAAGAGAGTTCTCCCATCATAAAATCTAGTGGCAGTTTTCAAGCAACAAAACTGCAACCTCCTGCCAATGGATAGATGGATGGATAGATGGATGGATGGATGGATGGATGGATGGATGGATGGATGGATGGATGGATGGGTGGGTGGATGGATGGATTGAAGGATAGATGGGTGAATGGTTAGACAAGTGGGTGGGCTGGTGGGTGGATAAATGGATAGATGGGTAGGTGAGTGGCTGACTGGGTGGCTAGTCTGCTGGCTGGCTCACTGTGTGGATGAATGGTTGGGTGCATGGTTGGACAGATGGGTGAATGGGTGGATGGGTGAATAGATGGATGGGTGGATGGTTGGCTGGATGGAAAATGGGTGGTAGGTGTATTGGTGAGTGGATGGATGGGTGGATGGATAAGTGGATAGATGAATGGATGTTGTCTTCTCTGATAATGCCATCATATTTCATAGATTCACTATTTTTTTAATAATCTGTTGCAGTCATGCTTTAAAGTGTTACTACCTTTATCTTTTAAATAGCTCAGCAGTTATTATTATGGCACTCTGCAGAGCACTGGTAATATGCAATGTATATTTCACAGTTATTCTATTTAGCCCTAAAATTTTCCTTTTTAAAAAATTGACTCATAATACCACAGGGACAAGAAACATAAAAGATTTCAGAGAAGAAAACACTCACCATGTCTAAATAATTTCAGAAGTTTTCAGCAGTAAGACCTGAGCTGACAAGGGAGGACTGAAAAGGGATTGAGAAAGCCAAGAGATATTCTTATCTAGGGGAACACTGTGGACAAAAGTGCAGTGACTGGCACCCATAAAGTAGATGTCAGCACCAATGAATTGATCCCTCTGACTAGAGACAGGAATAATAGGGAATCCTTTTCCTTAAGATAATGTTATAGAAAATCTCCCCTGCCCCCTTCCCTCTCTTTTGTTGGTATTGCGTCTAGATTTTCTAGAATAGAGGCTTGTACCTACCTTGAGGCCTGAGGTTCAGAGTTCACTCTCTGACATGCCATATGGGATATCAATGCAGTTCCCAGTGCTTATGAGAATGGATATGACTCGAGAAGGGAGAAAAGAAAGAAAGAAAAAAAAAACCCTGAAAATATGCAGGATGTGGAAGCTTTTCACTAGTTACATTTTAAGGGTTTTGTTTCATGTTTTAGCAACAGGATCAAACCCAGGGCCTCACCTATCTGAAGCATGTGCTCCACTACTGAGCTAAGCCCCTACCTGAACATTACAGTTATTAAATAAAAAGCTACACAGAAAACTTTCAATCACATCCCCCACCCCCAGCCTCCTTCGACAAGCCACACTTTCAGATGCACAGAAAACTTCTTTTTAACACACACACATACATACTACACCCTTCTTCCACAAACCACATTTTTTCAGAGAGCATCTGTTTCAAGTGGAAGGTCGGAAAGGAGATTGGTTTCAGTTCAGAGCTACAGGAGGGTGATTATGTCGCTAATGTGATTTGCTTCCCGTTGCTAAAACAGAGTCCCTTCAAATGAGATTGTCTGCTAAGTGAGGCGTCTCCTTGCTCTTTCTCTCTTGGACGAATTAGATGGCGAGTAGAATCGGTCCCAGGCACGAACTGTGATGGACAGAGGAAGCTCTTTTTAGTCCCTGTGGTGAGTGGCCCTGCCACCCTGCCACCCGAGAGGCCACAGCCTGGAGCAAGGAGCTGACTCACAGGGCAGGCCGAGAATGGCCTGGATCTCTGACCGAGGTGAGCAGTGTCCGATTCCACCTGGGGGGAGAGGGGGAGGAGGGGGAGATTATGACAAAGAAAGTCGTATCTATTCCATGGAGCAATTCATGCCATCATTTTTCTTGAAAAAGCATTTTCTCTTAAGCCCGTGGAGGATAATTGAGCCCCCATCCTGACAGGATGTGCTAATGCCTGCTAATGGATACATTCTTTTAATAAATGAAGAGGCACAAGAAAATCGCCAGATATTAAACAGAGTCCCACATGTCTTATCTGAGTCTATAATGGTCCTATCAAGTGACCTAAGCGAAAGAAATGTGACTCTTCAGAGGTTAAAGGAGCCTATTTTTCCTTAGTGTGGTATTAATTCATTGCTAGGAAGAGCAGTCATTCACTGATCCATTCAAGGAATGTTTAAAAGAGGACCATATCTTAGGTTATGGTCCTCTTAGGTTAACTGATGTATTGCCTATTGGTACCAAAGAAAATACGAACTAGAAGTCTCTTGCTCTGTGGGTTTAAGCAAATAGCTTTTTACTCAGCAGTAGAGCCCAAAGCTCTGTTGGCTCCTTGAAATTTTCTACTAAGAAGTCAAAGAGCTGGGGCTGGAGCGATAGCACAGGGGGTAGGGCATTTGCCTTGCACGTGGCCGACCCAGGTTTGATTCCCATCATTCCATATGGTCCCCTGAGCAGCACCAGGAGTAACACCTGTGCATTGCCAGGTGAGACCCAAAAAGCAATAAATAAATAAATAAGTCAAAGAGCTAATGTGGATTGTTGTTAATTTTGTTCAAATTTTTTTCAATCCCATCCAGAATGTTTTGGGAATTTTTTTTCTGTTTATTTTGGTAATTTTAAACTCTATTCTTGGAAATATTTCTCCAGGTTCAAAGAATTCCTAGTATTCTCACCCTTGAAGGACATTTCTTAAAATTCATAAAGAATGGCAAAAAAACCAGTAAGAAAAAGACAAACAGACCTAAGAAAAATGAACACAGGAGATGAGCCAGAAACTCAATGAAGAAACAGCCAACAATCTTATGAATAGATCAATGATGGCACTTTAACACTGCCATCCCGTTGTTCATCGATTTGCTTGAGTGGTTACCAGTAATGTCTCCATTGTGAGACTTGTTGTTACTGTTTTTGGCATATCAAATACACCACGGATAGCTTGCCAGGCTCCGCTGTGCGGGTGGGATACTCTCGGTAGCTTGCTGGGCTCTCCAAGAGAGACGGAAGAACAGAACCTAGGTCCATGCAAGGCAAACACCCTACCCGCTGTGCTATTGCTCCAGTCTAAGATCAATGGTATGGGTTGTAATCTACTACAACTTGTTTTCATGCTGGAGGGGTAGGACTGGCACTTGCCTTGCACACTGCCAGCCCTAGTTCAATTCTCATGCCTCTGGTCATGCTCCTTCTCACTGCTTATGGTCCCGAGCATAGCCAGGAGTGACCCTTCAGCACAGTGTCATCAGTAAGCCCTGAGAACAGTCAGGTGTGACCTCCCTACCCCCTCAAAAAAAAAAAAAAACCCGAAAAATCCAAATTTGCTATTTTCTGTACAACATCATGTCCCTAAACTTCAGTAATCCACAGGATTATATGTGACAATGTTCATTTTCAAGGCTGTTGTATTATTTTGTTGGGTGGGTATTTCATAGTTCTAATCTCCCCGCAAAATGTATAACATGAACCTATACTGAAAGAGCAAAAGTTCAAAGTAATAAAATAAGTTCACATAACACATGCACAACTGATAAAAAAACTATTTGGGGAGGAAGAATCCGAAGTGATGCTCAAGAGGCCCCATCAGCTATTGTCAGCCAACCAGGACGTTGCCGCAGGGCAAGGGTCTGAGAATGTGATGCTGCCGGGGGATTTGGAGGCCACCCTGCCTGGTGCTGGGGATTTCCAGGGCCACACACAGCAGTGCTCAGAGGTCTCCACGACTGCACCTGGTGATGCTCAGGCGACCATACAATCTTGGGAATCAAGAATGAGTCGAGAATGAGAAAGAATGAGAAGCTTCTGCAGGCAACTGTTTCCTAAGTAGACAGGGGAGAGACTTCAGTTGGTTCTAACAGATCTTGGTGACAAGGCCCAGCGTCACTGACCCCAGAGGCAAGAGAGGTCAGGTTCCGGTGTCAACCAGTGTTGGTCTGTGTGATGGCATGTGCTAATTTCTGTTGAGTCATACCAACAAATGATCTGTTCATGGTCTGTAGACTCTTCTTCTGCTGTTGTTTTCTTCTCTTCCTTTTAATATTTAAAAGTAAAATATGTTTTAAAATGGAATAACGGGTCATTCTTTTTTAATCAATCTCCTTTTCTTTTATTATTATTTTTGCTTATTTTTAAAAAAATTCTTAGTGAATCACCATGAGGTACAGTAGTTACAAACTTACGAACTTTTGTGTTTGCATTTCAGTCATACAATGATTGTTTACCCATCCCTCCACCAGTGCCCGTTCTCCTCAACCAATGTTCCCAATATCCCTCCCACCACCCCCACCCCATCCTGCACCACCCCACCCCGCTTCTGCCAGCAAGGCATTCCCTTTTGTTCTCTCTCCTTTGGGATGTTGTAGTTTGCAATAGGTAAACCATTATTCTTTAAAAAAAAAAAAAAAAAAAAAAGCCTTGTGCTCTAACCACAGTGTCATTTCCTGATATTAGAACTGTTTTTTTAAATCACATGTGATAAAAGAAATTTGATAAAAACAAACTTCAAGATGATATTTCCTTGGGGAGGGGATGGGAGAATGTATCAGTTATCTATTGCTGCATACAAACCATGTGCAAATTTAGTGGTTAAAACAAAACCCAGGGGCTGGAGCGATAGCACAGCGGGTAGGGCATTTGCCTTGCACGAGGCTGACCCGGGTTTAATTCCCAGCATCCCATATGGTCCCCTGAGCACCACCAGGAGAAATTCCTGAGTGCAGAGCCAGGAGTAATCCTTGAGCATCGCTGAGTGTGACCCCCCACATAAAAAGCAAAAAAAAAAACAAAACCCAGTTACTGCTCTTGGTTCTCAGAGGACTTCAGGGAGGGTTTAGTAGCTGGTTTGCCTGTTCCACCATTTGGTTCATGTATACAGCTGCATCTAGCAGGAATATGTCAAAAGCTACGGTTGCCTTATCCTTAAGGCTAGGACACCTTGGAACTTTTCCATGTGTCTTCTTTATCCATGGGGTTATCTTTTTGGTGACTCAAGTAGGATACCCCAGAGTTCTTTATAAGAAGAAAACATCCTACCTAATGAACCAGTGTCCTGTGGTCAAACTTTTGGACAATGATACATATGGCATCCTCTTTGAGGTTTTTCAATGCAAAATATATTCCTGCTAGAGGCCGTAAGAGAGGTTCTGTAAGGAGCAAGCAAGAAGGTTCTTATTTGGTGAAAAGAACTGGAGAGAAAAGGCAGAGACGCCCACAAGTTCTTTCCTTGTGGAGAGAGGGAGGAAGGCTGGGGGTAGAGAGAATGCTACTCCCCTCTGAGAAGGCCTTGTCGTCTGCACTCTGCTCTTCTGGCCCCAGCAGAACACATGAAACTGCAGGTGACACTTTGACTGCTAGAGCCTTCTGCACACATGAAGGGTCAATAGTGCTTCTGGCGGAGTCAGATCACCTATGTCTCTGCCCCTCCCCGTTGCCCTGCTATGACCTGGTCTGGAGTTGGCTCACCTTCCTGACTTTTGTCTTTCATCTGCTTCAACCCCTGTGACCTGCTTTGATCAATTATCCAAACCTATTTGGACTTGTGGACCTCCAGTTTGGCACTGATGCCCCGTGAACATAAGCTCCTTGGATATTTTTCCTCTTCTCCTTTTCTTTCCTCTCTCTTGCCTTTTACTCAGCTTACAAATTAATCCATGTCACCTGTAACAGACACACATAGTACCAAAAACCCAGAGCCTCCCCTTGTCTGTTCCCAGGCCACAGTTCCACTGTCCATTGTGATCTCCTTCTAGATGATTTTTTCCTTATACATACACACGTTTGCATATTGAAAAAAACTGCTATAAATATGTTGGTTGGGTTCTGTTATCTTTGACTCCACAAAGTATCATACATCATACATCTTTCCAAGAGGGCACACATACACTGATACAATTTTTTTTTCCTTTAGGGTCACACCCAGCGATGTACAGTGGTCATTCCTGGCTCTGCATTCAGGGATTACCCCTGGCAGTGCTCAGGGGACCACATGGAATGCTGAGAATTGAACCCAGGTCAGCCACATGCAAGGCAAACTCCCTACCCGCTGTGCTATCACTCCAGCCCTGAGTGATACAATTTTTTTATATGTGAGCTAGCAGTTAATGAGTCTTCTAATGTGTCACACATCTTGGTAGGCGCCTTCTGCTATGCAATTATGTAACCTCAGCAAGAAGGTTGTTAGTCCTATTTTATTATTTTTTAAACATTAAGAAATTAGACATGGGCACCTCCATACAGCCCAACCTCCAGCAGCCACACCCACGCCCCACAGCCTCCACTATGTAAACAATGGCCCAGTTTCCCAGCTTCATGACTAATCTCGGAAGAGATGCCAAGCCAAGACAACGCAACTCACCAGTACGCTGGTTTTTGAGCTAAAAGTTCTGGGGTCTCCCGGGAAAGTGGGCATGCTGAGAATGATACCAGTACAATAGACCCTGAAGCCCGTGGAGTGTGTGGCCACATGGCAGCCACATGGCAGACACATCCAAACTTTATAATACTGACTAGTAGGAGCCCTGTAAGAGCATAGAAAATTAGATGGGAAAGTAGCACAGAAGCCCAGTAAGCTCAATACACACACACACACACACACACACACACACACACACACACACACACACACTCTAACACAGATGGCTCAGTTAGCAACAAATAGCTCAGTAGAACCCCAGACAATGACTTTAATAATCCCATTGTGAGGGGCTGGAGTGATAGCACAGCGGGTAGGGTATTTGCCTTGCACTCGGCCAACCTGGGCTCGATTCCTAGCATCCCATGTGGTCCTCTGAGCACCGCCAGGAGTAATTCCTGAGTGCATGAGCCAGTAATAACTCCTGTGCATTGCCGGGTGTGACCCAAAAAGCAAAAAAAAAGAAAAAGAAATCCCATTGTGAGATAGAATAGTGTTCACAAAGTTTCTTTGACTGAACTATGTTTCTAATAATTTCATCTGCCATTTTGTTGTAGCAAGCAATATAAATTATTGTGTGCCTGCCAAGAGGCCAGTTGAGAGGAATTGGGTGGGAAACTGGGGATAGTGGTAGAGGGACCAACACACTAGGAGTGGGACTGTTGTTGAAACAGTCTATGCTTAAAACAACTATGTTATAAACAACTTTGTAAATCAGGGTGTTAAATAATATATATATATATTTTTTTTGCTTTTTGGGTCACACCTGGCGATGCACAGGGGTTACTCCTGGCTCTTCACTCAGGAATTACTACTGGCAGTGCTAAGGGTACCATATGGGATGCTGGGATTCGAACCCACCTGGGTTGGCCGCATGCAAGGCAAACGCCCTACCCGCTGTGCTATTGTTCCAGCCCCGTTAATAAAAATTTTAAAAAAGAAAAAGAAGGGGGCTGGAGCTATAGTATAAAAGGTAGGGTGTTTGCCTCTCATGCAGCCAACCTGGGTTCGATCCCCAGCATCCTCTATGGTGCCCCGAGCAGTGCCAGGAGTAATTCCTGAGTGCAGAGCCAGGAGTAACCCCTCGGTGTTGCCGGTGTCACCCAAAAAGCAAAAAAAAAAAAAAGAGTATGGCTTCCGGGTGTGGCTCAGTGTCTTGCAGGAATGAGGAAAGAGCTGGATCCTGGAGTCCTGCAATTGTGATCCTTTGTGTCACAAGTATATGTGACCTGTGGCACACCCACCAATATTTGGTGACTTCCAGGGGGCACAAAAGATTGCAATCGAAGTGTGCGAGCACTACAGCCAAGTGTAAGTGTCCCCTGGTCATTGCAATAACGCAGCCACAACAGTCCAATCAGTGATGTGGGGGGAAGAGGGAATAATGAAAAACAAACCCCAAAAGATACTTGATGTGAGAAATATATCGGGCAGTATTTGGCACCTAATTATGTATAATATACAAAAAGCTTTTTGTGAACATTATTTAACATTTTTTCCAACTTGAAATGCGATTGCTATTGTATTAAGTTCAAGTAAGAGACAATAGAAACAGAGCCTAGGTAATAGTCTCACATAAAAATATTTATGCAAAAATAGGGGAGAGAGTTCAAGGGGTGGAGTGCAGGTCTTGCATAATGGAGGCCTCCCACCTACCCTCCAGGCACCCTTAGATGGCCCTAGTGGCCCCCAGTACTGCATTGCTGTGAAGAATCCCACCCCTGTACAAAGATATATAAACAAAATTCCCGTGAAAGTATCAAACTTAATTTATTGGTATATTTTAAACTCTAATGCATTATGATTAGCATTTATTCCCCCCTCCCCGCCCTCCCCACCCAAACTCAAACTTGACAATTCAAAGACCAAGTGCTATTGTGATTTACCGTATAGACATCACACCGGGCTAATAAAGCATAAACCCAATATATTTAGAAAGAATAGTTCATGTTTTGCTCTATTCCTTTTTATCACTGCAATATTCCAAAGGATATGCATTTCCTTGTTTATTGGCTCTCTTCCTTGTACCCAATACTTACTCATTCTCCTCCATTATATTAAACATGGTGCTCATCTCACTGGTGGGTGAACCTTTGGACATTCATACCATTGTTCCGAGGAACAAGTTTACAGGAGAAAGACTGTTGGACCTGGGGCCGGCGCGATAGTACAGCGAATAGGGCTTTTGCCTTGCATGCAGCAGACCTGAGTTCAATCACGGACATCTCATCTGGCCCCCCAAGCACCACTAGGAGTAATTCCTGAGTGCAGAGCCAGGAGTAACCCCTCAATATCCCTGGGTGTGACCCAAAAATCAAAAAAACAAAGAAACTGTTGGATCTTCGGCTGAGGCTGGCCTCTGTGTCTCACTATTCTTTGACTCTGATGTCCTACAGAACTCTGCTGTCTCCCGCCTACCTGCTCAGACCCTCTGCACTTGTCTACGGTTCTTCCAAGTATATTCCGCCCCACTTCCCTTGAGAGAACCAGTCCCTTACTACCTGCTTGCTGAAGCTTTGCTCTCAGTTCCTGTATCTGTTGACAATGATGTTTTGGTGATTGCCCATGCCACAATGTATTCTATTTTTCTAATCGTCTCATTTTCTCCCAGGCTGGACATTTCCAAAGGCATCATTCGTGGCTTGGTAAATGAGTGAACCAAATCGTTAGTAAAGTTTTGGTACACAAGCAGTTTCCTTTTTAAAAAATGGTCTTGTGTACGTGCAATCCAGAAGAGACCAAACTCCCTGCTCTGGAGTCACAGGAGATGCATAATATAAACAATTAACTCCCAGTAATGGTCAGATGAGAACAAATGTTATAAAGAAAATGAGGGGCTGAAGCTATAGCACAGTGGGGAGGGTGCTTGCCTCGCACGTGGCTGACCCAGGTTTGATTCCCAGCATCCCATATGGTCCCCCGTGCACCGCCAGGAGTAATTCCTGAGTGCAGAGCCAGGAGTAACCCCTGTGTATAGCCGGGTGTGACAAAAAATAAAGAGAAAGAAAGAAAGAAAGAAAGAAAGAAAGAAAGAAAGAAAGAAAGAAAGAAAGAAAGAAAGAAAGAAAGAAAGAAAGAAAGAAAGAAAGAAAGAAAGAAAGAAAGAAAGAAAAGCAAAAGGAAAGCAGCGTGGCCCTGGAAATAGACTACTGTGCACCGCTGGGTGACACCTGAACAGAAACCTCAACCAGGTAAAGGATTGAGACTGATGATGGTCTGAGAACTTTCCAGATGTGGGTGTCTGAGTGGACCAGAGAGAGGACTGGTCAAGAGCTTGCCACTCCCTGAGGTGACAAGGATGATGCCCCAAAGGCCAGATAGATGAAAACAAAGTGACTGTCTTATGGAAGTAACGGGAGTGTCCCAGCATGGCTGATGCAGGAAGGAGTCCAAGCTGCAGGCCAGAGTGTAGGAGGTTCCTGAGGGAATGCTGAGGGGAAAGGTGGGCTGCAAGGTGGGACTGAGCTGAGCATGAGAGTGTCTCAGTGGAGGTGTCTGTCACCTGCCAGCGGAGTAAGCTGAATGAGCCTGCAGAGTTTCTCATGTTTTGCCGTGACCTGTCCTGCTACACCGTCTTCAGGTCTGCGCTGAGAGTGGATGGTGGGTGGCGTGTCTGGTTGTGGCTGACACCCCTGAGAGCCGGGCTGGGATGTGCTGGGGTGAGTCAGACAGGACTGCAGGACACATGGTTTTAGGGGGATTCCCTGTGAAGGTACAGGGTGGGCAACTGCTTTTGAAGGGGTGATGGGGGGAGCTGGCTCTGAGCCTGGACAGGGAATACTAGGAGAGAGAAATCACACAAGTTTCACTATATAGCAGAGAGAAATAAATAGAATTCTTTCTTTAACTCTTAACGTCGTTTTATATAGGTTGATTGGACTTAGGTTCCAGGACTATGGGTGCTCAAGTCTTACATTAATTATATTGGCATATCTCCTACAACACTCTTCTACTTTAATCTGGTTTTGTTTGGTTGGTTTGGGGCCACACCTGGTGGCATTGGGGGCTACTCCCAGCTCAGCTCTGTGCCCCTGGAAACCAGGTGGCACCAGGAATTGACATACCCTCCTGCCCTTGGAGTTATCTTCCCAGTTCCCTCTCCCCTCCCCTTTAAATCATCTCTAGATTCTAGCTTCTTTTTGTTTTGGACTTGTTTTGGGGCCACACCCCGCTTACTCCTGGAGGGTCTTGGGGAACCACATGCAGGCTGGGGATCAAATCCAGGTCTACTACGTACAATTCAAGTGTATTATCTGCCCCCAGTCTTAGCTTCTTAAACATGAATTTTGCACCCCTCCGCCCACCCCATGGAGTCACGTAACTGAATGTGAGGAATTGTAGCAAATTTAAATCAATTTCTTGATGATTTATTACTAGTATTTTAT
Source organism: Sorex araneus (assembly GCF_027595985.1). NCBI lineage: Eukaryota > Metazoa > Chordata > Mammalia > Eulipotyphla > Soricidae > Sorex > Sorex araneus. The sequence goes on from NC_073305.1 coordinate 15,741,197, forward strand.
TTGGATGCATGTTGCATATTTCTACATACTCAAGGTCACATAAAAATTTCTCAGGCAGAGTCAGAGATAATTCAGGTGTTTGCCTTGCATGTGGCCAGCCCTGATTTGCATGTGATCCCCTGAGCGCCATCTGGGACAGAGGAGCTGGACTTTTAGGAACGGTTCATGGTTTGGTGAAGGAGTGATAACAGGAAACTCACAGCTTTGAGAGTTTCACAGAAACGTTCATCTTTTCTAAGAGGTAAGCAAGGGGTGGCTTCCCATGTTTCCTGAGCACACCAGAAGTGATCCCTGAGTACAGAGCCAGGAGTAAGACCTGAGCACTGCTGGGTGTGGGCACCCCTCCCCACCCACCCACACCCCCACCCCCACCCCCACATACACACCCACACACACACATACAACAAGGAGCAAAAGTTAGCAGGGGAGAGGCAGGAACAAGATTCAAGATGAGTCAGTTCTCCAGACATTAGGAATATGAATTGTGCTGGTACCCACAGGTATACTATTGAGTTGAAGGGTCAAGAGATGACTGAAAAAAAAAAAAAGTAAAATTGTGAGTTGCTCACAGATAAGGCTCAGCAATAGAACAGCTTTCTCTGTGTGTAAGGCCCTACATTCAATCCCAAGCACTCCAAAAACCAAAACAAAAAAAAGAAAAAAGAAAAAAGAAAAATTTTTGTGGGACCAGAAAGATGGTTCAAGGAGCTGGAACACACATGTGGGAGCTCAGACTAATCTCCGTACACTGCTTAAGGTCCCTTGCGCCCTCCTGGGTATGGCCCCAAAACAAAAATAGAGGTTTTATTTGTGGGGGGCACATATGAAGAAGGGGAGGCATGGGTGACACCCAAAGGTGCTCAAGGGCTACTCATAATTTGGTGCTCAGGAGTGACCCCTGGTGGTGGTGCTTCGGGGACCATATGTGATGCTGCGGATTCTAACCAGTGTCCTAGTGGCATGCACTGTCTGCGCCATCCCCAAAAAAAAAAGGTGGGGGGGGGGGCTGGAGCGATAGCACAGTGGGTAGGGCGTTTGCCTTGCACGAGGCCGACCCACGTGCACGTGTTCAAATCCCAGCATCCCATATGGTCCCCTGAGCACCGCCAGGGGTGATTCCTGAGTGCATGAGCCAGGAGTGACCCCTGTGCATTGCTGGGTGTGACCCAAAAAAAAAAAAAAAGACATAAGGTAGCAGCAACTTCATGCTGATGAGAACTTGAGAAATGTGGTGTAAAGATGGGTCCCAGATAACTGAAAGAGGAAGAGTGAGATAAGCAGGCAAGATGAGATGAGGGACTGTCCTTGGGTGAATAGAAAAAGGTAGAAAGAGTAGGCTTTATCATGAGCAACCTTGGTGACTGGATCTTATGGTAATTCAATTTTAAAAAGAGCGTACTATTATCTGAGGGACTGGAGCGATAGCACAGCAGGTAGGGTGTTTGCCTTGCATGCGGCAGACCCGGGTTCGATTCCTCCGTCCCTCTCGGAGAGTCTGGCAAGCTACCCGTGGTGTATTCGATACGCCAAAAACAGTAACAAGTCTCACAATGGAGATGTTACTGGTGCCCGGTTGAGCAAATCGCTGAACAACGGGATGACAATGCTACAGTGCCCCTGAGCTCCACTAGGAGTAACCCTGTCACCTCTGGGTGTGGTCCAGAAGCCAAATGAGGGGAGAGGTAGGGGGAAAATGCAGAAAACAACTCAGGCAAAAGGGGTTGCAAGTAGAAAGCGTTTTAGAAGCCCTGCTCTAGACCTAAGGTCATGGCCATGCCATGCAGGGAGCTGATACACTCTTTTGTTTAGGGGATAACAAAGGGCAAGGAAACATTCCTGTAGAGTGTACACGCAGCCATCAAGTCTGCAGACTCACTGGGTGCCCTTGGGGGGCCCTGTGTGGGTTGAGTGTACAGATATGGAATCATGGCAGTGGAGATATGGCTGTAAATACATAAATGTCTTGGCGGTTTATTATTAGTGTTTTATTTGGATACCTGTTGCATATACCTATATACTCAAGGTCACATAAACATTTCTCAGGCTGAGTCAGAGATCGTTCAGGTGTTTGCCTTGCACGTGGCCAGCCCTGATTTGCATATGATCCCCTGAGTTCCACCAGGAGTAACCCTGTCACCTCTGGGTGTGGTCCAATAGCCAAATGAGGCCGGGAAACAACTCTGGCAAAAGGGGAGTGGAAGCTGAAAAGTCAGACTAGAACTCTTAGGTGCCGTGGGGGTGACAGGCCCTACTTCTGTGGCTGGTCGGGGGTGGGGGAAGAGCTCAAGGAAGAGATGGATACCATTAGAACTCAGGTGGGTCCTGGGGATGGAACCCAGAGCTTGGAGGATGAGCTACTACTACTACTACGCAGAGGCTGCTGGTAGGGCTGAGCGCCACCCCTGCCCCCACCCCCACCTAGCCTGGACTCCCCCGCCAAGCTGGGTCCGGTCTAGGCACATTGCAGAAATTGCACCCTGGACTCAGGCACAGGCTCTGGCTGCAGCTGGGACAGTGAGAGTAGCGGAGGTACAGGAGGTAGAGGGGAAGGCCAGCTCACTCGGTAAGTCACTGCCTGCGCCTTCTCCAACCTTGCTGACTTCCTCTGTCGCCCCCTCTCAGCACTGCCTGGCAGAGAGCTGTAGACAGAGCAGGAACTGGTGTGGCCCAGTGCTAACTCCAGGGTCAAAGGTTGGGTAGAGAAGGGTACCCAACCCAACTCTTTGCTGCAAAGAGACAAGAGTTTTGAATACACAGTATACCTCCCAAGGACTCTGTAGCTGACGGTTCTGGAAGGAAGTGGCCTGTGACCTGGTCAGCACAGGCTGACCTAGGAATACCCATCAAAGGGAGTCCAGGTGACGTTTGGAGATTCAGTTAATGAACAGAAAACAGGAGCTCAGTGTTAGGAGAGCTGGGTTTCGAGAATGTTCAGAGATTGACACAAGCATGACAAGAATGACTCAGGATTTGACAATCTAGGTGCAGTAAACCACTCATTTTCAGTACCTTCCTCCACCTCTGTCTGCCTCCTCAACACGGCCCAGGGCTCCTGTGCTGGGTCTATTTGTAGGACAAATGCTGTGAACCATCCCTTTCACAAACAGCCCAGAACATGGGGCTGGGCTTATTCTCTGTCTCTGCATAACAAATCACCCGCCGATGAAGCAGCATAAAAAAACTATTTATGGATAGTGATAACTATTATTTTTATATGAGCTCACATGCTGCCTTTGGTTCAGGACTTCTCATGAGGTAGCACTTGGTTTCATTTCCAGGCTGCGTTTTCGGGCAGAGGGTCTTCAAGCTCCCTCACTTCGCTGCTGACTCGAGTGTTGCTGGCCAGAAGACTCTCTCATGGAGTGCCTTGCCAAGTGGACAATGTCTGAGGGTAGGGTCCAACTTGGCAGCATGCTCCACCCCTCCAGGGAGCCAGAGGAGGGGAAAGAGTAGGAGGAGGAGGGGGGCAGGAGGGAGGGAGAGAGGGAGAAGGAGGAGGGAGAGGGAGTGGGGGAGAGGGGGAAGGAGAGGGTGAGAGGGAGGGAGAGGAAGGGAGAGAGAGGGAGGGAGAAAGAGAGGGAGAGAGACTGAGGGAGGAAGGGAGGGAGGGAGGGAGGGAGAGACAAAGAGAGGGAGGAAGAGAGAGAGAGAGAGAAGAGAGAGAGAGAGACTCAAAGGAGAGATGTCACCAGCATTTTCAAACTCATCTTGGAATTTTTCCTTGTTTTTGCTTGTTAGAAATGAATCGCTAGGTCCAGAATTCCTCGGTGAGAGTGGGGGTGGGGGATCCCCTGTAGGGCCCTGGGTTCTTTGGTTCTGGTGGAGTCATCAGCTCTATATCAGAGAACTGCAGTGAGCTGCATATGGAGCAGCTACATGGATGCAGATTCCAAAGCAAAAGGGGTGGAGGGGTCACAGATGACAAAGACCAAACACTCTGGAAGTAGATGTCCGCCCTGCCATAGGGTTTCTCTGATAGTTTATTTCTGTTAAAAATCTTCATTCTGGGTAACATCCCCAAATTTCATTCTTTGAAGCACTTAATGAAGGGGTCAAAGTTTCTGGTGAGGCCCTGAGTGTCCATTGACCTCAGCTTGATAAAATCCACATGTCATTGTCACCCTCGGAAGGCCTATATTCTACACACACCCCAAGAGTCAAAGGTCAACTGGGAGCTTTCCAAATTCACTCAGACCTTTGCTGAACGAAACTTCTCGAAGTAACAGGTAATATTTTGCACCAATAAATTATGAGAGGCCTGAATTCAACCCTGTTGAGTCTCCATGACGAATCAAATTATTTTATAAGAAAACTAATTTAAGAGATATATAGTGTCATACATATGATTATGGCACCATATGGTAACTGAGGCATCCCTGGTAGAAAGTTTGCCAAAATGACTATAATTAGTATTATTCTCAGCAGCCAAACCCATTTAACATTCTGGCCGCTAGTATTTATCACCAGCCTCTGTTGATAGTTTTCTCTGTTCCATCTACCACTTAATTATCACCCCTTTTGTCAACTCTGGCCTCACAATTGCTGAACAACGGAGATCCTAGATTCCACAGTTCCTTTCTGGGTATTTTGTCTCTGCCTCAGTCTTACCAGTATTTTCCATTTTTTTTTTCTCTCCCAATATAAAACCTTTGGGGAAGCTGCAGGCTGCAAAGGGAGGTGCTGAGAAGGCAGAGGGTGTAGGGAGAGCAGCTGAAACTTTCCAGAATGTTCTACTGGACTTATTCAAGCAGGGTTCCTCTGTAGCTATCCTCTGGTTTCATGTTCCTTGGGGGTAATTTTAGCAAGGAATAAAATCTTGAAACTTTTGACAACCGCACAAGCAAAAAATGTGCAAATTCAGACCTGAGACCGTCCTGGCACGGTAGCTAACTAGAACCTGTTGTCAGATCCTTGTATTGTTGGGGACACCTGAGGAAGAAGGGCTCAAGGAAGAGAAAGGGGCGGGGGAAGATTCTGGGCAGGGGTGGGCGGGGACAAGTGGAGGAACTAGTAAGCTTCAGGGCTGTAAAGAGGGTTGCCAGGGACAAAGCCGCTGTAAAAAGAAAATTTTCTAATCTATGGTAGACTTTGTGCAAGTAAATCCAGACTTTATGATAAGCCATTTTATGATAAGCCACTGAGACTGATGTTTCAAATCAGATAGTAATATCCATTAAAAGGCACCTATATAGGGGCTGGAAAGATAGCATCAGTATTAAGGGACTTCCCTTGTATGCCAATGACTCCTGCTCAATCCTTGGCACCAAACGGTCCCCATAATACCACCATATATGGCCCTGGCCTCCACCTAGCACAACTGGGCTGGCCCGGGTAAGCCCTGGGCACCAAAGGGTCAAAGCAGCATCACATTCTCAAACTGTCAGACCATTTGTGTAAGAATTACAGGGAGTACTGGCCCCCTGAGTGCTGCTTGGGAAACCCTCTCCCGCCTCATCCTCCCCACAAAAAACCCCAAATAAATAAGCATACTTATATAAACCAGAGGGAGAAAGATAAGTAGGGTTGCCAGATAAAATACAGATTTATTTTCAGTTAAATAATGAAAACATTGCAATATGAGGATATCCTAGGCAATATCTGAGATAAACTTAGACTAACAACTATGATCATTTTTTTAAATTTGAAAGTCAAGTTTAATTGAGCCACTTGTGTTTTCATTCACCAGTGCTGGCAACCCGACCTTGGAATCCCTCAGTTCCACTCCTCATTCATCCTATAGCACTGTCTGTGGCACTGTCGTCCCGTCCCGGTGTTCATGGATTTGCTCCAGCGGGCACCAGTAACGTCTCCATGGTGAGACTTGTTGTTAGCTTACTATTTCAGTGCTCATGGTGCACAGGGACCAGTCCTTCCCACAGCTGTGATCCGGGCAGTGAGAACTGCACCCTCCTGCATTCAGGTCACGAGACCCCCCCACCAGTGTCCCCAGGTGACCCCAGGAGCTGGTCCCCCTTGAGCTGGCTAACATCTCCCTTCCATATTCCCCTTAGTCACCCACACCCATCTCTTGTCTTACTCTGGTCTTTGGTGCTCTGTGGCTCCACTTGGCTCAGCAATGTGTGTTAATCCAGCAAAACAGATTTGGAGACCGAAAGGGGGCTGCCAGGCATGGTTTAAATAGGAGCAGAACTTCTCTTGCTGAAGAGTTCCTGTTAAGAGGGATTCAGCTCGGCCTTGGGAGAGTAGCCTGGGGCATGACTGAAAACTCACCTGCACCCCTGAGGGCCTCTCTGCCAATTAGTCCTCCAGGCTTTACTGTCTCAGACAGCTCGTCAGTGGCCCCCGTTTCTTTGACTCACAAAACAGAAGCAATCCTAAGGAATGTTCACTTTTTCATTATAGATGGGGAACACAAAATTAGATTCTTCCAGATTTCTATTTAACCAGAAAAAAAAAAACCCTAGGTTTTGTGAAAAAGCTAATCTTGTGCTCTCTGTCCTAATGGCTGGGTGGGTGAGATCTCGGCCTGCTACTGGGAGAAAGCTCTTCTCCTGGCAAGCTGTCCAAACAACGGAAATTTGCTGGATTCTTCACAGCTGTTTGTCAAGTTAGCGGACATATGCTGACTTTTACAAAGCCGGCTGTTTTTAGGGGCAAAAAGAGGCATGAAGGAAAAATGCTTCCAACCACAACACCCCAAAGGAGAGAGAGAGCAAAAGGGAATGCCCTGCTACAGAGGTGGGGTGGGGTGGAGGGGACGGAGTGGGGGTGGTGGGAGGGATGCTGGGACCTTTGGTGTTGGAAGATGGGCACTGGTGGAGGGATGGGTACTTGACCATTGTATGACTGAAGCGCAAGCACGAAAGTTTGTAAGTCTGTGATTCACTAACAAAAAAAGAAAGAAAGAAAGGAAGAAAGAAAGACAGAAAGAAAGAGAGAGAGAGAAAGAAAGAAAGAAAGAAAGAAAGAAAGAAAGAAAGAAAGAAAGAAAGAAAGAAAGAAAGAAAGAAAGAAAGAAAGAAAGAAAGAAAGAAAGAGATGAAGAGAGAGAGAAAGAGAGAGGGAAAGAGAGAAGGAAAGAGAAAGAAAGAAAGAGAGAGAAAGAAAGAAAGAAAGAAAGAAAGAAAGAAAGAAAGAAAGAAAGAAAGAAAGAAAGAAAGAAAGAAAGAAAGAAAGAAAGAAAGAAAGAAAGAAAGAAAGAAAGAAAGAAAGAAAGAAGAATGCTTCCTTTTGGACTCTCCAATGTCGACCAAACATTATTTGGGAATAAATGAACAACAAGGTGGAGAGATAGGACAGAGGTTAAGGTCCTTGCTTTATACGCAGCTGCCCCCAGTTCGATCACTAGCATGACATATGGTCCCACGAGCACTGCCAGGAGTGACGCCTGAGCATAGGGTCATAGGTAAGCCCTGAGCACAGCCAGGTGTGGCCCAAGCATCCCCACCCCTAAAACAATAAAAGGTGGGGCGAGGTGGAGGTAGGGGTGGGGAACAATAATGGTACAGAAACCCCCGGCTATTCTTCCGCAATCCGCATCCTGGTTCTCACGCACTGGCGGGGTGCTAAGATGTGGAGGGAGAATAGGATTTAATGGGTACGCCGCCCTGCTCCAGCTACCACAGCTGCACACGTGTCTCTTCCCCCCCCCCTCCCCCCCCCCCCCCCCCCCCCGCAGCCAGCACGGGTGCGTAGCTGTGGCCTCTGGCTGCCTCCCTTCACTTCCCTGGCTATTAACATCCCACGGGGAAAGCTCCAGGCAGCTCCTCCTGACCACACCCCCACCTCGTGTCCTTCCTGTGCTTTCCTCTGCCCAGCTCCCGCTCAGCCTGATTTACACTCCAATTGAATATTTATTAAACTTTGTCTCAGTTTCTCTCCTGCTGACACCGGGTACTCAGAAATGTTTTTATGCATTTTGGAACTTTTGTGTCTAACACGCAGCCTGGCCTGCACGAGGAGGTGGGTGCTCCGTGAGAGTTGTGAGAAGCATCTCAATCAATCATCCCTGCTCCTCCACCCCTCCCCCGAGACATCAAGACATGGGCCTTTGTACTATTCTTACCACTTCTGAAATCCCACTGGATAGCACAAGTTTACTTAGGTTAAGAAGCCCTCACCTGCAGGGTTTTTTTTCCCATGAGAAATAGAAGTGTTAGTTGACTGTCATTCTACTCCTGGTTTTCTTTTTTTTTCTTTTCTTTTTTTTTTTTTTTTTTTTTTGCTTTTTGGGTCACACCCGGCAATGCACAGGGATTACTCCTGGCTCTGCACTCAGGAATCACCCCTGGCGGTGCTCAGGGGACCATATGGGATGCTGGGAATTGAATTCAGGTCGGCCGCGTGCAAGGCAAACGCCATACCTGCTGTGCTATTGCTCCAGCCCCTGGTTCTTTTTCTTTTTATTAAAAAGTGAATTTTTCTTTTTAGTGGGGAAATCTAAAATTACCAGTGAAGTAGCACATGATAAAAAGTTAAAAAAAAAAGGGGGGGGGGCTGGAGAGGGCGCTTGCCTTGCATGCAGAAGGCCCAGTTTGATCCCTGGCATCCCATATGGTCCCCTGAGTATGCCTGGAATGAGTCCTGTAACCCAGGAGTAGTTCTTGATTACAGCCGTATGTGACCTAAATTTTTTAAAAAGATGATAAAAAGATAAGGTGCTTCGTTCAAATTTACAAAGTTCCTGTTATATGCTGGGGAGTGTTTTAGGGGCTTGGAACACAGCAATAAGAAGGGTAGGTAAGATCCTACCACTTGGAGTCTATCTTCCATGGATGAGACAGAGACTATGAAATCAATCAATATCTAAGAACATTGGATATAGGGCTGGGGAGACAGTACAGGGGGAAGGTACTTGCCTTGCACACAGCTGACGGGGTTTGGTTCCTGGCACGCATATGGTTCCCTGAGTTAAGTTAGGAGTGACCCCTGGGCATAGAGTACTCCTGAGTAAGCCCTGCGCCCCTTCAGGTATGGCTCTGAAAAGGAAAAACAAATCTGTCAGTAGTAAGTGCTGCTCAGAGTAGACCAGAGGGAAGCAGTAGCATGACTGGGTGGTAACTGGGTATCAGGCAAGAACTGTCATGTCCTGAGGCTCCAGGCCTACTTTCGTGGTACCTAGGGGCCATGTGGTACTGGGAATCAAACCCAGGGCCTCATATGTGCAAAGCATCTGCTCTATCACCTGAGTTCTGTTTGTAGTACAGAGAAGGCATTTTTGAGGTGGTTATGTTGGGACTCCCCACCAGGCTGTTTTCACTCAGAGTGCCGCAAGGGGGTGGGTGAGAACCCTCCCAGTCCCAAGGGACCCAGCCCCGGCAGTCGACCCCCACTACCCAACCACTGCCATGCTCCAGGCCGCTTTCTGGACAGCCTGACCACTTCGCAGCTGTGTGACACATTCTACAACACTTCCTATCCATTTTCCATAATTAACACATCATATTTGATGGAGTTCAGATAGTAGGCAGCAAATCATAGGGAGTAATATATTTATATATATTATTATATTTAGTATATATATTTTATTTGTCACTGTCATTCTGTTGCTCATCGATTTGCTCGAGCGGGCATTAGTAACGTCTCCATTGTGAGACTTGTTGTTACTGTTTTTGGCATATCGAATATGCCATGGGTAGCTTGCCAGGCTCTGCTGTGTGGGCGGCATACTCTCGGTAGCTAGCCGGGATCTCCAAGAGGGACGGAGGAATTGAACACGGGTCAGCTGCGTGCAAGGCAAACGCCCTACCCACTGTGCTATCACTCCCTAAAACTGTGAATAATTTTATTACAATTGAACACCACTCCACTCATGAATAAGTATTCTTCAGAAGCTTAATTTTAATGGTAGAAGAGAATTTTATCATTCATTCATGACATATACATACACCTCTCAGAGATCCCAGCAAACTACTGAGAGTATCCTGCCCTCACAGGCAGAGCCTGGCAAGCTACCCCCGTGGCATATTCGATATGCCAAAAAACAGTAATGATAGGTCTCATTCCCCTGACCCTAAAAGAGCCTCCAATCGTTGGGAATGATGAGTCAGGAGAGGCTGCTGAAATCTCAGGGCTGGGAGGAATAGAGACATTACTGGTGCCTGCTCAAGTAAATCGACGAACAACAGGATGACAGTGATACAGTGATATGTTGACGTTGACACCTAATGACACATTATAAGGACAAGTATCTATAAGAAGAAATTATGCCAAGGATCCCTTCCCCATCCCCCACCCCCCCAAGTCGGGAACAAATTCAGGCTCTGCATTGCATGTGTGTTTACCAGCTCATCTCCATTGCAGTTCACTGTCCATGACAGAAAAGATCTTGTCTTTTTCAATTAACATATATTTCCCCATTTCCGGTCTAGTGCCTGCTGGCACACAGAATGCTATTAAGATTTCCCAGAAATGAGTGAGCCACTGCCCACTGTTCTCCTTCCTCAGGTCAGCGTGGCTCTTGCAGGCATGGGTCCTGGTGCCCCAGACGGGGAACCCGGCGAGGCAGAAGCTGGTATCTGGCAGAGAGTGAGGGCTCAGGGATGCTGGTGAGGCGAGTGTCAGGTCTCAGCCTCAGCTTTCCAGACTCTGTTCAGGCAGCTGTTTTCTGTGCTCCTGGGAATCTGAGACCAGACTTGGCTGAACTCATTCTTATCGCTCTGCTGCACAATAATTTCTGGGCAAAAGGAAGCTTCTAATTAAGAGTTCAAATTCCCCAGAAGCCATATGTCAAGATACTTATGTGGAAAAATCCCTGGCTGCCTTCTTTGGTGTAAGGATTGGCACCATATGCTGGGCATCCCAGGCAACCTCGCTCAGACCCTCTCTCCCAACAGGCTGTGCATCTTTTCTTTTGTCAGGACCTTGGATATTTTTAGCTCTTTGACAACTCTGGACTTTTTTACCACTAAGAATACCTTTAACTTACCCAAACCCTATACTAGGGATAATGCATTTTGCTCTTGCTCTAACTTGCTTGAAGGTGCTTTGTCTCCGTGAGCTAATGCTGCGTAAGGAATCATCTCAAGGGGCTGGAGTGATAGCACAGCAGGTAGGGCGTTTGCCTTGCACGCAGCCGACCTGGGTTCAAATCCCAGCATCCCATATGGTCCCCTGAGCACCACCGGGGTAATTCCTGAGTGCAGAGCCAGGAGTGACCCCTGTGCATTGCTGGGTGTGACCCAAAAAGCAAAAAAAGAAAAGAAAAGAAAAGAAATCATCTCAAAACTTTGTGTCTGAGAACAACCATTCCTTCTCTTTCATGGCTGGGTCATCTTGCTCCCAGTGAGTGGGGTTGACTAGGACGGGGGTATCGGCAAGTCTTCTGAAGGCTCAGGCGTGGACTTAGCTGAAGCTGAAATACCAGGAATGTTTTGGTATCAAGTCAGATGCTTGACATCAGTTAGGGTTCATTTAGGGTTGTCCGCTGGGGGGATCTTGGTTTTTCTCTATGTGGGTCTTTCCATGTGGCTTCTTGGACTGCTCCAAAGCATGGTGGCTGAGTTCCAAGAAGGAGTGCACCAAAAGTAAGTTTATCAGAAGGAAGGAAGCAGAAGCTGCCAGATCAATTAGAGTCTATCTTAGAATTGGCCTGACATTACTACCCCACTATTTTATTCATTAAAGCAGTGGCAGGCACCACCTGTAGTTAATGTGGACATGAATCTGAGCGATGTGTTTATCCAAGTCATCAAAATGACAGTCAACTCAAAGTTTTTAACTCATTATAATTTTTCCCCCTCAAAATGTTAAACAAGGAGGGGCAGGGATTCAGAACAGCAGTAAGGTACTTCCCTTGCGTGTGGGTGAAGCTGTGGGTTTGATCCCCGGCACCTTAAACAAAAAGTCAAACATGAAACTACCTCATGATTCAGCGATTCCATTTCTGAATTTATATCACAATGGACTTGAAAGTAAGGACTTGAATAGATATCTGTATGCCCATGTGTAAAATGGCACTGGTCACAATAGTCAAAAGTTGGACACAGTCCAGATGTCCAGACTGGCTGAATAGATAAACAAAGTGTGATATGTTCATACAATAGAAGTACAATACTAGACTAGAAGCGAGGCATCACTTGGGAGTTTGCAAGACACACAGAATCTCACGTTCCACCCTGGATCTGCTGAATTAGAAAACTGCATTTAAACAAGATCCCCAGATATTTTGCACATTCATTAATGCTTGAGAAATACAGAATTACTTAACTAAGTTTATTTTTGTAGGCATTTAAACAGTTTAAAAATGTTATTCATTTATTTTCAAATCATTAAAAAAATTTTGATTGTATCATTTTCTATTTTGCAAGCCCTGAAAATTTCTTTTTAAAATTTTTATGTAGATCTATTATGTTAATTAAAATAAGTTTGAGGGGACTTTGATTAGTATTCAATTAATTATAGACTAGTAAGAAAATATACATCTTATACTATTAAGTCTCTTGCCCGTGCGTTTGGCTGTCTTCCCCGGGGCCTCCTCGGAGGGGATGTGCTCCAGCTTCCCTCCCCACCTTGAGCAGAGCTCCCAGCGGTCGAAGACCTCCAGAGCCTAGCCACAGCCATGTTCAAGGCCCCTCTCCACACGTTCAGACGAGCCTCATGCATGAAGGAACCGGCAGAGGAACCCAGGTGTGTGAGACCCGGGACTGAGACCTCCAAGGCTGCTCAGATAGGGACTGGGCCTCCTGTGCCCAGATTTCCCATTTCCCAGTAGCTAGGCGGTCACACCCAAGGACTGTCCCCGGCGCCATGTAATCCTGTCAATGGCCAGCATCCAGAGACTTAAAAGCAAGCTTCCAGCTTTGCGGCTGTGAGATATCTTATAGCCTACTTCTCCCTCTGGGAGAACCTGGCAAACTACTGGGAGTTTCCTGCCCACATGAGAGAGCCTCACAAGGTCCCCATGGTTTATTAATATGCCAAAACCAGTAAAAAGCTGGGTCTCCTTCCCCTTGACCCTGAAAGAGCCTCCAGTACGGCATCATTGAAAGGACCAGTAGAGAGAGGCTTCTAAAATCTCAGGGCTTGGATGAATGGAGATGTTACTGAGACCGCTCGAGAAATTCGACGATTGATGGGATGATGATGATGATGATACTATTAAGTCATCCTATTATGGATATAAAAACTTCTTAATCCAGATCATTTTTATATACTTTAATAAAGCATTTAAACTTCTTTCACAGATATTTCATGTAATTTTATCTATTTATCACTACAAACTTCATATGAAAGGAGGCCACACCTGGTCATGCTCAGTGCTTATACCTGATGATGGATTCAGGAATTAATCCTGGTGGTATTCAGGAGACCATAAGGAATGCCTGGGATTGAACCTGAGTTGGTCACATGCAAGGCAAGTGCCCTACTATCTCTCCAGCCCCAAATTTTTCATAGGATTTTAACTTCCTCTTGAGTCTGATGCATACTTGTCGGTGGGTCAATGCCCAGGGAGGTAAGAATGGGTAAAAATCTGCACAAGTGTCTAGGTAGCAGGATACTAAGGTTGTACCAACATCACTAAGGCAGGTTTAGGCTATCCAAGGCCAGTTGATCTGTAAACTATGGTACCTGTCATTCAGATTTCCCAGAAGTTGTGGTTCTCTTGCTGAGCTGAGTTTATTCTCTTTGCAGGAAAAAAAGTTAGTTCCACTCCTGCCCCGCAGCCTGGGGGCTAGATTCACGTCTTTTGCACAGAAAATAATTTTCAGGGAAAGACAATGAAATAAAATCACTTTATTAAAGAAGAACAAAATACACTCAAGAAAGAATGAAGCCTTCTTTATGGTCAGGAAAGAGTCCCTAAAATAAAAGAAATTACACAACCTAAGACACAGACAGCTCTAGAATCAAGTACTTTGAGCTACTTTGGGAAGTGTATTATATTGGAAACTTTTTCAAGCTGCTTTAACTTGGGGCTCTCTGTGGAGATATGAATACGAAGAAATATGGCTATTTCTTTATTAGAAATAGTCAAGGAGGGTCTGAAGTGATAGCACAGCGAGTAGGGCATTTGCCTTGCATGCAGCCAACCCGGGTTCAATTCCCAGCATCCTATATGGTCCCCTGAGCACTGCCAGGAGAAATTCCTGAGTGCATGAGCCAAGAGTAACCCCTGTGCATCACCAGGTGCGACCCAAAAAGGAAAAAAAAAAAAAGAAATAGTCAAGGAAAATGACTTTGAACTCCAGTGGCCTCCTTATTTTCTAAGACTTATCAGAGTCTTGGATCCTGTTGAATTAGCTGGCTACTGAAGAAATATAGCCTTTAGATTTGAGCTGAAGTCTTTAGTCTGGGACTGTGGCAAGATAACTCCTTTTCAGATCTTATCTCTGCAAACATTTCTTGGTTTTATAGTTTCCTGAAATTTCTTTCCAAGGACTCCTCTCCACTCCCCACCCCCACCTACCCCGTCTATAACCTGGCTACCTCAGCACTACCCCTAGGGCACCTAGGGAATGAACTTGGCTCCAATCCCCAACTCTCCCCTCCACGGAGTCCTTTCTGTCTTCTTGCTGTTTGTATTACAACCTAGGACGATGTCCTTCAGCACCAGGTCCCGTGGCAGAGGGCCTGCCGTCCTCAGTACGGACCCAGCTCTCCAGATGGAACTGCAGCCCTAAACTGAAACTGTCCATACGACTGCCCCCAACTCGTTAAGCAGGAACTAATAAATCTCTCAAAAGTTGTTTTTCAGATCCCACGCAGAGATTATAGACCTCTTGTCCTTCACATGACCAACTGAATTACGAGTACTTGGAAGATTTGGACTTAAAATAGTACCTGGACAGAAGATTTGTTCCCTTTTTCTCCTAGTCCCCCACCCCTTACCAGACCCAAGGAAGCAAATGACAGAGGAACTTTTAAAAATAGTATTTATGGGCTGGAGCAATAGCACAGCGGGTAGGGCGTTTGCCTTGCACTCGGCCGACTCGGGTTCGATTCCCAGCATCCCATATGGTCCCCTGAACACCGCCAGAGGTAATTCCTGAGTGCAGAGCCAGGAGTAACACCTGTGTATCGCTGGGTGTGACCCAAAAAGCAAAATAAAATAAAATAAAATAAAATAAAAATAGTATTTATTTTAGTTTAGGAGTTACAAAAATCTTAAAGTTCATGGTATTGATGTATAAAATCTCTGGCTCTCCTGCCCCAGCACCAAAGTCAAAGTAACCACTGCTCTGACCTCCCACTGATGTCCCTATGTCCCATCTAGTGTGGTGTGAGTTCAAAAAGTGTGGGGTGCATTAGGTGGCCGAGAACCGCCTCCCAACTTCCCCAGCAGAGAGACAAAGAGAAGGGGGACTTACGGATAGACGGTAAAGATGTCTCATTTAATGTAGACTGCTAGCATACTTACAGAGCATCTGAAGGGGTTGAAGTATAGGACTGCATGTAGGTGTGATGGATCATTTACAGAGGTAAAGCATTTTGGCAGAAGCAGTTCTCTTGGGATTAACTCAAGGAGATGCTCTGTCTCCCAGGGACATCTATATTGATTGTTTTTCTCTTTTCTTTTAGTTGTACATATTAAACAATTAAGATTACTTCTTATTAATACTTGCATTATTTGGATAAACATAGAAAGAGATATAAATTTCAAAGCTTGGGGCTGGAGCGATAGCACAGCGGGTAGGGCATTTGCCTTGCACGGGGCTGACCCGGGTTCAATTCCTAGCATCCCATATGGTCCCCCGAGCACCACCAAGAGTAATTCCTGAATGCATGAGGACCCAAAAAGCAAAATAATAATAATATTAATAAATAAATAAATTCCAAAACTTAGTTTCTTGGCTCATTTGGCAAGCAAGGCTTTTACTGTAAATCCCAGACTAAGTCCTCAGGCCAGTTCAGCTTGTCCTTCCCATGGAGATCCTTTCTCTTTTTTTTTTGCTTTTTGGGTCACACCCAGCGATGCTCAGGGGTTACTCCTGGCTCTGCACTCAGGAATCACTCCTGGCGGTGCTCTGGGGATCATATGGGATGCTGGGAATCAAACCCGGGTCGGCCACGTGCAAGGCAAATGCCCTGCCCACTGTGCTATCATTCCAGCCCCGGGATCCTGTCTCTTAAGTCATAACCGCTTGCTTAAAGACCATGCATCTATGCTTTCTAGACTGTTCATTTCGATGCTGGGGTAGCTTTGCTGCTTGCCCCTAGTCCATCTCAGTCCCATGGCAAGACCTCCCTTTGTGGGGTGTTAGGAACTGCTGCAACCAAAGCCTGAGTCAAGTAATTATGCCGGATGCCCAGGAGTAGATATATTTCAGAGTCAATCAACTCCCAAATACTAGTAGCATAGCATTAACGGTCTTTCTGTGTCTAAACAAAGAACATTGCTCTATAGTATGAAAAGGCTATATGAAAACTATTAAAAAAGTATGAAAAAGTATGAAAAGGCTATAAGGGAAATAGAAAAGCAAGTAATTCACTACAAATGCAAAGTCCAGAATTACCAGAAACTTTGGCTTATAAATAACCAGGACTGACTCAGGGAATTTTGATAATGAGAGGTAAAACACAAAGGAAAGTTTAGAGATAAAATCAGGGGGTCAGGAGTCCTCACAAGAGCACTGTAAATTTCTCTTGGGAGTGAAATGGGGGAATTCAACTGATGAAGTCTCAAACACTTAGGGTTAATATCCAACAGTCTAGTTTTTGCATCTACTATTAGTAAGACACCAGGACTCACACAAAAGTGAATGTAAACCAGGTGCCTGGCTTCCAGGCTAGAAGAGAATTCTTGACAGGGAATATAGACTACGGGAGCTTTTTCCTTTTTCTTTATTTTTTTTTTCATTTTATTGAATCACCGTTGAGATAGTTACAAGCTTTCATCTTTGGATTACAATCACACAATGATCAAACACCCATCCCTCCACCAGTGCACATTCCCCACCACCAATATCCCCAGTATACTCCCCCTTTCCCACCCTCCCCCTGTCTCCATGGCAGACAATATTCCCCAGACTCTCTCTCTACTTTTGGGCACTATGGCTTGCAGGAGCTTTTTCTTATTCCTAAAATGGCCCCACTACAGTCCCTCCATCTAGCCTTTGCACTATTTACTCTTCTTCATATTTCTCTTACCTTCTAGCCCCCCCCCAAAAAAAACCCTCCAATGTCAAAACTAGAGAAGAAGATTTGACCTTAACCTCCTGCCTCCTTGTAGGTTGATCTAGCTCTTTCTTTTCTCCAAAGCAACACCTCAGTGTTGGGTTGCTGTCCATGTGAGGCGTTGAGCTCCTGGCAACAGTGACCACATCCCAGGTAGGTTCAGCAGATGTGGGAGGTAAAATCAACTTTGTCCTCTACAATGATTAGACATCAGGTCAAGACAAAAGCTTTCCACTGAGGAAATCACCTCAATCTAACCCCCTTAAAAAAAAATTTTTTTTTATTAGTGAATCATTTTTTTTATTAGTGAATCACTGTGAGGTACAGTTACAGACTTACAAACTTTCGTACTTGTGTTTCAGTCATACAATGATCGAGTGCCCATCCCTCCACCAGTGCCCATTCTCCATACCAATGGTCCCAGCATCTCTCTCCCACCCCCACCCAGTCTCCCCCCACCCCACCCCACCTCTGTGGCAGGGCATTCCCTTTTGCTCTCTCTCTCCTTTTGGATGTTGTGGTTTGCAGTAGAGGTATTAAGTGGCCATCATGTTTGGTCTATAGTCTACTTTCAGCCTGCATCTCCCATCTCCCATCCTAGCACCCTTTACTTGGTGGTCCCTTCTCTATCTGATCTAGCCCCATTTTTAATAATTATTTTCACTATCTATGGAAGTAGAAGACACATGTAAAAATCTATACTTGTAAGTTGATAACTTGGTACATTTTTGTACACAAATTGGTCTCAAAACCCAACACATGTGCTGGAGGGTTGCATGTACCTGGCCATGTGGACACAAGCAGCACACAGGCTTGGGCAGCATATGTGAGCGCTTCCTTTGCTAAGGTTGGCTTTTCTAGGGTCTTCTTCAAGCTGCATCCTATGGGGCTTTCTACTGAGATAAGACTTCATTGCTAGGAGGTTGCCAAGGAGGTAGAGTTGGGATGGTCTTCTTTGCAAACTCCTTTTCTTGACCTTTGTTCCTGCTGGATCTTCTCTTGGAGGGTGGGTCCAGCCTTGTCTGGTCTGAGCTAGCTCCAGGTAAAGGTTTTAGTTGTTTCAGCTACAAGTTGGAGTGATAGCACGGCGGTAGGGCGTTCACCTTGCATGCGGCCAACCCGTGTTCCTCCGCCCCTCTCGGAGAGCCCGGCAAGCTACCGAGAGTATTGCAACACACAGCAGAGCCTGGCAAACTACCTGTGGTGTAATCGATATGCCAAAAACAATAACAATAAGTCTCACAATGAAAGACGTTACTGGTGCCGATGAACAATGGGATGGCAGTGACAGTGACAGCTACAAGGTGGGTCCTGACAGCCTTAGGGCTAGGTGGTTTAGTTACTCTCTAGGAATTCCATTGCCAAAGGGGTCCTTCCCTAGTACAGCAGTCTACATCAAAAACATAGATTAAGGACTGGATAGTGCAGATTTAAGGTACTATGTGATTAGCTCCATGCTGGAGTGTTAGCACAGCAGATAGGGAGTTTGCCTTGCAAACAGCTGACCTGGGTTCGATTCCTTTGCCCCTTTCGGAGAGCCTGGCAAGCTACCGAGAGTATCCCGCCCACACGGCAGAGCCTGGCAAGCTACCTGTGGCATATTCGATATGCCAAAAACAGTAACAAGTCTCACAACGGACACATACTGGTGCCCGCTCGAGCAAATCGATGAGCAACAGGATGACAGTGATACAGTGATTAGGTCCCCTGAGCACTGCTAGGAGTAATTCCTGAGCACAGAACCAGGAGTAAGCTCTGAGCTCTGCTGGATGCACAAACCTCACCCCAATAAAATATATAAAAGCATAGATTTCTATCAATTCTTGTTTATCATATAAAAAATCTGATACAGTATCTTTTTGTGTGTCTAGCTTCTTTCACTAAAAATATACATTTTTGAGATTCATTTATATTTTTGTTTTCTAATGACACATGGATGAATTTTTGTATTCAAGTTTGTATTTTCACTGACGTACAGTGTTCCATTGTGCACATTTAACACATTTTTCAAAAGTCACATCACCGTTGATGGGCACTTGAGCAGCTTCCAGACTGAGGCTGTTATGACAGTGCCCTCGGGCACCTCTTGGTACTCTTTTTGGGGAAATTGCATAAAACATTTTTACAGGAATCACCTAGAACTGCAACTGCTGGGTTACAAGGTAAGTCTGAGCTTAGTGCTAATGACATTACCAAGTGGTTTTCCAAACTGTTCGCCATATTCTTGATCTAAATATGAATACTTATGCCACTGTTGTCTCCCTTTTAGATGTGACAAAACCACGGCATTATTATTATTATTATTATTTCTCAGCTGCGAGATTGACCTTGCACTTAGCTGCAATCTCCACCTAAACACTGTCGCTAACATTTCCAAATAAATAAATGCATCTAGGAAAGCTTTGGTGGCTGACGGAAAAAGCAAAGAATCTGGCTGACAGCTAGAAAAAAAAGAAACGCTCAGACGGTTCTCTTTGTTGCAGAGAGGGCTGGGAGCCTTTTGCACGGGCTGCTGCCAATCAGGCTTTCGGATCTTTGCAGGGCTAATTAACAGCACTTGGGCAAGCAATGGGGGCGGGTGCCTGGAGGTGATTCGGATTGAGCCATCGCAGGGTTTAGGACTAATTATAAACACAAAGAGCCCTCAAAGGCTATGATTTAAGGACCCTCCCCCACCCTCAACGCCCTCCAGGGGGAAAAAGAGAAAGAAAGAAACGTCTCCAGAATTCCAATCCTTGCGTGTTCACGATTGGATGGCTCGGGGGCTAGGGTGCCAGCAAAAAGCCCTTACCACAGACTAAATCGCACAGCGCCCTGTGTCAGCTGCCACGCGCCAAGCATGCCCAGAGAAAGGCTTCCTTTGTGTCCTGCAGGAGACGTGTGTGCGCGTGCGTGCGTGCGTGCGTGCGTGTGTGTGTGTGTGTGTGTGTGCGCGCGTGCGTGTGTGCGCGTGCGTGCGTGCGTGCGTGCGTGTGTGTGTGTGTGTGTGTGTGTGTGTGTGTGAGTTCCATTTCCAGGGGCGTCCTGGCCAGGACAGGAAAAACCTGTTATGCCCTTGTTCTCAGCAGACCTGAGGTCATCCAGGCCCCTGCAGGGACACCATGTGTGTGCAGGCTTTGATCGCCAGGAGCTTGAAACCCCAAATAATCCATACAGTATGCAGATCAGGTCCCAGCTAATCGTACTTATTACCATCTCCTGGAGTCAAGCTAGAGTCGCTGTGAACGTCTGCCAGGGAGGAAATGAACTCAGTGCTCCTCGCTGCGCAAGCTTGTCTGATCAGGAGAAAATCCCTGTGCCTTCTGGGAGGCAAGAATCAAGCTGGAAAAAAAAAAAATTGCTTGGGTGGCCTTGGGTCACCTGGAAGAGCTTCAGCTCTGCTGGGTCTGGCCGAGTGACTGCAGGTGAGATGGGAGTAGCCCACGCCAGCGTGTCCTCCTTCCCTCGGCCCAGCCTCTAAACAAAATCTGAACGTACAGCAGCTAAGAGACGAGGATAGCCAAATGATGGCAGACCCTGTCGAGGTGAGGGTGAGGGTGCGGGTGCAAGACAAACAAACCACAAAACCAGCCAAATAAAAAGGAGCTCTTAGCTCGTATTTAAGCAGATTGGGGGAGGGGAAGAGCTGGCCCTCAGAGAGATTACTGCCGGTAAAATGGGTAAAATGCTTACTTTGCCCACAGCCAAACCTGGATCTGTCCCCGTGCCACATGAGATCACCAGGAGCGATCCCTGAGCCCAGAGCCAGGATGGGTGTGGTCCCCAAACCAAAATAACAAAATAAAATCAATTAAATAAAAAGTACAAGGATGATGGGAATGTGCTGGCTCTAACAGGGCACTCTGCTCATCCATGGTTTTTTTTGTGCCCAATAAAAGTGTATATTTATTTTTGTGCCACACCGAGCAATGCTTTGGATGGAGCTCTGAGCTCCCAGCCAGTGCTCAGAGGACCGTAGGGTGCCAGGAATGGACCTTGAGCCTCTGCTTACAAATCATGCTCTCAGCCCATTGAGCTATCTCTCCAGCATCCCTAAGAAAAATTTAAATGCCTGAACTGTTTCCCTAGCATAGCGGGTAGGGCATTTGCCTTGCATGCGGCTGACCCTGGGTTTGAGCCCGGCAAGCTACCGAGAGTATCTCACCTGCACTGTGCTATATTCGATATGCCAAAAACAGTAACAACAAGTCTCACAATGGAGATGTTACTGGTGCCCACTCGAGCAAATCAATGAGCAATGGAATGACAATGACAGTGATACAGTGATACTGCTTCCCTGCCCCCTAGCTTAATGGTAGAGCACCTGCCTTGTAGGTGTGAGGCCAGGTCTGGATCCTCTGCACAGCCCTGAGTGGGATTCCAGCTGTGTTACTGTTTGTGATCCCCAGCACACAACACAGTGTGTGGTGTCCTCCACACCTCCATGAGTGTGTGAACAGCACACTACAAAGAACGGGACCTCTAGAGAACACTGCAAGCAAAGTAGGTGAGACACTAAAGCAGCCTTCCCTGGTGAGCACTGGTGTTGTCGGTGGGCCCCACAGGTGACTTATGTGAGATGGGGAAGAGAAAGACTGTCACTTTCTCCTGATCCAACTCTGCTACCCAGGACCCAGGGTTACTGGGTTCTTGTCTCACCTTGCAGAAAATAATTTCAGGAATAGACACGCAGTGAAGCAAAACAGATTTTATTTGGAGGGTTTTCTGAAGGTGTGGAGGGGAGTTGGGGGGAGAGACAGAGAGAAAGAGTGGGGGAGGGAGAGGGACAGAGGGGGCGGGGAGAGAGAGAGTAGCATGCCCAAGATTGAAAGCGAGAAGCCGGGCTTCTCCAAGAGTGGAGAGAGCTCTACACACATCTCAGCATTACACATGAAAGCATGAGAATACACATCTCAAGAGGGAAGATACGCGAGACACATGTGCTCAGGCACCACAAGTGCTCGGCCACGTGGGCACAGGCAGCACATGGGCTCTGGCAGCATATGCATGCCTTTCCTTTGTTCAAGGTGGCCTTTATAGGGTTTCTCCAACCTGCCCCCATGTGGGGCTTCTACCTAGGTCAAAGTCTGTTGCTAAGGAGGTTACCTAGGGGGCTTGGAAGTGGTGATGGTCTTCTTTGAAATTCCTTTTGTTTCTGCTGGAGCTTCGCTGGATCTGTTGCTGGTGCCAGGTGAGGGTCTTATTAGGCCTTAGTTCCTGTTTTCTGCAAGGTTGATCTTTGCAACTTCAGGGCTATTACTTCTCAGGAAATTTACTGCCATGGCCTGGGGAGGGGCCTTCCCTATCTGCCTGTCTACATCACTGGACCCTAGAGTATGAGCACTGCAACTGAGTATGCAACACCCCCTGTCATACCAACACTGTAGCAAAAGGGTAAGGATGGGGCAAAAAAGAAGTCAGGCTGGAGAAAGAGTGCAGGGAGTAAGGCTCTTCTGTTGTATACAGCTGACCCTGATTTGGTCCCCGGCGCTGTGTATGGTTCCCCGAGCCCTGCTATAAGTGATCCCTGAGCACAGAGCCAGCAGTAATTCCCTGTGTGGCCAGGTGTGGCCACAAACCTCCACTTCCCAAGTGCAGCCCAAGGGCAGTAAAGTATAACCATTGCCATTTAAAAAAATGGAATATGGCAACGGCTTTATTTTAACACAGGGGTTACCGAGCTGCAGTTGCAGATTACCGAGTGCAAATACTTCCAAAGAAATTGAGGCAGGCAGGTAGCAGGGAAAGGCCCCCATGGCAACAGAATTCCTTGGGAAGCAATACAACCAACTATCCCTCAGGCTGTCAGTTCCTTGTGGACTTAGGAGCTATGGCCTGATAAGACCCTTACCTGGTACCAACAGATCCAGAGAAGGCTGAACCCCCTCTCCCACCACCCGCCCCCAGAAGCTCCAGGGGAACAAAGGACATGAGATGAATTTTAAAGAAAACCATCTATAAATCCTATAAATCCCAACTACGTCCTCGGCAACCACCCTAGCAACGAACTCTTACCTAGCCAGAAAGCCCTATTTGGGCAGCTTGGGGGAAAAAAAAAACACTATAAAAGACAACTTGAACAAAGAAGGCAAGTGCATATGCTGCTCTAGCCCATGTGCTGCTTGTGCCCGCATGGCTAAGTACATGTGGTACCTGAGCATATGTGTCACCCACAACTCCCCTTTTGAGATGTGTACTGGGGAGTACACCTGTGGAGAAGCCCACCTTCTCTCTTGAGCATGTTATTCTCTCTCTCTCTTTCTCTCCCTCTTTCCCTTTTCTCAAAACACCTCCAAATAATATCTGTTTTTATTTCACTGCTTGCCTCCTCCTGAAATTCTTTTCTGTGAGAAAGACAAGGACCCCAAAGGCCTGGGAATGACCTAGGACTGGCTTTCCTTTTTGACAACGAGCAATTCTTGCTCCAACCTGAGTCCATGGCTCCCTGAGAAATTGGGTGATGAGGTTTGACTCCCACGCTGGGTGGAACAAGTGGACATCAGGTGTGGCGTGATAGCTTTCTAGTGGGACTGAGACTTTATCAGACTTAGCCTTCTCAGCCTGTCCCCGGGTGGCAGAGGTGGATTGCGATATAGTGACTGTCTCTCTCCTTTCCACCTCATAGAAGATCCTGTGGGGTGGTTGCGGAGGGGACAAGGGGTGGGGGTGGGGGGCCCGAGCTGCAGTTACAGATCACTGAGTGCAAATACTTCCAAAGCAATGATGAGCAGCAGCCGTATCTTCAGATAGCTACAACAACTGCTGTATTTTAAAAAAATCTGAGTTTTCTCAGTGTAAGTGAGTGACAGGTGATGCTCAGATCCTTACATCCTGCATTGGGAATTGAAGGAAATGGGAAAATTTCAATTCCAGGCTAGTAATCTATAACTTTTTTTCCCCATCAAGGCTTACAAACTTTCCAGATTCTGCCCAAAGACTCCTTAAGTGAGAGACATACACCAATTTCATTTTATTCTTCCAGAGTTGATCTTAGAAACATGTTCAGGGTTATTAATAAATGTTTGTCTGGCTTCATGAAGACTTAATAATATTCCGTCCATCCCTTTCTCTTTTTGTTGTTGTCCTTGCAGTAACTGGTCCACACTTCATTGTAGTACTCACCCACTTCAGTTGTACCCACTAAAGTACACTTGGTTAGAGCTCATTGGATCAGGCACACTGTGTTGTATGTGAAGATCACAAAAGGTCGTCTGCTGGCTCACACCTGGCATGTGGGGTGTGGCCAGGGATCAGACTTGAGGCCTCACACCTGCAAAGTACATATTTGACCACTGAACCCTCTAAACATCAACCTTTGAAAACAGTCTTTGGAAAAAATATTCCTATGAACATTTGCATTACAAATATTGTAATGGCTCTTCACATTTTTATTGTCATTTAGATAGCATGGGTTATAGTGGAGTTAATGTTCACGGTTTTTATATACAAAGTTGTAGCACCACTATCCCTTTGGCTGGGGGCCTTATGCAGTGCTGGGAATTGAACCCAGGTCTGCCGCTTGCAAGGCAAGCATCCTACCCACTGTACTACCGCCCCAGGCCGCAGGCAGAATGAGGGTTATTGAAGGACTGGAGTACCTTATGTATTCATGGCAAACATCGGGCAACTAGTCTTCATCTGGCTATCGAGAAAGTTAAGAGACACAGTTTCAGAGCCAAGGTCTGGAAACCCTCAAAACTCTCCTGTCTCTCTTCCCTCTATTCTCTCTGAAGTGTCTTTCCTTCTCACCACTGGCGGCCTCCTGCATGTGGTGGAATTGATGAAAGTCATACATTTCATCTTTGATCCTGACTCTTAATCTTTTTCATGAACCCACATCCTTTACCACGTGACCTGACAGTTCTTTCCGCTGCAGGGGTGGGTCTCTGTTCTCCCTCCTTGACCTTTGGACCATCACGTGCTTGGGTTTGGTCAGTAATGCGGGGTCTAAGTGATAGAGCTCTAAGCAGAGCCGGGAAGGTTGTGAGATTTTGCTCTGCTTGGGAGCTTTTTGGTTTCGCTTGCTGCTGTTTCACGAGTGCAGGCACAAGTTCTATAGAAGGGACAAAGGCCATGCAAACAGCAAGAGCCTCTTGTTATCTCCGTTTTCTTTCTTTTCCCTATGTCCCAGGACTATGAAAAGAGGCGCACTTAACACATACAAAGGGTTACATTAAACTGAAAAACTCAGCTTAGGGAAGACAGCTCTTTAAAAAATGCACAGAAAATGTGCCTGACCTTTGTCCCAGAGGGAGATATTATCTTTATTATTCTAACCATAGGCTTCCCTTCCCTGTGCTGCAGAAGGAAACGCCAGCCCAATTCTCTAAGGAAACAGGCCTTTTCTGGAAGATGACATACATTATTCCATCTCAGAGGGATGCTTTCTCTATTAAGTTTGGGAGGTGGTGGAGTCATTATCTTTCTAGAAAATGTATAGAAACTTGAGTTACCATGGAGAATTGTCCCACAAGGCCATGTTCTAAGTTGAGCTTATAGTAGGTCCCAGGTCTTTCTGCTTGCCCTCTCACTCTCCTACCCATCTCCATGGAAGAACCATCCACTTACCTCTGAAGGAGAATCAAAGACCTGGAACAGAATTTCCCATGTGAGCCTAACCAACATTAACTCACCCCCAAATGACTCAAAGGGGAAGTTCATAAATGCTAGCCCTTATATGTCACCGAGGTCTTGTGATTTCGTAGTAACAGTAAATTGATGGGCTGGAGTGATGGCACAGTGGTAGGGCTTTCGCCTTTCGTGCAGCCTACCCATGTTTGATTCCTCCGCCCTTCTCAGACAGCCCAACAAGCTACCCAGAGTATCGTGCCTGCATGGCAGAGCCTGGCAAGCTACCTATGGCGTACTGGATATGTCAAAAACAGTAACAATGTCTCTCAATGAAAGATGTTACTGGTGCCCGCTCGAACAGTTAATTGATGCAATCGTCATTGATTGCAACTTACGTTTTCCACCTGATGGTAACTTAGATTTCCACTTGTGTCATCCATCCAAGAAGAAATGACACAAATTCCTGGATTAGGTAGAAGGTACTGATGAGTCTGTCCCTAATTATACGTTAACAGGTAACTGACTACAGTTCTGTGACAATAAGTCAATAAAAGGGTCATGAAGGGACATGCAAATATAGACATTACTGAGGAAGGTGGGGCCCAGCGTGGCTTATGTGAAGCAGGAGAAGATAGACAGTCACTTTCTCTCCATTCGCCTCTGCCACCTGGGACCCAGGGTTACTGGGTTTTTGTCTCAACTCACAGAAAAGAATTTCAGGAGTAGAAGAGCCATGAAGTAAAACAGATTTTATTTGGAGGGTTTTTTAAGAGGAGGAAAGAGAGAAAGTGGGAGAGAATCGAGAATAACGTGCTCAAGAGAGAACCCAAGGGGCTGGAGTGATAGCACAGTGGGTAGGGCGTTTGCCTTGCACGCGGCCAACCCGGGTTCGAATCCCAGCATCCCATATGGTCCCCTGAGCACTGCCAGGGGTAATTCCTGAGTGCATGAGCCATGAACGACCACTGTGCATTGCTGGTGCAATGCACAAAAAAGCAAAAAAAAAAAAGAGAACCTGGGCTTCTCCAAGGGCTGAGAGTGCCCCTACACACATCCCAGCATTAGACATGAAAATACACATCTGAAGAGGGGAGATTCAGGCACCACATGTGCTAGGCTACGAGGGTGCAAGCAGCACATGGGCTCAGGCAGCATATGTGCTCCCTTTCTTGTTCAAGGTGGTTTTATAAGGTTTCTCTAACTTGCCCCTACATGGGGCTTCTACCTAGGTAAAAGTCGCTAAGGAGGGGGTAATGGTTGGGGGTGGTGATGGTCTTCTTTTTTTTCTTTTTTCTTTTTTTTTGCTTTTTAGGTCACACCCGGCAATGCACAGGGGTGACTCCTGGCTCTGCACTCAGGAATTACCCCTGGCACTGCTCAGGGGACCATATGGGATGCTGGGAATCGAACCGGGGTCCACTGCGTGCAAGGCAAACGCCCTACCCGCTGTGCTATCGCTCCAGCTCCGGTGATGGTCTTCTTTGATATTCCTTTCCTGGCCTTAGGTTTCTGTGGGAACAGGAGCTTCTGTCTGAGGGGGGGCTACAGCCTTCTATGGGTCTGTGGCTGACACCAGGTGAGGATCTTATCAGGCCTTAGTTCCTGCTTTCTGCAAGATTGACTTTCACAACTCCAAGTCTATTACTTCCCAGGAAATTTACTGCCCTTGCCTTGGGAGGGGCCCTTCCCTATCTGTCTGCCTGCCTATATCAATTACTGCCATTATCATGTAAATGAAAGAGGGACTATGACAGGGAAGGGCACCCAGAGCAGGTATTTATGGTCCAGGACACAAGGTGGTCCTATCCAAGTGGAGTCTAGCTGCTTTCTAGGCATATTTTACTTAGACCAATTCAACCATCTGTGTGTGTGTGTGTGTGTTTATGAGAGGACGCGTTTGTTGTTAATTGAATCAGCTTCAATTCTGAGCCATCTCTCAAAGAACAAAAGTAAAGTAATCTTTACTACATTGAGTATGATTATAGCTACTTGTGAGAATATCTCTTTTTTTAATACTATATGTGACCATATCATCATTATCATTATCCTGTTGATTGTTGAATTTCTCGAGCAGTCTCAGTAACGTCTCCATTCGTCCTAGCCCTGAGATTTTAGAAGCCTCTCTTTACTCGACCTTCCGAATGATGCTGCATTGGAGGCTCTTTCAGGGTCAGGGGAATGAGACCCAGCATTGTTACTGGTTTGGGCATATGAATACATCATGGGGAGTTTGCAAGGCTCTCCCTTGTGGGCAGGAAACTCGCAGTAGCTAGCCAGGTTCTCCCAGAGGGAGAAGTAGGCTATAAAATGTCTTCCAGGAGCTTGGTTTTAAGTCTCTGGGCGTGGGACGTTGGTGGGATTACAGGGCGCCGGGGGCAGTTCCTGGGTGTGACTGCCTAGCTACTGGAAAATGGGAAATCTGGGTGGAAGAGGCCTAGTCTCTATCCAAGGAGGCTTGGAGATCTCAGCCCCAGGTCCCACACACCTGGGTTCCTCTGCTGGTACCTTTATGTGTGAGGCTTGTCTGAACCTGTGGAGCGGGGTCTTGAGCATGGCTGTGGTTAGGCTCTGGAGGTCTTTGGCCGTGGGAGCACTGCTTGGGGCGGGTAGGGAAGCTGAAGCCCACCCCCTCCGAGGGGCCCCGGATATAAACTATATTTTCCTTACTGTATAGAATTAGATCACTCCTATATAGAATTATATCACAAAATTCATATGTTGCACTTTATGAAAAATTTAAGAAATTTTCAAGAGTAACGGACTTGGTTCTTTCCATACCTTGGCAAGTTCTCCACCATTTTCAGAAATTAGATGAGTCTCAGAAAAATTTTTCAAAAAACTTGAGAAAAAAAAGTCAAAAAAGAATTTGATAGGATAGGCATTAGAAGTAGCCATTCACAGAATTCTGGAAACTAAAGTTAAATCTTTTGGGGGGGTTGGGGATTGTTGGGCCATCCCTGGCATTGCCCAGGGCTTACTCCTGACTCTGGGTTCAGGGATCACACCTGGCAGGGAGTGAGGTATTGAACCTGGGTTGACCGCATGCAAGGCAAATGCACTACCACTGTAATACCCTCTGGCCCCTAAAGTTAAATTTGGTTTTTTTTTGCTTTTTGGGTCACACCATAAGACACACTATAAGACACTTAATACCCATTTTCCATAATTTCCGCACCATATTTGATAGGGCTCAAATATGGTGTGAACCATGGGAACACCTCTAAGGGTGATTGGAGGCTGCCCTAAAAGCCTCCATCCCTCTCAGAGATCCTGGGGTTACTCATGGCTCTGCACTCAGGAACTACTCCTGGCAGTGCTCAGGAGACCATATGGGATGCTGGGAATTGAACCCGGGTCAGCCGCGTGCGAGGCAAATGCCCTACCCGCTGTGCTATCACTCCAGCCCCAAGTTAAATCTTTTAATGTAGGTTAGCTTGTGGGTTCCTGTTCAAGCCTATTACCCCAAGCTTGTTTGTAAGTGTCCTGTTAGAAGCAAAATGCAGTGGAGATAAAAGAACTACAATTATTTTAAAGTAGTCAAGATTACTAGATGATAAATATTAAAAATAAATAAAATTTTTTATTTGTAATAATTAACAAATTATAATTAAAAATTAATTATAAAAATCAACAATAAATTATTGTTATTTTGTTTGTTTTGTTTTGGGGGGTCACACCTGCTGATACTCTGGGGGTTCTCCTAGTTCTGAACTCAGGAATTACTCCTGGCATTTTTGGGGGGACCTTATGGGATGATGGGGATCTAACCTAGGTTGGCCTCATGCCCTACCCACCGTACTATCTCTCTAGCCCCTAAAAAGCAGATTATTATTACACAGTACAATATGGATAAACCTTATACCAATAATGTTAAACAAAATTCATAAAAACTTCACCGAATGACCCTATTCACATGAATTTCAAAATGGAGCCAAACTGATCTCGAATGCGAGAAATGAGGGGCAGATGAAGAAAGAGGCCATGTGCTTTGGTATATCTGAGGGGAAGTCTTGCATCCTGGAATCTCCATAGAATGAAGTCCCAGGAGGCAATTGATGGAACAACACAGAGAGGAGCCTGAGCCCCATGCTATATGAGAGGCAGTCTGGAAAGTGAAGCACACTTGCCGGTTTTCTAGCACACTTCAAGGGCATAGGCAGAAGACATGTATGTTGGAGAAGATGAGTGTAGCAGGCTGCTCTGAGCTTCCCACCACCCAGCATCTGGGCATGAGCGGTAGAATGTTCTGGCTCACATAAGCAGCATGGGCATGCTACAGAGATCTGCTGACTCTGAAGAGGGTGGTCAATGATGGATCTGTAGGACAGAGATCTCTGATTAAAATTTTGTGGGCATCACTGGAATACTACTCAGCCATAAGAGAGAATGAAGCCTTGCCTTTTGCTACATAGATGGGACTGGAGCAGGTCAGGCTAGGCAAACTAAGTCAAAAGGATAAATAAATATCAGAGGCTCTCACACATATGCACCACATAAATCAACAAAACAAGACAATAGAGAGTGTCCCACGGAGAGGGGGGACAGAAATCTTTAGACTCTGACAACAGAACTGAAGTTTTCAAAGATGGGGTGTGGGGAGAATCAAGCTGAAAGGGTCCAGTGAGAACTGGTGACTGTGGTGTAAGGATATCGGCATTTTGGTGGTGGTTGTGATATGAGAACATTATACCCTACAATTATTTCGACCTCTGTACTTGTGTAAGTCAATGTTATTCGATAATAATAACAGTGATAATATGGGTATTTGGATGTCTGAGCCAGGGTCAAAGTAGACAAAAGACAAAACTAGGGAACTCTTCCCCCATCTCCAATCTTTTATGGAAGCCTCAGAAAACTCTGAGGAGAGAAGAGATTAGGAGTAGAGAAATCAGGTTTCCACCATTAATATATAAAACAGGAGCCAGAGTGAAAGTACAGCAGGTAGGGCATTTGCCTTGCAGGTGCCAACCTGGGTTCCATCCCTGGTATCCCATATGGTTCCCTGAGCACCGCTGGAAGTAATTCCTGAGTGCAGAGTCAGGAATAGCACCTGAGCATCACTGGGTGTGACACAAAAAGAAAAAAAAAAAAAGAAAAGAAAGAAGAGAGTTTAAAACAAATAGACTGAAGAAATCTCATTTTTTTGCAGACTTGGATTTGCAGCCTGAGAACTATTCCTTCCAACTCTTAAATGTCTTATAAAATCAGCGATAGGGCACAAGTTCTGATTGATCCATGAAAAGATGTAATGTGAGTCTGTTCCAGGGTCTTCAATCTCATTCTATAGTTTATTTCATCAAAGAAATGTGCCATGATCCATTGTCCATCCAAGTGTTACGTATATTTCATTTTCAGTTTTTTTTTTTTTTGGGGTCACACCCGGCGATGCACAGGGGTTGCTCCTGGCTCTGCACTCAGGAATTACCCCTGGCGGTGCTCAGGGGACCATATGGGATGCTGGGAATCGAACCCGGGTCGGCCGCGTGCAAGGCAAATACCCTACCCGCTGTGCTATTGCTCCAGCCCTCATTTTCAGTTTTTTACTTTTATAAACAAGGCTGCAATAACCATCTTCCACATTAAACTTTTGCTGCAACATCATTACTCTTGGATTCATCGTATTTTTCTTATTCACATTTTGTCCCAATTGTTATTCACACTTTATCTTTGTCCCAACTGAACATTCAGTTATTTTTTGACTGCATTACATTTATTTTGAATATAGTGCTCCTCAAATTATTTCTCAAAAATGATTAAAAAAACCAAAACGAACTTAATAGAGCAACTGTATTTATGAAATCAATACAATGCTTACTATGACCAATGAGTTCATAAGAGATTAAACTGTTTAGGTGTTCTAATGGTCACAAAAGGTACAGAAACTTAATCATGGAAAGCTTAAAAGGCTCAAGGCAACCTGCCTGTATAGTAGGCATAATAGTCCATCTTTATAGAATTGTTCGTAGGATCAGATGAACTAATGTATAGGAATTAATGTCATTTGACACCTTATAAAAGTCTCTATAATTATTACCATCATCACAATTGATGACTGATTAAAAATAACCATTTCATCATGACAAATTGGAAGCAACTTGGTGGACTAGTTAATTAATCGGAGAACTGATGGGCACAAAATCTTCTGAGAAACTAGCTTTATTTTATTCTTTAGGGTTTAAAAAGGCTTATAAGGGTGGAAAGATAGTATAGGAGCTAAGGCTCCTGTCTTAGATGCAGTGGCCCTGATTTTATCTCCAGCACTGCATATGGTTCCCTGAGCACTGATGGAAGTAGCCGAGCTCTGCCAGGTGTGATCCAACCCTTCACCACTCCACCACTCTCCCCCAGAAAAAGCTTATAAAGTAATATTCCTGAAGACAGCTGTCTCTTTGAGCCCAGGATCTCAATGGGCCCATGGGCATGAGAAGAATGATTTATCACCACGAACAACTTAAGGTTCACTGTTGTCTGTCTCCTTCCTTTTCCTCTCTCTTAATGTCTGTTTTGTCTCCTACTTTGCCTACACAGAGGAACATGGCCACCAGTTAAAGCTAACTTTTCTGTTTAGGAGGTTCAACCATCTATGAGTGAATCATCCCTTTTCCAAAGTGCAAAGTCCAACTTTCTGAA
Source organism: Sorex araneus (assembly GCF_027595985.1). Taxonomy (NCBI): domain Eukaryota; kingdom Metazoa; phylum Chordata; class Mammalia; order Eulipotyphla; family Soricidae; genus Sorex; species Sorex araneus. Next base: position 15,773,453 of record NC_073305.1, read on the forward strand.
GGGATTGTATGGATTAACCTTTAGGATGGATTAACCATTGGGATGGATGCCTTTGCCCTGAATAGATCTCTTATGGCTAGCGGAATAGGGAAATGTTGCCCAAACTGATTCTATGAAAACCATGTGACTTGATCTTTATTAAATAGGAATGCAAGATTCAGAGAAGTCAGGGCAGCCGTAGGACAAAGCAATGGCTATGCAGTATAGCAGACGCTCCTTGCCATCGTCTTGAAGTCACTAAGAAGGAAGATGGAGCATGGTTTGTGAACACTCAAGACAGGAAAGTGGGAATTGATAAGCTCATTACAAAGCTGGCTGACTTGTCTTTCTCTGAGCTCTCTGTTTCTCCAGTCTATTGGCAAAGTAAGACTTTGAGGGGAAGGTGAAGCTATGGGCACCACCCCTTGGAACACCTTAGACCTTTGCCTGCATAACCACAAGCCCATTGGCACTGGCTGAAGTGTCTCAATCATGAGTTAAGTGCCAGCTCCCAGGAATGGGCATATATATATTTATATATATTTATATATATAAACACATATGTATATATGTATGCATATATATGTATGTATATGTATATACATATATATGTATTTTTTCTTTTTGGGTCACACCTGGCGATGCACAGGGGTTACTCCTGGCTTTGCACTCAGAAATTACTCCTGGTGGTGCTCAGGGGACCATATGGGATGCTGGGAATCAAACCCAGGTTGGCTCAAGTGAGAGAAGGAATCCAGAATTCTGACCTCCGTTAACGATCAAGAATGAGGAACGCTGTCCTGTTTGCCAAGGCGTCAAAAATCAGATGGGCTGGACACATAATGTGATTTGGAGACAACCACTGGACTAGAAGCTGTTACTAACTAGATTCCACAGGATGTCAAAAGACCGTGTGGCCGCCCACCTACAAATGTGGTATTCCAAGTATAGCTCTTTCGATTTCTCTCTGGGATACCCGAATAGCATTCTCGTCCTGTTTTCATAGGGCCCAGGTCTCTGAGGCATATGTTTGTGCAGGAAGAATGGTGGAGTCGAAAAGACGTGCCCAGAACCAGAGGTTCTTTGTCCTCTTAACAACTTCTTCGACGCCCTTGAAGGCGTTCCACACTGCTCTCTTCCTCCTACGCAGTTCTGGTGCCAAGTCGTTCATCATGTTGAGTTCTCAACCCTGGTACACATAGCTGCTGCATTCGGAGATGTTCATTCCGTTGAGAGCAAATGGAACGTCAGGGACTAGTTTGTTTTTCATGAACATTGTGTTGGTGAGATTCAGCTGTAGTCTGATCTTTCCACACTCGTGGTTGGAGTCAGCCCAGCACTTGTGCCACTTGGTTAATATTTGGTGTTATTAGATGTAAGTATCTACACAGAGAGTCTCTTGCTTGCATGCCTGGCTGTCTTCCTTGGGGCCCCTTGGAGGGGATGGGCTCCAGCTTCCCTCCCCACCCCAAGCAGAGCTTCCGGTGGCAGAAGACCACTGGAACCTAGCTATAGCCATGCTGGAGGTCCCTCTCCACACGTTCGGACAGGCCTCATGCACGAAGGTACCAGCAGAGGAACCCAGGTGTGTGTAATCCCATCAATGGCCAACATCCAGAGAGAGACTTAAAAGCAAGCTCTCAGAAGCGTGCGGCCGCAAAGCGGCCGTGCAATATCTTTAGCCTTCTTCTCCCTCTGGGAGAAACTGGCAATCTGAGAGTTTCCTGCCCACATGGGACAGTCTTGCAAGCTTCCCATGGTGTATTCATATGCAAAATCCAGTAACAAGCTGGATCTCATTCCCCTGACCCTGAAGAGCCCCCAGTGCAACATCGTTAGGAGGGCCGAGTTGAGATAGATTTCTAATATCTCAGGGAAAGGACGAAATGTGATGTTACTGAGCTTGCCCGAGAAATCGGTGATTAACGGGGTTTCGTGATTCGTGATCTACACACTACTTTTGAGAGCTGATTTAGTTTATTAGCTACTATTTCCTCTGTTATGAATATACTATCCTCTTTATTATACCCTCCAAAACCTAGAACAAAGGCTCATCTAGTTTTCCTCCGGGTCTTTTGTTGCAGGCCTGTGTAGGGGGCAGTTAGGGTTCTGTGCCCGCCCCTCTACTTTTCAGAAAAAGCAGGGATCTTATGTTATTCAGCTCTGGACCTCTGGACCTGAGCACGGGTTCTTGGCATATAGGATGTATCACCTAGGTATCATAAAGAAAGAAAACAGTGGGATTCTTAAAGGCACAGGTGAGAAAATGAGTAAAGGAGATCACAAATCTGGAGAAAGGTCAATGGAGAAGGCTACAGATCACCTTTGAAATTCAAATTCCCTTAATGTTTTGTTTTGTTTTGTTTCTTTTTGGGTCACACCCAGCGATGCTCAGGGGTTACTTCTGGCTTTGCACTCAGGAATTACTCCTGATGGTGCTTGGGGGACCATATGGGAAGCCTGGGTTGGCCGAGTGCAAGGTAAACACCCTATCCTCTTGTCACTGTACACACTTATCGCTCCGGCCCCTCCCTTAATGTTCTTAAAGGGCTCCAAACAGCCAACTTTGATTGAGCAAACCACAACTAAGAAGAGCCCTTAAGGCAGTGGATTTATTTTGGGGATAATTGCTCATGTGTTTAGAGGGAGGAAAGGAGTCACAAGGTAATCAGCTCCCTCCAGATATTTGATGCTTTTTCTGGCTGAGTTCAGCTCAGAGGTGAAATTCTACCATTTCCTTAAGTATACTCAAGACACACATCTGCTTCACAGGTGGTGGTATGTCCACGACTTTCATGCAAATGAAAGTGATAAGGGAGCATTATAAACCCAGGGGAATTTACTGTCCTCCCCACAGTTCCTACATATATTTAGCTCCAAGCTTCTGTACCCAGCTCTTTGGAGTAGGAACTGGATACCAGGGCTCCTAGTGGAGAGGTATTTTCAGTCTTAAAAACCCAGCCATTATTGACGGGCTGGCGGGCTTCCTGTTCAGAGTACACAAGCACTCCGTTGCCCAAAATACACATGCAGCCAGGATCAGATTTCTTGGCACCCGCTAACCACTCTAACATGAGTCCTCGCCAACAAACTTGCAGGAAACAGTCTCCCTCTCCTCTCACCACCTCTGTCGTGTTTGTCGTGTCCCCCCACAAAGACCAGCCTACAGTCTAGGTCTCGTCTAGGACAGAGTTGGTTGGTCACAGAGAACAAAATGAATCTTTCCTTACAAATCCCCCATGCAATACGTTAATTCAGCATAGGCAAATGAAATAAGGTATGGGTCATCTCTTCCCTGAATTATCTCAGTACACTTCCTGTTTCTTTCCTTGGCCCCCGGAAGTCTATTCTCAGTTCAGACCTCAGAGGAGCCTTGATGAAAGGCACATCGGATTAGTCCACACCTTTATTCAGAATCCTTCCAAAGGCTCCTGTTTCAATCAGAGTTAAAGCCAGTCTTACAAAGGTTCAAGGCTCTACATGTTCCACACTTACCTCCCAATCCTTGTGTCTCTGGTTTCTACCAGTCCTTTCCTCCCTCCCTCCCCAGTCATCTTGTTGCTCCTCCTACTCCCACCTCAGAACCCCTGTCATTTATTCTTCTGACTGGGATTCTGTTCTCCCAGACATCCACAGGGCTTCCTTCCTCTCTTCTTTCAATGCTTTGTGCTGATGTCACCTTCTCTGTGAGGTCACTCCCTGGTTACTATATAGTACCGCAAACTGTCGTTTCCCCCCCCCCCCACCTTTAGTTACTGCTTTTCCCCACCATGTGCTATTTTTCTGCTAGAACTGATAACATTTTGTCATACCATACAATTCACATACTGTGTTTATTATATTTACTGTTTCTCTTCAGTTAAATGTAACATTCAAGAGGACAGGGTTGTTGGTCTGGTTTTGGTCTATTATATATGCCCACGTGTTGGAGTTCCTGCTGGCTCCACTCCGTCAGGTCGAGAGAGCGTTCTTGCAGTTCAACTGGTCCACTTGATGTTGGAACTTTGCCCAGCAAGGTCCTAGAACAGTACAGGGCACACAGGGCCTAGTACATATTTGTCCAGTGAGGTACACTTCATTTTCAAGACAGGAAATAAGAGATCTACTCACAGTCCCAAACAAGACTGGAACATCTGGCAATAGAAATTAGTTTCTCCCATGCCACCTTCTCATCCTGGCTTCTCTTTCAATAACAACTAGATTTAAGGGGGGAAAATTCCTGAGGGTTCTCTCTGGAACTGAGTAGACAGAGACTTTTGGGATTTGTGACATTTACATGTTCATCCGATGATGATGACATGTTCATCCAGGTCAAGAAAGTCAGGTAAAAATTGCAAATTTGTTTTTGTGCGAAATACATTTTTTTTCCAAAATGTTCTTTTATTTGGGTAACTTTTAAAACATATGTTGTATTTGCAGAATAAGCCCTCAAGCAAGGAGTTTTTGTTATTATGGTTGGTGGTGGAGGTGGGGAGAGGGAGGTGTGGGAGAGGAGGAGGAAGATAGAAACATTAGCTTCATCACGTGAGCAGCTCTAATAATAAAGTCTCTGTCTCTCCCTGATAGGGAGCTCTGGGAAACCAAACAGAAAATGACTTTCCTTTAAAGAGACAGACTTACTGAGTCATCGTCTCTGAATTTTGTCTCCACTCCTCTCAGAGGACTGCTGCTGATTTCAGGTCTCATCTATCTAAAGTGTTTCATGAGCCATCACGGAGATTACGGCTTCCGTGAAATCATCTATCACAAAACTCTGTGCTAACCTGTTATAGCTATATACTGCTTTGTCACAAACTATCCCGAAGCTTAAAACAACATCTACTTAAGGGCTGGAAATGGAGTGGGTAAGGTTCTTGCCTTCCATGAAGCCAACTCGAGTTTAGTCCCTGACACTGTTTCTGGTCCACTGAGCTCTGCCAGGAATGATCCCTGAGCACAGAGCCAGGAGTAATCCCTGAGTAATGCCAGGGTACCCCAACCTTCAAAAAATCCCCCATTGGTATATTTTTTTTTTCACAGCTTAGTGAGTTATATTTCTGTCAAAGCTCAGTTGGTTGGTCATTTGACTCTAAGTGATGTCAGCTGAGACCATTCTTTGGGATGCATTCATCTCTTGTGAATCCTGGGGCCTTCTTCACTTCACTCACATCTCCGTGCCCCATTCTCTTATAAATGGCTTCTTTTCTTAGAGACTTCGTGTCCTTATATGATGTGATCTAAAGTCTTTTTTTTAATTAACTTTATTAAGTTATTGATTAGTTACATTCAATATTCCAACACCAATCCAACCACCTTTGCATCTTTCCATCACCATTATTTTTGATTTTCCCAACCAGCCTTGAGTCTGCCCCCATAGCAGGCCTTCAGTAATTTATCTTACATTGCATGTTATAAATAATTTGCTAAAAGGATTGTGATCTTAAGTCTTAGTTTGGAAGTTGTGGAGTAATGGCATTATTCCATTCCATAAGTCAAAACAGTCAACAAAGGGTCTGTATTCAAGGGAACTTTTTGTGATAATTATCACACAATCAAGTACAGTCTCTTCCTTCAGCTGTGCTTTGTGTCACCTCCCTTTTTAATGAAAATGCATGAGGAATTTAGCACATATGAGCACACACACAAAGTATGGTTCTTCATTGCTTGCAAATGCTTCCATCTCAGTCAAGCAATCATTGAGGAATTTATCCAGCTCTGTTCAAGAATAAGTATTTGTGCGAGAAATCAGCCCCCTTTTTTTTGGAGGGGGAAGCATGGAGGAAGGCTGGGCTGCACATGGAGGTACTCAGGGCTTACTTCTGGCTCTATGCTCAGGGACCACTCCTGGTGGAGTTCAGGGAACCATATGTGGCTCTGGGGAAGAAACTTGAGTCAGTCACATACAATAAAAGCAACTTAACCCCCTGTACTATCTCTCTGGCTCAAGGAATTATCCTATCTCACCATGGAAGTTTCTCCTCAAGTACCAGATTTCCATCATCATGGAATCTCTACTTTAAACCAAGACATCTCCAGGTTTCTGCTTCTTCTTTGGGTCCCCAAGGGGCATTATTCTACATAACATATTAATTGTATGTTTGTATGGGCGAGAAAGAGAGAGAGAGAGAGAGAGAGAGAGAGAGAGAGAGAGAGAGAGAGAGAGAGAGAGAGAGAGAGAGGAGACATAGGAGAGGAGAGAGAGGGAATAATGGATAGGGCACTTGCAACATATGGTACCCTAAACACAACCCAGAGTGATCCCTGAGCATATGAACAAGGAGTAAGCTCTGAATTCCACTGAGGGTGGTCCCTAAACACACAAACTATCACTGTCACTGTCACTGTCATCCCATTGCTCATCAATTTGCTCGAGCTATCACAGTAACGTCTCCATTCTGAGACTTGTTGTTACTGATGTTGGCATATTGAATACTCCATGGGTAGCTTGCCAGACTCTGCTGTGTGGGCTAGATACTCTCGGTAGAAACTATATTGATTGTAAATCCAAGGAGGGAGAAAATTGGAACCACGACTGTCTTTGATTTTGACATTAGGTTGAAGTTTTCCATATAAAACTGTTGGGTCTGCCAAGTCACACAATTGGGTGAGCCAAGCAGCAGTCTACTGTCAGATGGAGATAAGTGATAGATCTAAGTCCAAGCAAAGTCTTGCTAATGAGTCAAGGGGGTCTACTTTGTGTGAAAATGGCAGTTGTCTATTGTGTCTTATGTGTGATGTATGGGCTATAGTCAATGACTTGATGAATGCTAGTGGTCTAAAAAGAAACTGCCTGGGAGATTTGAATAATAAGGTCTGGGAAAGAGGCAAATGAGCAACTTAAAAAAGAGACCCTCTATATTGTACCTTATTAATTTATTAGAATTAATTTTGTGGGGATATCATGATTTATAGTAGTATCAGTTATGTTTTATGCTTATAATGTTACTGTACCGCACCTACCACCAGAGTATGTCTGTCTTTTCACTGATGTCCCCAAGTCCCTTATTCTCCCCTTGTCCCTTTAGAAACCTCAGTTAATAGTTTTGTTAACAGTGTCTTCAGGATTGTCCCCTGGTCATTGTCTGTTCCCTTACTTTGCTTCTTTGTTCTCTAAAAATGAGAGCTAATAGTTATCCTCTGGTATTTTCTCTTCCCTTCTGACTCACTTCATTGAGTGTTAACCCCTGCTAGTTCAGATTGACAGCTTCTGAACGCACGTGGGAATGAAGGTTTCTGTTTTTTTTTCTTTTTGGGTCACACCCGGCAATGCACAGGGGTTACTTCTGACTTTGCACTCAGGAATTATTCCTGGCAGTGCTCAGGGGACCATATGGGATGTTGGGAATTGAACCCAGGTCGGCCACATGCAAGGCAAATGTCCTACCCGCTGTACTATTGTTCCAGCCCCCAATGAAGGTTTTTTTTTTTTTATGACATATTAGTCTACCATAAAGTAGCCATCAAAGAAAGGACTGAAGGGATTGAACAGCCATGTAGACAAAATGTCTAGCCAGTTGACTTTAGCTAGCCTTGCTCAGTAGACCCTCTGTATTGACATGGTGGATAATCAAGTGGGCCCAGGAATGGCGTGCCCATGGTGACGAGGATAAAGCTTTCATACTTTATGGGCTCCCACTTAAGAAGGTTGAAGTGGCCATGGCCCTCCTTCAATGTCTTGTTTGCCAGCAACAGAGAAAAAGCTGGTTCCTTGAAGTGTGGTACTATTTTGCTAGGACACCAACAGATCATTTAGTGGCCATTTGTTCTCACAGCCTTCCAGGTTGGGTCCACTTTCACTGTGGGCCGTAGGCAGCACCCTTCTTTAACGATGTCACTTTTTGTCTCATCGACATTGTAGTTTTTGTGTATTCCCTTTCATGCATGCCTTCCAGAGCTCTGCTGCTGCAGTATTTCTTAAAAAGAATCCATAAAACCCCCCAAAGCCATTGGTGCTGGGCTCTCATTAAGCTGAATTTTCTATCAGGTAGCGCCAGTCTCTGCAGGGGAAGCTGTGACATATGCCGAGATTCTTCAACAGCGAAACCTGTAAGTTTCCTCGGCTTCAGGGATTGCTACTGGCAGACAGCTTCCACTTTCGGGGAGGCTTTGTTTATGAGGGTCACCTGACTCAAGGTCGTGCCTCTTTCTTAAAGCTGGCTGGCCCTGGGGATGCAACTTGGAATTCCAATAAAGCACCATCTCGACTTGAGAGCTCCCTGTTGGTCGAAGTGAAGCCTTATCACTGCTAATGGTTCAGTATCTTTTCTGCTTCATCCTGCTTTTTGCCACGGAGACTGATCCCAAGGACAATCTCTAACACAAACCGGCAGGATTTCCTCCATGATGGAGATGGCTTCTTGTTTTTTTTTTTTTTTTTTAAGAGGGTCACATCAGGTGGTGCTTGGGGTGTACTCCTGGCTGGGCTCTGGGAACCTTATGCAGTGTCAGGGATAGAACCCAGGCTGGTCAGATCCCAGTTGGTTGCATGCAAGGCTGACCTTCCACCTACTGAACTCTCTCTCTGGTCCTTGGACATGGCTTCCTGAAGAAACTAACTCGGAATGCCTACTATGGCTCCTGTGTAGGGAATGGTGGTTTGACAGATCCTTCACCCCTTCCTCCAACAATTTTACTCTTCAGGTCATGACTGCTTTCTGATCACTTCAGGATTTTCTTCCAAGTTGTTGGCATCCTCTTGTTCTGTATGTTTTATTTCTGAGCTCTGAAGCTGATTCTTTTGATCTTCACTCCTAAATGGGTAATAGCAATTGTCCAGACTACAAACGACCCATAGAGAACAACTATATGAGGTGTTCACTAGCGTGGCCTTGAACCCCATTCCAGAGATACTAAAATACAATGAAAATTGGCATCTCTTAGGATTGCTTTTCACATGCCCTTGGGTTTCTTTGGGTTTAAAAGGTTTGGAAGATCTCTGGCATTGGAGGTCGGTAAAACAATGTTGAATTTGACTGTTTAGCCTTGTCCTGCTTGGCACTTGAGGCTGGTGTGCTAGCGGCTCTCTCCCATCCTTCGAGAGAAAGCACTCATCCACTCATCCGAGACAACCTGGAGTCCCGCCTTTGTCTGGACTGGCCTATCACTTCCACTCAATGTGGTCATGCAGAGCACTTAAGAGAGTTTCCACACAGGAATTACTCCTGGCAGTGCTTGAGGGACCACATAGGATGCTCCCAGGGTTTGAACCTGGGTCGGGCTAGGGAGAAAGGGGATTTCTTTTTTTTTAACTTTTTTTTTTTTCTTTTTGGGTCACAACTGGCGATGCTCAGGGGTCACTCCTGGCTCATGCAGTCATGAATTACTCCTGGTGGTGCTCAGGGGACCATATGGGATGCTGGGAATCGAACCTGGGTCGGCCACATGCAAGGCAAATGCACTACCCCCTGTGCTATTGCTCCAGCCCAAAAGGGGATTTCTCTAAGACTTCAATTCTATGTCCCTCTTCCCTCCTGAAGAAGTTTCAACATTAGGAAGGTTTAGGACCAGAACCCCTCAGAAATGTTTCTTTGTATCTAACTTCCCTCTTTTTTTTACCCTTCTCATTCCAATTTTACCTACCCATTTCTTTGAGCATCGGGACTTGTTTATTTTATTTGTATGTAGTTATTTTTGGGCTGGAGCGATAGCACAGCGGGTAGGGACTTGCATGCAGCTGACCTGGGTTCGATTCCTGTGCCCCTCTCGGAGAGCCCGGCAAGCTACCGAGAGTATCTCACCCTCACGGCAGAGCCTGGCAAGCTACCCGTGGCGTATTCAATATGCCAAAAACAGTAACAACAAGTCTCACAATGGAGATGTTACTGATGCCCGCTGGAGCAAATACATGCGCAAGGGGATGACAGTGACAGTGATACAGTGTAGTTATTTTTGCTTTTTTGCTCTTCTGTGGGTTGAACACAGGCCTCATACATGCAAGGCAAATCCTAGACCACTAAGCTGCCATCCTGTTCTTGATCAAAGCAATCGGGAGTTTTTAAAGTCCTTTAAAAGAGAGCGAGCGAGAGAGAGGTCTTTAAAATTCAACAAGAGAAAAGGAATAGCAATAAATGGTTCAACTAGAAATTAAAGAGCGAGTCAAGAAATATAAGAAGAAGGAATGATAAAAATGAAAACAGTATTTGTTAGAAAAGAGGAAATTTGTAAGTTTGGTAAATAAATCAAAGACATGGTTCTTAGGGTCTGAGTGATAGATCCAAGTTTGAACCCCAGTACCCCATATGGCCCCATGAGTACCACCAGGAGTGATCACTCCTTGAGCACAGAGCCAGGGGTAAGCCTTCAGCACCACCAAGTGTCCTCCCACCCCTCAAAAGATAGATATGGTTCTTTTGGGATAAGAAAAAAAAAACTTTGCAAAGCTAATCAAGGAAAAAAAGAGGAAAAACAATATACCAAAGATAAGGAATTATCTGCTTAAAAATTAGAATTTATTTATTTATTTTGTGGGGGCTTCCCAAGCAGTGCTCTGTGGGGTCAACAAGCCACTCCTGGTGATCGTTGGTCGGCTGGGCAAGACAGTTCAATTCTCTCGCCCAAGGATGTGCTGCTTAGGCCCTGTGGGAGGATGGTCAGGATTTAAGATGTAGATTATGCTGTACTCGGTGCTCAGAGTTGTTAAATCTGAGTAAGATGAATGATTTTAGATTTAGAATAAAACTAAAACTTGTCAAAGTGCTCCTGAAACATGTCTGGATCGGACAATCTAATTCCATTAGAATTTAACAGAACATTTAATGCCATTGTGTTCAGGCTGTTCCAGAGCATAGAAAAAGATGGAACAAGTTTCACTTAATCTGGCTAAACTCGTGTATCTCCTTTCTTCTTCTCTCCCACTGTGGATGCTGTTGTTGCAATGACTGTGGTAGTGATGGTGGTGGTGGTAGTGGTGTGTGTGTGTGTGTGTGTGTGTGTGTGTGTGTGTGTGTGTATGTGTGTGTGCACGTGCATGCGCGTGCGTGCTGCACATAGTTGTGATGTTTGTACATTTACTTGTGTGCTTGCTGGGAATTGCACACAGATTGGGATGCTCACACTCACAACCCAAGAGCTCGCTAGCGTCATACTCCTTGAGCTGTGGTGCTTACTCCATCTGATAACTGTTGTGTGTATTGTCATGCTCCCATACTCACTCACCAGGGCTCACACTCCTTGCATTTGCTTGCACATTGCTTGCACATCCTAATTTTGTTTTGTTCTGTCTTTTGGGTCACACTTGATTGTGTTCAGAGCTTACTCCTGGTTCTGGATCACTCTTGATGATGTTCTGGGACTGTATGTGGGTTTGAACCCAGATCAGCCACATGCAAGGTAAACACCCTTCCCAGTGAACTATCTCTCTGGCCCCACATCTTAGTTTCCAGCTGGGACTGTATGTGGGTTTGAACCCAGATCAGCCACATGCAAGGTAAACACCCTTCCCGGTGAACTATCTCTCCGGCCCCACATCTTAGTTTCCAGCTGTGGTGTTCACTGGGAGGTTGCACTCTCAGTTGTGGAGCTTGCACACACCTGGATGCAGTGTGGCCAGAAATCGTTTGTGGTGTTGGGCATCACAGACAGCAGAGCTAACAGCATCAGGCTCAGTGCATGGGGTTGGGCTGGGATGCAACTCACAGCTTCACATGCAAGGCAGGCATGTTATCCACACAGCTTCCAGTTCCCTAAATTGGAAACAGAAGCCAGAGAGATGGTATAAGAGTTAACAGGTGTTTGCCTTACATGCCAGGGTTCGAATCCCTGGCATCATATTTGGTCCCTGAAGTATTGCCAGGAGTGATCCCTGAGCACAGAACCAAGACCACAGCCAGATGTAGCACACACACACACACACAGACACACACACAGACACACACACACACACACACACACACCCTGCAGTAGAAACCTACTGTTATCTCAGATATGAAGAGTTCTAAGAATACAACCTAAAATAGTAACAAATTAATATTGATCCAAAGAATTCAAGTTAAAATCTTAACAAACCAAATTTGGTCCAAAGAACAAGATAGCATGAGCAAAAAATTTTCTTCAAGAATTCAGGCATAACGGTTGGACGCCTGCCTCAAGGGCTGGGGGAGAGGACAGTTGGGATAGAGAAGGCACCGTTATGGCATTCATGGTTGAAGGGATAGCTCTGGATGGGAGATGTGTGCTGACAGTGGGCAAAGGACCAAAAACAGTATCTGTATTGCAAACCATAATGCCCAAGGAGGAGGTAGGGGAGAGAGAGAGAGAGAGAGAGAGAGAGAGAGAGAGAGAGAGAGAGAGAGAGAGAGAGAGAGAGAGAGAGAGAGAGAGAGAGAGAGAGAGAGAGAGAGAAATGCCTGCTATAGAGGCAGTCTGGGGGGTGGGGTGGCAGGAGGGATACAGGCAGGGGATATTGGTGGTGGGAAATGTACACTGGAGGGAAGATGGGTACTGGAACATTGTATGACTGAAACTCAATCATGAAATCTTTGTAACTTTATCTCATGGTAATTCAATAAAAAAGAAATAAAAAGAAGAATGCAGGCATAGTTCTATAATAGAAAAATCTGAGATATTATTGGTGGAGGGACAAATTACTACAGAGTTTTTTTTTGAAGGGTAACTTGATAACATCTATTACATTTGCAAATACATCTAAACTGTGGCTTAGAAATAACCCTTTTAGTCATTGAGTCTTAAATAATCTCAGATGGATCCAGAGATGTCTACTGTGTATAATGTTTGCTATAGTGTTTTCTTTGTAGTACAGAGACAACCTAAATATTTAAATATTCATTAAGAAAAGGAGAACTGAATCAGTGTTACTTCTGTCCTAAATAAGAGGAGACAGCTGTTTAAAAAGAATGTGCTACTCTCTATATACTGCAAAAGTCTTTGACATAGTAAATTAAACAAAACAGAGCATAATGTAGTACTTATAGGCTACATCATATAGAATCATTATAGAATCATCTGTTAATATTTAAAATAATTCTAAAATTCATTTGTATTAAAATATATGTATTAGCACATGTATAATAAAGTATTAACACATGTAATATGATGAAGGTCTTTCTACCAAAAAACCCTCAAGATAAGAATAGGATCAATGAAGATAGCAGTATAGCTAAAGGAGTGAACTTTAATCTTTCATGTATAGTTCTATATTGTTAAAAAATCTTAAAAATGAGGGTATAATCAATATTATGTCATTAAAAGAAGAAAAGAATCACATAAAATACTTTGTTTTATTAATACCCCAAAATTACTTTTACTTACCCTTTAAAAAATGTAGTTAATAAGGAAGAAAAAAATAGGATCCAGGTATGTTTCTTAAATTGGTGATTATCGTACTCAGCAGCAAAAGGTTAAATAAAGCATGACGAAGCAAAGTCAAGAATGAGATTGGCTAGGACAATACATTACTATTTAGCATTTGAAACTTTTTGGTCAATTCAAATAAGAAATTAAAACCCACTAATCTCCATTTATAAATAGAAGAAAGAAAAGAGGCCATTGATGTGGTTAAGAAGGAATATGAAAGATATGAAAGTAATGCTATTTATAAATGTGATAATCCACGTGGCAAATCCAAGAGGCTCAAGAATAAAAAATGATTTGTATATGCCAAGAGGATATATGCTTGCCAGCCAAGTGCTTGTATGTATTATCTCATTTAATCCTGACAGAACCCTTTAAAAACACTTCTATTATTGTTACTGTGTGCAAGGCAAACACCCTACCTGCTGTGCTATTGCACCAGTCTGATCAATCCTCTGATCAAAAAGTTAAGAAAGATAAATCTTAGTGGGTCAGTTGTTTGTTTCTTTATTTTGGGATCACACCCAGCTCCAGGCTCAGGGACTGCTCCAGAGGATTAGAAGTTCTCTCAGGGAATAACCCCTGAGCACCCAGCCGGATGTGGCCCCCAAACAAACAAACAAAATAGATGACCCACCAAAATCTTAAATAAAGACCAAGTGAAAAGTCAGCTTTGATCTGATCTGGCACCTTGGTTTTTTTTTTTTTCTTTTTGGGTGACACCCAGCGATGCTCAGGGGTTACTCCTGGCTCTGTACTCAGGAATTACTCCTGGTGGTGCTCAGGGGACCATATGGGAATGCCAGGATCAAACCCAGGTCAAGCGCGTGCAAGGCAAATGCCCTACCCGCTGGCACCTTGGCTTTGGAGTCCCCCTCAAAGAGTCCCCTCACGCGTCCCCCTCATGGCGCCTCTCACACTCCTGCAGGCTCCTCTGCGCCCTGTCGCTGCCCAGCTGGTGCCCTGAGGGCAGCACCTCTCCGAGTTCTCCTGGTCTGTGAGGCTGAGCAGCATTAATATCCCAGTTGAGGCGGGGTGAGAGGGAGGTCCCGGAAAGGCAACTGGGAAAGAGGAGGCTTTAAAATAATAATTCACTTATTTATTCAGTGTATCACTGTCATCCTGTTGCTCATAGATTTGCTCGAGAGGGCACCAGTAATGTCTCCATTGTGAGACTTGTTGTTACTGTTTTTGGCATGCTGAATATATAACTTGCCAGGCCATGTGGGTGAGATACTCTCGGTAGCTTGCCAGGCTCTCCGAGAGGGGCAGAGGAATCCAACCCAGGTTGGCTGCATGCGAGGCAAACACCCTACCCGCTGTGCTATCGCTCCAGCCCTATTCATTTATTATTTTAAAAAATTTGAATCACTCTGAGATAACAGTTACAAAGCTAGTCATGATCTGGTTTCAGTCCTACAATGTTCTAACACCCATCTCTCTACCAGAATACATTTCTCAACACCAATGTCCCCATTATCCCTCCTGCCAACCCCCGACCTTCCAGCCAGTCTCTATGACAGGTGTTTCTCTCTCTCTCTCTCTCTCTCTCTCTCTCTCTCTCTCTCTCTCTCTCTCTCTCTCTCTCTCTCTCCTTTTGGGCATTATGGTTTGCAATACAGATACTGAAAGGCCATCATGTCTGGTCCTTTACCCACTTTCAGCACACATCTTCCATCCCTAGCAATCCCTTCCAACCATGATCGTCATAGTGGTCCCTTCTCTAGCCCAAATGGCCTCTCCCCAGCACTTGAGGCAGGCTTCCAACCATGGACCAGTCCTCTTGGCCCTTGTTTTTACCATCCTTGGGTATCACTCTCATATTATGTTTTTTTGTATCCCCACAAATGAGTGCAATCATTCTATGTCTGTCCTTCTCCTGACTCAGCATGATACTCTCAATGTTCATCCATTTATAAGTGAATTTCATGACTTCATTTTTCCTAACAACTGCAGAGTATTGCTTTGTGTAGTCATGTCTTAGTTTCTCCTCCCCCATCAGTTTGTCACTTTTTAAATTTATTACAAAGTTGTTTATGATGATTTGTTACAGATGTTCAATATTCCAACACCAATCCCACCACCATTGCACCTTCCCACCACCATTATTTCCAATTTTCCCAACAACCCCTTAAGCCTGCCCCCATAGCTGGTCCTCAACAATTTATTTTCTATTGCTTGTTATAAATAATTTGCTAAAGGAATGATAAAGAAAATTTCAAAAAAAAATTTTCTGAGAAGAAAGTTAGTGAAGATTGTTGTGGCTCACCGTGGATCCATTAAGCCCCTATATAAGAGATTACTAAAATGTTGTTACAGCTCTCTGAAGCTGCACAAGAATGACTCCAGAGGCCAGCTAAACTACTTTTAGCATGGGAAGTTCCTTGCAGAATGTCTCCAGACTGAGAACTAAGCCACGGCCGCATGCCTGCCCAGGAGGGGAAAGGTATTTCTTTGTCTCGCCTTTTTTCTTGCTGGGGGTGAAGGGCGTGGCGACCGCCATATTATGAGGACCACAGATGATAGTTACAAGCTTGCCATGATCCAATATCTGGAAGAAATTTCCCTGGACTTAGTTGCTAGAATATAGAAATCCAAAAACGCGCGGCCGAATAGCGGCAGTGTGACTCATATCTCTTCACAACAGGTCTGATGTTGTGGAAAACTCCTAACAATAATAGGGAGGTTTTTGTTGAAAAAGTGAATGCAACCAAAGTAAAGAGAAAGTAAAGTGAAATTTATCCGTTCCGGGGGCGGGGGGGCGGGATGGGAGGTATACTGGGTTTTTGGTTTTTTTTTTTTTTTGGTGGTGGAATATGGGCACTGGTGAAGGGATAGTTGTTTCAGCATTGTATAACTGAGACTTAAACCTGAAAGCATTGTAATTTTCCACATGGTGATTCAATAAAATAAAACAAATATATAAAAAATCAAAAAATAAAATAAAATGTTACGGGTTAAGCCTTCTGTGTTTATATTTTGTTAATTGAAATTGGTTGTGTTTTACATTACATCCCGTCCAATCTATGTACTACTCCTGGTTTATCAGTGTTGTAGAGTTTGAGATGAAACATAGCTGCAAATGTGGCTGCATGCTCCAGGAAGTCCAGAATTTTTAACGGACTGATAGAGCTGGAATTAAATTTTTGACTGGGTGGTGATTTTGGGCTGTGTATATGACTGCTGGGGCTTCCAGAAGTACAGGGGGCTGCGGGGAGGTAGCTCATCCCTGACTCCGTGAAAGCCTGGGGGTTTCACTCACAAATCCCCATATACCTGAGTTTTTCAACAGATTAATTTCTGGATGAGGCTTGTCCCAAGCATTGGAGTCTAGATGGCCAGGAGCATGGTGGTAATTGCTACCTCTCTGAAGTTGCACAGGTGCATTCTTTAATGGCAGTCTGAGAGTGCACATGCCTGCTGACTCTCTGAGGTCACACAGGCATGCTGGCTCTCTGAGGATCACTTAGGTATGCTGGCTCTCTGAGGCCACATAGGCAGGCTGGCTTTCTGAGGTCACATAGGCACGCTGGTTATCTGAGATCACATAGGCAGGCTGGCTCTCTGAGGTCACATAGGAAGGCTGGGCTGGCTCCCTGAGGTTGCACAGGTGCACTGGCTCTCTGAGGCTGCACACATTAGCTGTGTTGTCAGCAGACTTGGCTGCACAGCTCATTATTTTGGTTGTATACACTGTACACCGGCATTTCCCACTCATCCCCCTAGCCTGTCCCCTTAACAGGCACAAAATAATCTACATTATATTGCTTGTTATAGCAAGGAATTATCAGAAAATAGATCTATAAAAGGCAATGTTCTTCAGGGTATCATAATGTAAACTGCCATTTGCCAGCCAGTTTCCAGTGGCTTTCATGGAGTCGTGTCCTCGTCCCTATCTGGGCCATAAGGTATTGCAATGATGGATAAGACGCTACCTCTTCAGTGTAGGGAATGGGAAGCTTTTCCAGTTAACACTTAAGCACCTTCAGAGTTGAAGTTTAGGGGTTAAAGCCAGAACTGCCATGTTATTACTTCCCCTTTGCACCACCAACAGCAGCAAACCATAAAGAGAAAAAGACTGAAAAATGGGTGGTTCCTGACATTCTCATTCTCAGGTTGATCTTTAGTTTGTCTTCTCCCAATAGGTTCTCCATCCCTTCTAATGGAAATTCCCAGTGGTGACTTTAACATTGATCTCTTTTTTTTCCTTTTTGGGTGACACCCAGCGATGCTCAGGGGTTACTCCTGGCTCTGTACTCAGGAATTACTCCTAGCAGTGCTTGGGGGACCATATGGGATGCTGGGAATCGAACCCAGCTCAACTACGTGCAAGGCAAACACCCTACCAGCTGTGCTATTGCTCCAGCCCCTAACAATGATTTCCTAAAGTTCACAGGAAGGGATAAAAACCTCATTTCCTGCCACAAAGGATCCCTAAGTTTCAGAAGGGGATGCCACCCCATGCCCTGGCATGGAAACTCTGAGTTGCATAACATTTTTTTTTTTAATCTCCAAGGGAATAAGTGCATCGGAGTCACCTAGACTGTTGAGTCTTGACCCACCTTGTATCCTTGTCCCATCTCTTTGTTTTGACTTAAATGGAGAACTCATCAACACCTCTGACTTTGGGTAAAATGGATAGTGGGGATCCTTTAGTTTTAGGTGGAGGAGTTAGGAGAGGGCTGTGCTGGTAGTGTGAAACTTGGGAGTGATGGAATCCTTATCATGTGAAACAGACTCTATTGGATTATTGGATACCCTCCTCCATATAAATACCCCCCCTCCCGACTTTTACAACAACACCAGATAATCACAGTCACAGTCATCCTCATTGCTCATTGATTTGTTCGAGCGGGCACCAGTAACATCTCCATTGTGAGACTTGTTGTTACTGTTGTTGGCATATCGAATATGCCACGGGTAGCTTGCCAGGCTCTGCCGTGCGGGCGCAATACTCTCGGTAGCTTGCTGGGCTCTCCGAGAGGGGCGGAGGAATTGAACACTGGTCGGTCGCATGAAGGGCGAACACCCTACCGCTGTGCTATCGCTCCAGCCCCACCAGATAATAGCATATAATAATACTAGTTTACATAGAACATCTGGTCATTGTCCTAGTGTCTCAAAAATGATCTCATTTCATTCTCCACACTACCTCACAAAGCTGATCTGTTATTATCCTTAGGTGAGATGAAGAAGTGAAGGTTAATGACCTCTCTTGAGCAAATGGCTCAAGGCTACACCAAGAACAAGGAACCAAATCAGACTTGGGAACTAGTGAGTCTAGCTTCAGAGTCCACACTTTTAATTATATCATTTTATTGGGTTGGTATAAAATGCCTGAGTGCCCTTCGGTTTGAGAAGGCATTCTCATATATTTCTATTAACAGGAAACATGATCCAGAGAGTTTAGAGATCACTAGTATAGGGGATTAAACTCAAAAGCTAGTCACTGTCACTGTTACTATCATCCCTTTGCTCATCAATTTGCTCGAGTGGGCACCAGTAACGTCACCATTGTGAGACTTGTTACTGTTTTGGCACATCGAGTACGCCACAGGTAGCTTGCCAGGCTCTGCCGTGCGGGCAAGATACTCTTGATAGCTTGCCGGGCTCTCTGAGAGGGTCAGAGGAATCGAACCTGGGTTGGCCACGTGCAAGGCAAACACCCTACCCTCTGTGCTATTGCTCCAGCCCTGAAAAACTGGTGTAGCACAAAAAAGTCTCTCATAATCTGGCCTCAGCCAATTTGTCTGGCCCTCCTGGAATTCCGCCATCCTGAACTAGCTCCTGGTAGCTCCAGCTCCCTGACTTCCTAATGTCCCTGCCATGTCCTTCTCCTGTTGGCTCAGGTACTGCCAAACAGAAGAAGGGACTGTAATGAATCCCATCTCCTTTTCAGGTGGTGATACCCTTTCCTCACTGTCTGCTCCCTCCCACTCCCCCCAAACTGCCCCTCCTTCAAGCAGGCCAGCTCAGGCGTCTTTTGTAGCCTCCCGGCATTTTCTCCTTAGGACTTGCCCCACTGCTCTATGATGGCCTCATTACTCGCCTCCTCTGCCACCTATGAGGGCTGTGTTCTCTTGTTTATCTTGTGTAACGTGCTATCCGGCACCTTGTACAGAGCCAGGCCCACAGGAGGTGCTGTTTGCTTGAAGAATGAAGGAGAAAACAACCAACTGCCCTGGGAGTGGCTCCACCACCTGTTATGTGTGTGACGGCCACCAGAGGGGGGCAGACGAACAGGGTCAGGCTGAGAGAGCTGGAAAGTTCTATTCTAGGGCTCTGGGGAAGTTCACCCATCAAAGAGGCCTCACCTGTGTCCCAGACAATCAGCAACCCTACAAGTAAAGACTGTTCTTCTCTGTGTTTTATGGTTTCCTTCTTGCGGAGGTGGTAGTGAGTGGTGCAGGGGAGGGAACTTATTCTGCATATTAGAAAAATCTGCAATCCAGTTCCAGCTAGAGTGGTACTTTAGCTTGTGTGATCGATCTCTTAGGAGAGTCTCAAGTTTGGGAGCCTTAGCTTGCTAATCTGGCAGATGGGAAGAGCATGACATGCTCATGTTGCTTACCTTCCGGGGTGGGGGGTGGGGTCTGCACTCCACAGGGAATGATGCACAGGAACACCAGAAAAATGACAAGGCAACAAATGAAGTATAATTAGACTCGAGGGGTGAATAAACATCCAACCACCTTGTTTAAAATGAGTGTTTTGAGATGTGGTTTGAGAGTCAAAGTATCTTTCTGGATCCATTAGCACATACTTCTCTGGAGAGCAAAAATACATTGAGATTTTAAAGTTGTGGAGAGTTTAGAAAACCTCAGTGACTGGGTCCTCTACTTGGCCATCTTGCCCATATTTCCCCTGGTCAGTGAGTCCAGCAGCAGCGAACAGCATCTAGAATTGGGTGATTCATCCAGCTCACCCACGTGGACATCTTTGAAGAATTTTTATTTCTTGCAAATGGGCACAGATGCTGTTGCAATAAGTGAAAAAACAAAAAACATGGAAAAACTTGCCTAAGTTTCTACTTCTATAATCCAAATTTATTTCTTCAATTAACTATTATTATTTCAAGGGGAGCTTGAGTCACACCCAGTGGTGCTCAGGCCTTATACTTAGCTCTGTGCTCAAGGAACACTGATGCTGATCATGGGACCACATATGGTGCTGGGGATGGAATCAGTTATTGAACTGGGTCAATCACTTGCAAGGCAAGTGCTTTAGCCCATTTGCTATCTTATGGCCCAGTGAGTCATTACTGAAAAATCCATTTAGGGTAGGGTGGCATCAGATACATATTGAATGTATGCAAATTTGACAGTATGGCATAGAAAGCAAACTCTCAAAGAATAAAAGAAAAAAGGAAGGGAGGAAGGAAAGTAGGAGGGAAGGAAGGAAGGAAGGAAGGAAGGAAGGAAGGAAGGAAGGAAGGAAGGAAGGAAGGAAGGAAGGAAGGAACCAAGAAAGGAAGCAAGGAAGGAAGAGAAATTGACCTAATGCCATTAGCAGGTTGGCTGTCCATTAACCTTGCTGTCTTGGGTTGGTTGATATGCCTGCTAATAAGGTTTTTTTTTTTGTGTGTGTGTTGCTTTTTGGGTCATACCGGAGATGCGCAGGGGTTGCTCCTGGCTTTGCACTCAGGAATTACTCCTGGCGGTGCTCAGGGGACCATATAAGATGCTGGGAATAGAACCCGGGTTGGCCTCGTGCAAGGCAAACGCTCTATCCGCTATTCTATTGCTCCAGCCCCTGCTAATAAGCTTTATCTTAAAACCTAGCTTACTACGGAAGATGTGTCATGTGGACATCTGTTAATTTGGAGGCTCAAAATAAGAGGCTTTGGTGAAAATCACAGTTCTAGTTCTCAGAAACCTGAGTGAGACTCCCAGTGGTACCTTAGTGATGGGGGTTGGAACTCAGGCCTCTCACTTCA
The DNA here is from genome assembly GCF_027595985.1 of Sorex araneus. Taxonomy (NCBI): domain Eukaryota; kingdom Metazoa; phylum Chordata; class Mammalia; order Eulipotyphla; family Soricidae; genus Sorex; species Sorex araneus. The sequence continues at coordinate 15,794,655 of NC_073305.1, forward strand.
AGGTAATGATCTTCCCAGCCTCAACTGTGCACATAAGTATGGCTGCCAGTCTGAAGGATGCCCTGTACTCAGCCCAGGAGGGTCTGTGAGCTCCTAAACTGTATATATCTGTCTATCAGTTCATCTATCGCTCTAAACTATTGTGCACATATATCTATCCATCCATCTATTCATCTAACCAACTATCCGATATCTATCTACCCATCTATCAATGTAATGTCACATACAGATAGGAAAACTCTCAATACAGGCTTTTAGGCATATAATATTGCCTAAGTAACGCAAGTCCCACCAACAGTGTCAACTTCCCTCCATCAGTGTTCCTAAATTCCCTCTCCGCCCCCACCCCCTGCCCCATCCCCGCCTATCCACTTGACAGGCACATTACAAAGTTCCAGTGGTTGCAGCTTATATGTCATGTTTGTTTTTGGTGTTGTTGCGTCTGTGTTTTGAATTTATGCCTATACCACTCACCCACATCATCATCAGTATAACTGAAGTCCTGATGCCTGTTCACTCATTATTTCCCATTTCACTCAAAATGATATCTTCCAGTTTCAACCACATTGCAGTAAATTGCACAATTTCATTGTTCCTTGCAGCTGTATAGTATGCCATTGTGTGTATATACCACATCTTCATAGTTTATTTATTTGTTGTTGGGCACCTAGGGTGGTTCCATATCTTAGCTATTGTACTGAGTGAGGCAATGAATAATGGTGTGCATATGTCCCTTTGAGAAAGTGTTTTTATGTCCTGGGGATAGATTCCCAAAAGTAAAATTGTTGGGTAAATGGAAGGTCAATTCTAAATTTACTGAGAACTCTCCATACTGTTTTTCACAGGGGGTTGTACCAGACAACATTCCCACCAGCAGTGGTTAAGGGTTCTTTTTCACTACATCCCTGCCAACACAGATTGCTCCTACTATTTAAAAAAATTTTTGGGGGGGTCACACCTGGTAATGCACAGGGGTTACTCTGCACTCAGGAACTACTCCTGGCAGTGCTCAGGGGACCATATGGGATGCTGGGAATTGAACCCGGGTCGGCTGAGTGCAAGGCAAACGCCCTACCCGCTATACTATCGATCGCTTCAGCCCCTGTTCCTATTATTTTTGATATGTGCCATTCTCACTGGTGTGAGATGGCATCTCATTGTCATCTTGATTTATTTTCTCTGATGATAAGTGATGCTGAGCATTTTTTTTTTCATGTGCCCACTGGCTATCCACTTGTGTTCTTCTGGGAAGTGTCTATTCATTTTCTCTCCCCATTTCTGTTCAGGTTTTTGAATTTTTTTTCTTTTTGTGTCCTGCCCTGCCTCTGCACTCAGGAATTACCCCGGCAGGGCTCAGGGGACTATATGGGATGCTGGGAATCGAATCTGGGTCAGCTGCGTGCAAGGCAAACGCCCTACCCACTGTGCTATTGCTCCAGCCCCCTTGAATATATTTTGTTGATCTTTGTTAGTACTTTATATATTCTTGATATCAGCTCTTTAATTTGTGTGTTGAATGCAAATATTTTTCTGCATTCAGTTAGCTATCTTAGTTTTAGCCTGTGTTTCTTTTGCCATGCACAATCTCTTTAATGTTATGTTGTTCTATTTGTTTATTTTTGATTGGATTCAACTTTTAAAAATATTACAGATGTCCAGCAGGCATATGAAAAAAGTGTCCATCATCCCTTCTTATCAGGGAAATGGAAATCAGAATAACAGTGGGATGTCATTTCACAGCAGTGAGTATGCACATATCAGAAAAGACGGGGCCAGTGTTGGAAGGGATGTGGTGATAAGGGGGCCCGCATTCATGGTTGGTGGGAATGCTGTCTGGTTCAGCCCCCACAGAAAAAAGTATGGAGATTTATCAACAACGTAAGAATGACCCAGCATTTCTGTTTTTTTTTTAATTTATTCTTTTATTGAATCACCATGTGGAAAGTTACAAAGCTTTCAGGTTTAAGTCTCAGTTATACAATGCTCGAACATCCATCCCTTCACCATGCACATATTCCACCACCAAGAATCAGTGAGTGCCCCAAAACAGATGACTGGTTAAAGAAACTCTGGTACATCTGCACAATGGAATACTATGTAGCTGTCAGAAAACATAAAGTCATGAAATTTGCATATAAGTGGATCAACATGGAAAGTATCATGTTGAGTGAAATGAGTCAGAAAGAAAGAGACAGACATAGAAAGATTGCACTCATATGTGGAATATAAAGTAGCTGAGAGGTACAAGCTTGCAATGATGCAATTTCTGGCAGATATTTCTCTGGACTTAGTTACTAAAATACTAAAATACAGAAATCCAAAACTGTGCGGCTGCTAGTGCGGCCGCTTGACCTCATATCTCTTCATTCTCAGTAATGGAAAACAAATGATCAAAATGCTTTCTTTTCAGCAGGTCTGAGTTTAGGGGGAAGAACCTCCAAACAATAATAGTGAATTTTTGTTGAAATATTGAATGTAATCAAAGTAAAGTGAAAGTAAAGTGAAATTTACCAGTTATACAGGTGGGGTGGGGGGCTGGGGAGGTGGGGGGTGGGGGAGGTATACTGTGATTCCTTTCTTTTCTTCCTTCCTAGAAACGTTAAGGCCAGCTGCATCCTGTGGTCCAGCAGCACCTTGTCTCTGAACCAAGCTTTGAGCCTCCTTTTTCCTCTTGGGTGAGGTTGAACTTCCTTGACATTCTGACCTCTTTTTTTTTTTTTTTTTTTTTTGCTTTTTGGGTCACACCCGGCCGGCATGCACAGGGATTACTCCTGGCTCTGCACTGAGGAATTACCCCTGGCGGTGCTCAGGGGACCTTATGGGATGCTGGGAATCGAACTGGGTCGACCTCGTGCCAGGCAAATGCCCTACCCGCTGTGCTATCACTCCAGCCCCCGACATTCTGACCTCTTTTCCTTGAAGGTCAGAGGATATTTTTGGTGTGTGTGTGTGTGTGTGTGTGTGTGTGTGTGTGTGTGAGGGGTGGGTGTCAGGGCCAGCATAGTCCCTTGGTTGAAGAGCCAGGTGCTGGGGAAGCAGAAGACAGTGGCTGGAGGGCCAGAACAGGAAGCCTATGTGGGCACCACTGTCACCCTTCTCCTACCCATTGCTCACATCAAGACTAGGGCATCAAGGAGCACTACAGAAACTCTCTGCCCTTCTCCTGGTGGGTGAAGAGGCCTCTTTAGTGAGGGGCAACCTGAACCCCTGTACTTCTAGAGCAACAAACTCTCCAATCCCCAGAAAAAGCTGTGAATATTCGAATTTTCTGGGTTCTGAGGCTTGCTGGTATCTTGAAGACCTGAAGAAAATGAATGACATCACAGATGGTGGAAGGGCTTTGCGGTGACCACGGGTGGGTGGCCTGACTTCAAATAGGCAGAATCTAGTTAGTTCCCAGGGAAAACTTGCCGACATCAAGAACTTGCAGACACCACAAGAGGATGAGAAAGAACCGCAGACTCGACTTTGGAGGTCTTTCAAAATAGGATTACTTCCCTTCACTCTGGAATGGTCTGGAATAACAGGGGTGCAAGAACTACTCGAAACATGACAGTTGCAAAGCTCCTGATTTATACTGACCCTTGATTTGAAGCCATTTTAGATTTTTTTTTTACAAATACCCATATTCTTTGATTGCCTGCACAATATTAAAAACATCTTGAAGATGCTTTTCAACAAGCCCGGATATTGGTGTTCTGATATAGAGGGAGGAAATGAATGCTTGGCAGGGAGTCCCAGAGAGCTAATTTTATGTGGAAAAGTATGCCCACCACTGAAATTAGAGGTTCATATCCACCTCTGAGGGCTGACAGGATTTTCCTTTCCAGAAACATCCCAGGCTGGGGAGATGGCTCAAGGGTTAGTCCACATGCTTTGCATGTGTGAGGTCGGGGGCTCGGTCCCTGGCACCACATGTTCCCCTGAGCACTACCCAAAGTGAACTTCGAGTAGTAATTCAGGAATAGCCCGAGCATAGCTGTGCGTGTCCCCCAAACCATACAACACAGCTCCCACCTCCATTCAGTATATAAAAAACTCTAATTGTTTTCCCTTTTCCCCCAGTTTCCCCTGTCACTGCCTCTCCCTCTTCCTAATGTAGTTACCTGCACTTCCAGGGGATGCTCTCAATGTACTCTACTCCCCTACTGCTGCTTTCACTGGGACCAAAGAGTGGACAGAGAGGCCATCTGGGAAGGCAGTCAGAGAAGCTTTACCATGAGATATCCCCCTCACCCTACTTTCAGTACCTCCTGAAAGTGTTTAGACTCTTGTCCTCTATGTTTGACCATTATTTCTGCCCTTGAAGTCAGAGCATGAAGCCTAATAAAGATGAATACAACACTTAGGAAAATATGGGACATTCTGGACTTGATGTTGCTTCTGTACATGACAGAGATTGGGAATCCCATCATGTACTGCACCCTAAGCCCTAACTCAAATATCAAATACTTGGAGCTGGAGAGTACAGCAGGCAAGGGTACTTACCTTGCACGTGGTCAACCCAGGTTCAATGCCTGGTATCCCATCTGGAGTGATCCCTGAGTAAAGAGCCAGGAATAAACCCTGAGCATCACCAGGTATAGTCCCAAACAAACCAACAAAACATCAAGTACTTGTCCTGGGCAGGAATTTCCTATATAACTGGATTCACGTGTAGATGAAACCATGGCAGCCTTGAGGGAGAGACACCACATCATAAGCACCCGTTTTCAGATATTCTGATATTCTGCAATGCCCAGCATGCTGCTGCCACCTTTGGCAACATCCCACCACCACCCACAAGGGAGTCAGGAGCTTTTGTCTGCCCTTCTCCCCCTGGAGAATCATTGATTGGGATGTAAGGACTGAGCAGGCAGTAATAGATCATGTTCAGCCTGTATTCACCTAAGCATTTACTGAACAGTATTTATTTAGTGACACTAGCACTTTTTCAGATTTCATCCCATTTTGGGCCATTGAGAAGTGTTTGGCCTCTGATGTTCTGCCTAGAGAATGCAGGAGCTAGAATGTCCTAAGAGAAAGGTTGGCTTGGAGGAGGAAATTCTGAAAAATGTGCATATCGCTATAGTCTCTTGCCTGTAAATCCAAATCTACTTATCAGGATTAACCTAAAATGTATGTCTCTGTTGGGTTGGAGTGATACAGTACAATGGGCATTTACCTCACATGTGACCAACCCAGGTTTGATCCCCAGCACCCCATATGGTTCTCTGAGCACTGCCAAGAATGATCCCTGAGCAGTCAGGAGAAAGCCCTGTGCACAGCTGGGTGTGGCCCGAACCCTGCAAAAATGTATGTCTGATGATAAGAAGGTAGGTGGTCATTTATTGAAGGATGTCTCGAGTTTCCCTTGAGTAGAAATTTCTTGATGTCTTGATTTTTCTTGGATGTGAGTGGAAAGTTTGTGCAGGGAAGCAGTGTCCTCAGGTTTAACTTTATGTAGAGAATATTTTCTATTTTATTATTTTTTAAAAATTTGTTCAAACAAGCCTCACGCATGGGGGAACCAGTGGAGGAACCCAGATATGTGGGACCTGGGGCCAAGATCTCCAAGGCTGCTCGGATTGGGACTGAGCCTCTTCCACCCAGATCCCCCATTTTCCAGTAGCTAGGCAGTCGTACCCAGAGACTGCCCCCCCCCCCCCGGGCGTCGTGTAATTCCATCAATGGCCAACATCCAGAGACGATAAAACCAAGCTCCCGGAAGCTCCTGCATTGTGGCCACTCGACATCTAATAGCCTAGTTCTCCCTCTTGGAGAACCTGACAAGCTACTGAGAGTTTATTGCCCACTTGGGAGAGCCTGGCAAGCTCCTCGTGGCATATTCATATCCAAAATACAGTAACAGATATATACATACCTCTTGGAGGAACCGGCAAGTTACCGAGAGTATTCCACCCGCACGGCAGAGCCTGGCAAGCTACTCGGGGTGTATTCGATATGCCCAAAACAGTAACAATAGGTCTCATTCTCCTCACCCTGAAAGAGCCTCCAATCTTTGGGAAAGACGAGTAAGAAGAGGCTGCTAAAATCTCAGGGATGAGTGTTATAGAGACGTTACTGGTGCCCGCTTGAGTAAATCGACAAACAACGGGATGACAGTGATACAGTGATACAGTGATTATTTTTTTACTTTTGGGCTGTGGAGCCACAACCAGTGGTGCTTCGGGACTATTCTTGACTTGTGTTCTAGAATGGGCCAGGCTATGAACCAACTCTCTGGCCCATATTTTTTTTAGGTTACTAGAGACTATTATTTATTTTTATTGTGATAGAACATTACAAAGTTGTGAATGATTTGGTTTCAGTCATACAATGTTCTAGCACCCATCCCTCCACCAGTGTATATTTTCCATCACCAATTTTCCCAGTTTTCCTTCCAAAGACAAAGTGGCAGTCACTTTGGTCTCTCTCTCTCTCTCTCTCTCTCTCTCTCTCTCTCTCTCTCTCTCTCTCTCTCTTTCTCTCTCTCCTCTTGTGCATTATCGTTTGCAATACAGGTACTAAGAGGTCATCGTGTTTGTCCAGGGAGTTCAGTATTTTTATAGGGAAGGTATAGATGGAGTATCTTTTGAAACTGGGTAGCAGCTTTGGGGTGTGGACATGACTGCTGGGGCTTCTGGAAGTACAGAGAGGTGAGGGGAAGTAACCCATATCAACTCTGAGAAAGTGAGAAAGCCTAGAGATTTTAGTCACAAAACCTGCATACCCAAATTTCAACAGATTAATATCTTAGTGAGGTCTGTCCTGAGATAGTGGAGTTCAGCTAGGGGCATGGCAGTGATTTTGGATTGTGGGAGCAAGTGGCTACTGGGGGCAGGGATGGGGTGGGGGGCTGTGTTTGGGCAGACACTGGGCTAATCCATCCTCCTCTGATGTGTTCTTGTTGCTTCAGCCATGCACAGGTCTGAGAAGATTTACTTATCTTTTGATCTCTTTCAAGTTTTACTCCTGAGTCTCTGGAGCAAGACTGATAAATGAACATGTATGGCAGAGTCAAAGGTGGTTTGTGGGTGTGGTTCCTACATACCTAATTTTGGCAGTTTAGTTTCTCCAAAAATTTGATCCCGAGTTGTTGGCGTCTGGCTGGAGGCATAGTGGTGACTCTGGGGTGTCAGGAAGGCTGAGCGCACTGTCAGGCTGTGTTGGTCCAGGTTGACCTGCTGGCATCGCTGTGCTCTCTGGGACTCAGTCGTGGCAGCAGTGGCCCGGCTGGCATTGAGGGCCCCCAAGAAGCCCCAGGGGTAATTCCTGAGGCAGAGCCAGGAGTAACCCCTGAGCATCGCTGGGTGTGGCCCCCAAACCAAAACCAAAATACGAAACACAACCAAAGGCAACATAGGCAAGAACTGCTTTACACAATTGTACTGTGTGGGGAGGGGTTGTAAAGAGAGGGGCACTGGGGTCCAAGGGGAGGGAGGTGGATACACTGGTGATAGGTGTGGTGTTGGAATTCCGTGCATGAGAAACCACCACAAGCAATGTTGTATATCACAGAATCTCCATGTCTAACTTATTATTAAGCTCCAGCCTGAAATTCAGATATTTGGTCTCTACCCAACATCAATATTTTGGTAGAAGTTTGAACTAAGTCATTCATGTACTCTTGAATTTCAAGTATGAAAAATCCCCATAGTTTCCCACTTAAAAAAAACCCCAAAATCTGAAAACTATTATGTACCAAGAAGTTATCACACATTATAGATCGTAAACTTCTAACTTGGCAAGATGAAATGATCAACAAACAAGGAAATTCAATGATGCAGTCATAACCATTGGATTTTTTTTTGGTTTGTTTAGTTGGGGGAGGGTGGGAACTAAAGATTAACACGTTGAGGGGAAGGTGGTGGAGGATTATTTGCACTATGGGAGCTGTCAGCAGCCCTGTGACAATAATGTACATTTGAAGAGGTGTGAACTTACGCTCCTAAAACATATATAGTGTTGTAAAGCAATGTTAAAACAGAAAGAAAGAAAAAATGGAAGGCAGGCAGGATGGAAGGATGGATAAAAGATAGAAAGAAGGGAGGAAGGAGGAGAAAGGAAAGGAGTAAGTAATTTAAATTAAGGCCAAATCAATGAGCCAAGGCTTGTAACATGGTGAGGGTGCCCAGGTCAGTATGTGTGTGTGGTGTGTGTGTGTGTGTGTGTGTGTGTGTGTGGTGTGTGTGTGTGTGTGTTTGTGTGTGTTTGTGTGTATTGGAGCTCCGGCAAGCTCTGCTAGCAACTGTTGGGTGTCTTTATCTTGAAAAATCTCAAATCTAGTCAGACCTGCTTCCTGTTTACAGCTTTCAGGGACCCTTCCTTGCTTGCAGGCTCACAAGGCTGGTCCAGTTCTGTCCCCCTCTCTAGCCATCTGAAATTCCCTGGATTCCCGCTTTTCTCTCCAGTCATGCTGAGTCTTCTAAGAATACGTAGTGCTCTCCTGCAGAGACTCCGAACATGCTGGAATGGCACCACTCCCAAATCTTATTTGTCCACTGAGCATCAGCTCAGAGGCCACTGCTTCCAGGAAGGACTCAGGTACCTTATCTTCATCCCCACAACATTGGGGAAATTGTGTTATGTCCTAACCATTATCTTACAAGTCTCTGTCTTGCCTCAAACGTTGCCATTCACCATGTTTTCTTTAATCCCCAAACCGATAGAGTTTGCCTGATTTATAATAGAAACTTGGTAAACCATGTATATGGGGGCCGGGGGGACTCCCGCAACCCTAAATCACCATGGGAACAGCCTGAGCAGTGTATGGTGGCAGGACTTTGGACACAGTGCCTACCGCGGGGAGTCTGCCATCTGAGGAGAACTGCGTGTCCGAGTCGTCATTCTGCCTAGAATTAATTCCTCCCTGTAAAAGAACTCCCAAATCACAGCATGGCAGTGTTCTTGTTTTCTAAAGTGTTGCCACAACAGACTCAGTGTCACAGAGGTTTGGAATTTACTCGTTTAATTAACAAAAATAGTTTGAGCTCCAACCGTGCCAGACGCAGCACTGGTTTCAATATGAAGACGACATGAAATATGAGACAGCCTGACTTGTTTTTCTTCCAGGAGCTTGTGGTGGGGTGGGGGCTTCGTATTGGTATTTGATTGGAAGTCATTGCTGATGATAAAATTTCTGCAAGTAGAAGTTTCTTTCAGGAGAAGCGGATTACCTCTATTACAGGGAGCACAGTCAGCCAGTGTTAATTCTGCTCCAAAAGATGTTTTTTAAAGCTTTTTCAAGAAGGAAAAAAAATGCATAAAGTTCACCCAAGAGAGTAAATGTGGATGACACTCCCCTCCCAAGGAACAAAACATTTTTTTAGAACAGATGACACTCCAACAAACAAAGAGGAAATTGGAGGAGGCAGAGACCTAGCAGAAAGTCAGGAAGTTTATGCTGCTTTTTCTTTTCTTTTCCTTTCCTTTCTTCTCTTTTTTCTTTTCTTTTCTTTTTCTTTTTTAAATTTTATTAGTGAATCACCGTGAGACAAAGTTACAGACTTACAGGTTTTCATGCTTATGTTTCAGTCATACAATGATCGAGTACCCATCCCTCCAGCAGTGCCCATTTTCCACCACCAATGGTCCCAGAATCCCTCCCACCATCCCCACCCTGACCCCTTCACCCCACCCTGCCTCTGTGGCAGGGCATTCCCATTTGTTCGCTCTCTCTTTTTGGGTGTTGTGGTTTGCTACAGAGATATTAAGTAGGCATCATGTTCGGTCTATAGTCTATTTTCAGCCCATATCTCCCATCCCTAGTAGGTCCACCTAGCACCCTTTGCTTGGTGACCCCTTCTCTATCAGAGCTGCTTTTTCACCTAGCATGTGAAGTCAGCTTCCAAGCTGTGGAGTACTCCTCTTGGTACTTATCTCTACTATATTTTTCTTTCTTTTCTTTTCTCTTCTTTTCTTTTCTTGTCTTCTCTTGTCTTCTCTTTTCCTTCCTTCCTTCCTTCCTTCCTTCCTTCCTTCCTTCCTTCCTTCCTTCCTTCCTTCCTTCCTTCCTTCCTTCCTTCCTTCCTTCCTTCCTTCCCTTCCTTCTTTCCCTCCCTCCCTCCCTCCCTCTCTCTTTTCCTTCCTTCCATCCTTCCTTCCTTCCTTCCTTCCTTCCTTCCTTCCTTCCTTCCTTCCTTCCTTCCTTCCTTCCTTCCTTCCTTCCTTCCTTCCTTCCTTCCTTCCTTCCTTCCTCCCTCCCTCCCTCCCTCCCTCCCTCTCTCTCTCTCTCTTTCTTTTCTTTCTTTCTTTCTTTCTTTCTTTCTTTCTTTCTTTCTTTCTTTCTTTCTTTCTTTCTTTCTTTCTTTCTTTCTTTCTTTCTTTCTTTCTTTCTTTCTTTCTTTCTTTCTTTCTTTCTGTGTGTGGGAGGTCCTCTCTGGGACACACTGGGCATTGCTGGGCATACTCCTGGCTCTTCAGTCTGGGATCACTTCTGGTGGTGCTTAGGGAACCATCTGTGGTACAGGGGATCAAACCTTGTCTGACCGCTTGCAGGCAAGAATCCTGCCCATTGGACTATCACTCCAACCTCTAAGCTGTCCATTTCTGACATAAACTGGTCTTAAGGATGGGGCAGACTCTCCACCTAGAGACAGACCTGTGCCTCAAATCCTTGAGGCACAGATTCCAAGGGTTGGAAACCAAATATTCTTCAGTGAGATGTTTAAAAAGGGAATGGGAGGCGATGAGAACCTAGAAATGGCCTCTGTCTCCTCTGCCAGGTTCAAGGGCAAGCATCTCATCAAGAAGAAGATGTGGAATTGGTGTTGGGAAGGATGCCAATGTACAGATGACATCAATGAATCAAAGGAATTCAGAGTGGGCACCACTGGGCAGAATCTGACCTAGAAGCATTGGGAGGAGAGCCAGGAACATGCCTGAAATTCCCCTCTGTGCCCTGATCACTTAGGCACATCTCAAATATCCATTTGCTTCAGCTTTTCTTCTGAAAAGTCAAACTTCTGGAATTTGAAATGCATTTAAAGAAAACCTTAAGGCTAGTGATTTGCTTTCTTATAATAATGTTATTTTACTATTGTCAGTTATTGGCTCGAAGTCTTGCCCCCACCCCTTTTACTATGCTCTCTGCCCTCTAAGTTTGCCTGAACTTTTGTACTTCCTTGACATTTACCTCCATTAGGCTGATGGGATTAGGGGAGAAGTGCCAGGTTTAAGCCTTGAGATTCAGGGGGAGGTGTTTGATTCTCCTAGTCTGCAGAGTCTGCCTTTTTCAGTAAAGCAAAAGACTTAATATTAAACAGGTGCTGACTCTAGTAACAGTGAACAAAACACACATAGAGGGCCAGAAAGATAGTACTGAGCAGGACTCTTGCCTTGTACATGGCCTACCCAGGCTCAGCCCATACAACCCATCCCCCCTAAGCACCACTAGGAGTGATCTCTGAGCAGACAGCCAGGAATAAATCCTAAATCAAAAAACTAAATAAGGCAAACAAAACATGCAGGGCTGACATGACCCCTAAATAGTGAGGGGCCAGGCCCAGCACAACCATCAGCTTGAAACAAAGCCACCCACCGATGCCAGCCTAGATCAGCAGACTCACAGCCTCAAATAGATGAGCAAAATGAAGACACTGGTCATCCAGACTACAGGTATTTAGGTATATTTGTTACATGATGATAACTGACCCACACAAATAATAATCAGCTTCTAATATGCCAATAATTTGGCTGAGGACACTCAACCACTGCCCAAGGCCTATATCACTATATCACTGTCATTGTATCACTGTCATCCCGGTGCTCATCGATTTTCTTGAGCAGGCACCAGTAACGTCTTCATTGTGAAACTTGTTGTTACTGTTTTTGGCATATCAAATACACCATGGGTAGCTTGCCAGGCTCTGGCATGTGGAAAAGATACTCTCAGTAGCTTGCTGGGCTCTCTAAGAATGGCGGAGGAATCAAACCCGGGTTGGCCGCGTGCAAGGCAAACCCCCTACCCCCTGTGCTATCACTCCAGCCCTATATATGGAAAGCAAATCTGGCTCTCAGTTTTTTACTCTTAATCACCTCCTTCCATGGCCTTTGGAAAGAACCTAGAGACAGCTCTGGTGAGTCCCTCTGCCAAAGAGTTTTACCTGGAATGAAGAAAGATGAGAAAATGACAACCTTTGGCCAGAAATAAATAGCAAAGAGAAAACACACAAGTTTCTCATTCTCATGGTTTGCAGGTAAGTGGAGAACTCACTGAAGAAAGCATTCCTAAGAACGTCAGTCAGGATTCTGCAGGTTTTGTTTTGCAAAGGGAAGGCAGGATGAGAGACTGAAGAATGACAGGCCACAACAGAAATGGGGGAATGAAAGACTTGCCACCGTACTGCCCCTGCACTAGGGTGTGCTGTGGGCTCTGGGATCTGCTCCAGATTTGGGCTTGGCCATCTGTGAAATGAGAATAATGAAAATTCCTAGTCACAGCTTGGCTAAGAGGATTAGGTGTATGAAATATGTAAAGTGCTCATGTAAATATGTAAGAGGTGTTTGGTATCCAGTAGGTTTTATAGACAGCTTAAGGTGCCTCTTTAAAGGAACACAGCTTTTAACATCTGCCTGGTCTTTCTTTCTTTAGCATTTTTGGTAGTTGAGGTGCATTACAACAAAGTTATAATAGTGTTTATGTTTAAGCTTTTCTTTGGTGTACAAAGTTACTGCTCCATCACCACCTGGCCTGATATTTCTGACTTTGGTGTTTTATTTTATCTTTTTGAGGGGAGGGAGGGCTTAACTTTGAGAGGAGGGAGGGCTTAGTTCCAGAACTACTTTTTTCAGAATTCCTTTCCCACAGGGCCTAGACCAGGATACTAATATGAAAAATCTGCATGAGATATGGAAGATAGAAACAAAGCCTCAGCCATGATGCTTGAAGGTTAGTGTAGGGAACAAAATGCAGCTACAGTTTGCTTTGCTGTGACCTGCGCCTGTGTCTCCTCCACTTTCCTTAACTGCCTTTTGCAGCCTCTCTGAATTCTGGCCTGGAACACACACAGCTCCGTGATGAAGGGCTCCACATCCAGGGGCCTGCGGGAGAGACGGTGGGAGACAGGTAGGGCTGTCACTGTGGAGGACTGTTTATGTCCCTGGGTTGCACTTATCCTTGATCTCCATCTCTTCATGTCCAATTCCCTTCAGGCTTGCCTTTCTGTAGCAACTTAGGTACTGGGCCATCAAATGCAAACGATAGCTTTGTACAGACACATCTACCTGCCCCTACCAGTACTCAAGTTTTAATTTCTGCAACAAATCTGTTTTTCCTTTTCCTTCCTTTCTTCCTTCCTTCCTTCCTTCCTTCCTTCCTTCCTTCCTTCCTTCCTTCCTTCCTTCCTTCCTTCCTTCCTTCCTTCCTTCCTTCCTTCCTTCCTTCCTTCCTTCGTGCTGGTATGGTGGTTGAAAATGTGGTGCTGGGGTTTGAACCTGACAGTTGAGTTATCTCCCTGGTTCCTGTGTGTGTCTACATCATCTCATCACGGTTCTGCTTCCCTGATTGAACCTTGGAAGATTAGAAGCTCTTTTTTTTTTTTTTTTTTTTTTGCTTTTTGGGTCACACCTGGCGATGCACAGGGGTTACTCCTGGCTCTGCACTCAGGAATTACTCCTGGCGGTGCTCAGGGGACCATATGGGATGCTGGGAATTGAACCCGGGTCGGCCGCGTGCAAGGCAAACGCCCTACCCGCTGTGCTATTGCTCCAGCCCCGGAAGATTAGAAGCTCTTTAACTCCATTCCCCCATAAACTGAGATAAGACTTTGGCAACATTAGAAGGTCATGATTCATTTTTGAATTTTGCATTTACCATAACTCTAAGCATTTTGGTTCTACTGACTCTCCATACCACCTTCCCAAAACTTCTCTGGAGGATGACTTTAGGCTACAGAGAATGAGTATTAACTGCTGAAATCCTCCCAGAAAAAATATTCACCTCCTGGCTTCAGAGAACGGATGGTTGGAGTCAACCACAGATTTGTCATCAGATTTCAAAATCAAAGCAGCAGGATTTCCCTAAAAATAAAGAAAAGAATTCGATCCGCCCCAGTATTGATATTTTCACAATTTCAGAACAAGTTGTACCCAGTACTACAAGTGCTGTGAAGCCAGGCCCAGATGCAAAAAAAAAAAAAAAAAAAGGATTCATAACAAGAACACGTTACTCAGGAGAGAGGAGATGCCTTCTGCGTTTGGATAGGATTGCAGCAGTGAAAACAAGCTCCATGTGCGTGTCAGATAAACAATCAGAAGTTCAGCCCTGGAAGTTTGGGAAGTGACTCATTTTCAGGAACGGGCACCATGTAAAGGCAGCTGGTTTACCTCGGCCCTTAGCAGCTGGTTGACACTAACATTATTCTCCCCTTCATGACTTTGTTGTGGGGAGATTTTATAGAAGCTACAGACATCGTTGTCCTACACACACCATTCACCTCTTCTGCTCCTCTCACACTGTTCTCTGGCCTCCATCAACTCCAGTTCTGAAGAGAACCCTATGTGGGGTTCCTAGCAGGTGGGGAGAACATATTCCAGAAACTTCTTATCAGGAGGGACATTTTTAAGGACTCTCGCTCTTAGAAGCTTCAGTGGAGTACAGAGGCAACAACAAAGCATCCAGTGGGATGCAGTCAGTTAGCAAAATATGAGAGAGACCAAAAGGCTATTCAGAAATCCAGAGGCCAGAAGCAAAGATCAAGTCAGGGGATGGGGTGTGAGGTGCCAGCAAGCAGGGTGGGTGGAGCATCCTTAGTTTAGAAGCTGCAGCTGGCATAGAGTGGGCTCTGCTGATAATACACTTGTCCGAGTCTCCTTCATCTGTGTACATTTCGTTGCTTAGACTCAAATCTAGGATGAGCTCTGCCAATTGTATACTTTCCCACGTCTTCTTTGTTTGAGTGAGTTTCATGACCAAGTCTCAGAGTCTCCACTGCCATGTCCCAAGTAGCAGCTTGTTGTGGTGGAGAAATATGCAGAAGAGTGCATGTCCTTTGCAGTGGCGTGCACGGACCATGGGGCTCATGGTGGCTTTGCACCCAAACTATAGCATCGATGGAGAAACGAAGATGCGTGTGTGAGCAAATTGTGGTCAAGGTATCCAGATGAATCCTGGATTGGTTTCCTGTGTGGCTGCCATAACAAGTGACCGCAAGTTGGGTGGTTCTCAGTGATGGAAATGTCATCATCATCATCATCATCATCATCATCATCATCATCATCATCATCATCATCATCATCCCATTGATTGTTGATTTTCTCAAGCGGTCTCAGTAATGTCTCCATTTATCCTACCCCTGAGATTTCAGAAGCCTCTCTTTCCCCATCCTTCCCAACTGTGCTGCATTGGAGGCTCTTTCAGGGTCAGGGGAATGAGACCCATCATTGTTACTGGTTTTGGCATATGAATATGCCACAGGGAGCTTGCCAGGCTATCTCATGCGGGCAGGAAATTTATATAGAATAATAAAAGCCCTCAAATAGCTGAAGCTATCCTAAGGGAAAAAGAATATGGAAGTCTTCTCTTTCCCCAACTCCAAAATGTACTCGAAACTTTAATAATTAAAACAGTGTTGTGTTGGAATGAAGACAGACTCTCAAACCAATGGAATTGAGAACTGAGAGAAAGAGTCTCAGGTATATGGACAGCTAATCTTTCACAAAGGTATTCTGTCATAAATCACAGTGCTGGAAATCAAGGTGCTGGCAGAGGCTACTCCTGGCTCTACTCAGGAATTACTCCTGGCAGTGCTTTGGGGACCATATGGGATGCCAGGGATTAAACCCTCGTTGAACACATGAAAGGCAAATGCCCAACCCACTATATTATGGCTCCAGTCCCACCAGTGTACATTTCAAACCACCAATGTCCCCACTTTCCCCTCTCCTCCCTCTCCGCCTGCCTCTATGACAGGCAGTTCCTGTCCCCCCTTCTCCTTTTGGGCATCATAGTTTGCAATACAGGTACTGAGAAGTTATCACGTATATGGCTTTACCTACTTTCAGCACTCAGTTCTTGTTCTTTGGTCTTCTTATCAGGACACCCATCCTTGGACTTAGGGTTTAACCAAATCCAGTATGGTTTCATGTCCGCTCATTACACTAATGACCCTATTTTCATATTAGGATTCTGGTCATACAATTCTAATGGAGAGATGTGGTGGTATTCCCCCTCTCTCACCCCATGCCAGCAATAAGAAATGCTTGGACATCCACTGAGTGATTAGGCTATAGTTCAACTCAGTGCTTATCTGATTTACCAAGTGGGTAGCCTCAGATCTGGAAATCCCTGAAGCCTTACCAGTTCCTCCAACTGCTGTTCTACCTACAGACTGATCGATAATGTCTCTTCCAGATTCCATTCAGTAACCCATGCACCAAGCACTTATACAAGCAACTTGACTTCAGCATGACTCTACCTTGCTTCCTGACAGCACCTATCCTGGGTTCTCCAGCACTCTCTCTCTCTTTCCTCTCTCTCTCTGTCTCTCTCTGCCTCTCTCTCTCTCCCTCTCTACTAATCTGCCCCCAAAGCTGCAGGAGGAATCTCTGTGAAGAACTGTTTTGATCACATTACTTCCTCCTTCTCTCTTAGCCCCAACAGTTACCATCTGTAAAAACTCAGAAGGTTAAGCAATCTCATGGCATTGAGATGAGGATTAAAGGAGGTCATATTACATTAAAAACTCAGATGCACAATAAGAATCCAAGAATGATTGGCTGAATGCATTTGACTTGCTTGTTTTTTTGGCCAGGGATGCAAGCTACCTGTTACTAGTGGCTTCCTTGATTCCAGGCACTGGGCCAAGTAATTTTAGACACCTCATCTTTTCTTACCTTCTAATCAACCCTGTAATGAAGGTTCATTTTTTACACAGAGTAGTAACTGAGGATACCATGGCTCAGAGAGCTGAAGTCATCTGTCCACAGTGACCTGAAGAACTAGGGCATTACTCAGACTCAGATGCAGTACCTGCTGTCTTCCAACTCTAGTTATGGTGCCATGATGCTCACTCTGGTCCAGTGAGACAACTTGCCAAGACCCAACAGTTACTGGCAGAACCTGGAGCAGTGGGTTTCCAAACACCCTTATTTGATTGTAAAAAATAGCATGTATACAGAAACTAAGTTGTGCAATAAATTATGAAAGTGTAACTATCTTGTAACTATCAGCCAGAAATAGAAAATTTCAGCATCTCAGAAACCTTTTCTCAGCCCCTTACCTGTGTCTCTGCAGTAAACACTGTGCTAACTCTTGTGGGAATCATTCTCCTACTTTACATTATACCATTACCTAAATGTGCATCACTAAATACGGAGGGGATGGGCTCCAGCTTCCCTCCCCACCCCAAGCAGAGCTCCCGGCGGCCAAAGACCACCGGAACCTAGCTGCAGCCATGCTGGAGGCTCCTCTCTACACGTTCAGACAGGCCTCATGCATGAAGGTTCCGGCAGAGGAACCCAGGTGTATGTAATCTCATCAATGGTCAACATCCAGAGACTTAAAAGCAAGCTCTCAGAAGCGTGCGGCCGCAAAGCGGCCGTGCGATATCTTTAGCCTACTTCTCCCTTTGGGAGAAACTGGCAGTTTTCTGAGAGTTTCCTCCCCACATGGGACAGCCTTGCAAGCTTCCCATGGTGTATTTATATGCAAAATCCAGTAACAAGCTGGATCTCATTCCTGTGACCTTGAAGAGCCCCCAGTGCAACATTGTTGGGAGGGCCAAGTCCAGATGGACTTCTAAGATCTCAGGGAAAGGACGAAATGAGATGTTACTGGGCCCGCCTGAGAAGTCAGTGTTTAACGGGCTATCGTGATCATGAATAATAAGGACTGGAGCGATAGCACAGCAGGTTGGGTGTTTGCCTTGCTTGCCACAGACCTGGGTTCGATTTCTCTGTCCTTCTCGGAGAGCCCAGCAAGCTACTGAGAATATCCCCACCTGCACAGCAGAGCCCGGCAAGCTAACCGTAGTGTACCCAATATGCCAAAAATAGTAACAACAAGTCTCACAATGGAGACGTTACTGGTGCCCGCTTGGTGCCCGCTGGAGCAAATCAATGAACACTGTTACAGTGTTGCAGTGTTGAACTTTAAAATGCAGTTCAATACTAACTCTTCTATTCTTTCAGTGTGTAGACCAGGACATTTGAAAGTTTCGTCCACAGTGTTGGCATGCAGTTGTAGTTCATTCCATTTCACTGCTGTTTAGTATTTGCACTGAGCTAAAAAGAATGTCCCCCAAATTTTGTACTTTTTGGAGCCTTAGAATGTGAATGTGAATGTGATATTGTGATTTATAATAAGAATCAGACATTTGGTCTTCAAATCATGTGTGGCACAAATCTCTGAAAACCCTAGGGATTTCCTAAGAGTTGAATGGTTTTTCCTTCTGTTATGTCAGAAAGGTGACTGGAATCTAAGCTAAGGGTAGAAGCTGGTTGTCTGGGGAACCACCCCAATGACTAAAGTGTTAGACTTTCAGTTCTACCCAGTGACCTCCAGGGAGAGGAGAGGGACTGAGGGCTAAGTCAGTTGGCAATGACCAATGATTTAATCAAGTGTGTGTCCATAATGAAGTCTTTATAAAAAGCCTAAAGGATGGGGTTCAGGAAGCTCCTATTTTGGTGAGTACATGAAGTTGCCCTGAGCGTGGTGGAGCGAGAGAGCGCCTGGAAGCTCTGCGTCCTTCCTCACTTCTTGCCTTGTGCAGTTGCTGTGTAAGATCCTTTCATGATAAACCAGTGATTAGGTGTGAGCTACTCTACTAAGCCTACCCAACCCCGTGTCCAGAGAAGACGGGGGCTTGGGTGAGGTGGGGGGCGTGTTTCAGAGTTAGTGTGCCTCTGTGTTTAGAGCCAGGCAGGATGAGCTTCTAGTTCTGGGCTAATGCCAGATCAGGCACAGAGAACATGACCTTAGTCTCCTGCTTCATAGCCCAGGCTGGATCCCACCTCCCTCTGGAGTCTGCAGTGCCTTGGGTGAAGGGGGATTTGGTACCACGGAGTCACCCTTTCTTCTACCCTTATTTCTCTCTGGACTTGAACTCCTCTCTAATGGGCTTTTACCCTGGTGATGCCTCTAGTTTTGTGGCTGACTGAGGTCTGAATATGTTGTCTAAATGGCAGAACCCTGAGGCTGGAGGGCCTATAACCCCACCACACGCAGTGGTACTGTGACATCAAGCTTCTCTCTCCTACGGCCTTTGGGAAAATGCATGTGCCCCAAACTGCCATCCAACCCTCCAGTAGGACTGACATCTTAGGTGACCCCCTCTGTGTTCAGGGTCTGACACTGGAGAATGGGGGCCTCTGGGTAGAAGATGGCAATGAGCCATGAAAGGTGCCCACAAAACATATTTGAAAGGGTAGGCTCTGGCTGGAGCGATAGTACAGCAGGTCGGCTATTTGCTTTGCACACGGATGACCTGGGTTCAATCCCCGGCAACCCATATAGTCCCCGAAGCACTGTCAAGAGTAATTACTGTGTGCAGAGCCAGGAGTAGCCCCTGAGCATCACCCAAAACCAAAAGAAAAAGAAGGGATAGGCTCTGTATGGGCAGAGGAGATACATTTCATGTACCTTAACATTCTAAAGCGGACTCCTTTTCAACATTTATTTCTTGCCACTTTCCCTCCAGATGCTCTTGACTGGAGGTAAAGGCCCATTTACCAAGCATAGTTTGTAAACACAAACTCATACAAACATGAAAACAACCCATTTAATAGATAAGAAAACTCCCCCCTCAGAGGACTACTGGCTTATCCACCCAATGGGAGGCAGCTGAGCCTGGTGGTTCCAGTCTTTGCCCCCTGCTTGTCAGCGGGGTGACCTGGGGAGAGTTACTCAAACTCTCTTGGACTGTTCCTTCTCCCTCCACTGAGGGTTGGGGTGTCATGAGAAGGGAAGATAAGATAAAGGGATGGGTGCTCCTCAAGCCTTCGCTATGCTCTCTGTTGTGCTAGGCAGGGGTGAGGGATGCTGTGGGGACAGTGAAAATGACAGGGTATCTCCCGGAGACCATACTGGGCTTGGGGCCTGGCTGGTGGCGAAACTGGCAGGCGGTGACTTCTCAGGCAACTTCCCACTTCTCAGGTGAGTCAATCTGAGAGAGGACAGTGAGGACCGAGTTTCTTTGGAATGGGTTGGCTTAGAGATGGGCGGCAGAGAGGCTGGGTGCTGTTCGTCCTGCCCAGTTGTGAACTGTAGAGCCTGGACAGGACCCAGCCCATGGAGGGGAGGCACTGGACCCGCTCCATGAGCACTCAGAGGGGAGCCCCTTGGGTGCAGCATCCTGAAGCAGCAGGAAGAGTGCAGAGAGCCAAGTCTCACAGATGACCCAACCCCAAGCCCCACCCTGAGGTGAAAGAAAAGGCCATTTGGCACAATCAATGGCCCGCTATTCAACAGCAAAACAACCATCCCATTGATCAGGGAGGCTGTGCTTCTGCCAAACACTGGGAATGCTGCAAAGCACATTCTAGTCAATCCTGCCCAGATTTGGGGCCAACAGGTCTGGCTCAGCTGTCCTCTCCCTGTTTATTTCATTCACAGAAGTGTAGAGGAGACTCATTTAAAAATAATTTTAGGACACACCCAATAGTATTCAGGAACTACTCCTGGTTTGGTGCTCCATTTCCCAAGCACCTTCAAGGGCCATACCCTGGTGGTACTTGGGAAACCATAAGGTGCTGGGAATGAAACCTGGGCCTCCTATATACAAAGTTTGTGCCCCAGTCCATTGAACCATCTCTCTGGCCCTCCAGTCCATTTTTAAGTGCCCACATCTCTGTGGGTTATCACATTGGGTCCAATGATGGATCCATTTAAAAATGCATCTGGCATGGTGGTAAAGAAACTGATGAGTCCCTGAATATAAAATTGAAGTCTAGGCCCTGATTGGCTTGCGGTAGGGGCAGACATCAGAGTTCATGTCATGGCCTGGTTGTTCCAGGGAAACCTTCATATTTCTTAAGCATGACCTTTCAAGTTGCTCAGGAATTTTGTTGTTGTTTCTTGGTCACACCCTGTGGTACTTGGGCGACTATGTGGTACCTGGGAATCAACCCAGAGCTCCTGCATGCAAGCACTCCAGCCTGCGGAGACATCCCCCTAGCCCTGGTCCAGGAGCTTTTTTTTTTTTTTTTTTTTTGCTTTTTGGGTCACACCTGGCGATGCACAAGGGGTTACTCCTGGCTCTGCACTCAGGAATTACTCCTGGCGGTGCTCAGGGGGACCATATGGGATGCTGGGAATTGAACCTGGGTCAGCCTGGGTCGGCTGCGTGCAAGGCAGCCTGGGTCGGCCGCTGTGCTATTGCTCCAGCCCCCCAGGAGCTTTTTTATAGCTCTCTTTCAGTAGGCATTCACGCATCTGTGGGAGTTCTGCTGGAAGCTGCTTCTGGATGAGTTCCTGGGGTGCAGCTCTGGTGGGAGGGGTGAGTTCCTGACCCTGGCTGATGAAATGACCTCGTTTCTGTTGCCTAGAGATCGCCCGAGGTCAGGACCACATGTTCCCATCCTCTGTGGTGTGAAATTCTCGGGTTTGCTTTGTGTCACTTTGGATAGTAGTAAAACAACATGCGAAGGGAAGGTTAATGGAAAACTGTTCCCAACTGCCAGGCAAATATTTTCCCCCGTTCAAGCAACAAAAACAAGGAGTGTCGACTGAGTTGTCTGGAGACAGGAGGAAGTTACTGTTCCCCATGGAAGTCCAGGGCTGTGCTCTGGGCTATCTGGTGGCCCCCACTGCCAGGCAGGTCTTTAGTTTATATAATCACATAAAAAATTATGATTGGAGGGCTGGAGTGATAGCACAGCGGGTAGGGCATTTGCCTTGCACGCAGCTGACCCAGGTTTGATTCCCAGCATCCCATATGGTCCCCCAGCACCGCCAGGAGTAATTCCTGAGTGTAGAGCCAGGAGTAACCCCTGTGCATCACTGGGTGTGACCCGAAAAGCAATATATATATATATATTATGATTGTTTTTCCCTTTAAGATGTTGATATCAAAAGTGATCAAAGATGTCTGCCACTGGGCTGTCCACTGTCTCCTCTGGATGGGTCTAGGCAGGCTTCTCTGACAAAGGTCACATGCCACAGGACAATCCAGGTCATGAACATTTCACAAACTTCACGTCACGCACAAAGAAACTGAGGCACTGGCTTCCTCAAAGTCACACAGCAGCTAACAAATGAAAGTAGAATTCCCACTTGGGCCCGTTGACCATGGCCTCTTTCTCCACTCCTGGCACAGTGCAAAGCTCAGGGAGGGAGGGGGAGGGAGGAGGGAGGGAAATGGGGGTGGGGGAGGGAGGGGGAGGGCGGCTGTGTGGGGAGAGGAGAAGGAGGGAGGGAGGGAGGGAGGGAGGAAGGGAGGGAGGGAGGGAGGAGCCAATGATGGCCTCGTCAGGTGTAGATGATCTGTGTTGACTTTATTCCGCCATCTTTGTCTTCCATGAGGCCTTCCTCCCAGAGTGCCTCTCACTGGCACAGCTGATAGGAAAATGCTTACTCCTGCCTATGAATCTGGTCGGTGATCTGCGATAGGCCTGCAAGGGAACTCGGGGACATCAGAGCGGGGATAGTGGAACCACTCAACAGCGCAGCCTCAGGGGAAACCTAAAAATGAATGGTTCTGGCTTATTTGAAAGATTTCGTTCAGGAGCGTCCTGCCTGGAGCCAAGGAAGGGGTCCAGCATACAGCCATTTTTCTTGGCTGTGTGTTTGTCTAGGAGTTGGTCCACAAATGCTCATCTAATTCTCAAAAAGGGTTCATGACCCCAAAACATTTAAGAACCGCTGCTGTCTACTTTGATTGTTTTTGAGCGGCAGTGAAAAACCACTAAGCTAAGAATATATTCTGTGTCCACATGTTCCTGGAATCACGCTGGGGGCTGTTCAGATTAATGGAACAAGAGTAATATTTGTCTTTTGGAAGCTGTCTATTTGAGTGTGGGTGAGCTTGCAAGGAATTATGCCTGGTAACTGGAGAGGATGCAGTGGCTGAGCCAGGTATCTAACTGGATAAATGTGGGTAAAATACAGCATATGAGATAGGGTTGGCACAGAAAAAATTTGTATTTACTAGATATTTGAAAGCAATAGCTACTCATTCTTTGATTCTCTGAACAGTCAAGTATGGCTGAGTACCCTTGTGCCAGAGGGTAGGTCGTTTGCTTTTGATCTTGTTGTGTTTTTACAAACACAGGGTGGTGTAGACATTCTATTGTTTCAGTGTCATGCAGGAGAAAACTGGTTCAGAGAGGTTAGGTAACTTTCCCAATGTTACACAGTTAGTAAATGACAGAAGGTAAAAATCACAAGGTGTCCCAGGATTTACCATTGACAATGTTCTCTACCTTTTGCATCTGTTTTTCACCTATCTCAGAATAGTACGTGCACCCATTTAGGATGTTTTAGGTAAAAGTAACAGCAACCTCCAATCGTGGCTGTCTCTGAAATAATGTGTGTGTGTGGGCTTTATATTGTCATATATTAGACATCAGAGGTTTAGCAGGTACCAGGCTAGATTCATTTCTCTGCTTGGTATTTCCCACTTCCCTGTATAGACACAAAAACAAAAGTGGAAATACAAATGGCCAAAAGGCACATGAAAAAATGCACCACATCACTAGTCATCAGGGAGATGCAAATCAAAACCACAATGAGATATCACCTCACACCACAGAGACTGGAACACATTCAAAACAACAAAAGCAACCAGTGTTGGCATGGATGTGGGGAAAAAGGGACACTTTTTCACTGTTGGTGGGAATGCCGTCTTGTCCAGCCTCTTTGGAAAACGATATGGACAGTCCTTCAAAAACTAGAAATTGAGCTTCCATATGACCCCGCAGTAGCACTTCTGGGAATATCTCCCGAGGGTGCAAAAAAGCACAGTAGAAATGCCATCTGTACCTATATGTTCATTGCAGCACTGTTCACAATAGCCAAAATCTGGAAACAACCCAAGTGCCTTAGAATAGACGACTGGTTAAAGAAACTTTGGTACATCTACACAATGGAATATTATGCAGCATTTAGGAGCAATGAAGTCAGGAAATTTGCTTATAAGTAGATAGACAGGGAGAGTATCATGCTAAGTGAAATGAGTGAGAAAGAGAGGGATAGATACAGAAGGACTACACTCATTTGTGGAATATAAAATAACATAACACCAGACCGATACCCAAGGACAGTAAATAGAAGGGTCAGGGAGATTGCTCCATAGTTGGAAGCCTGCCTCATGAGTGGGCGGAGAGAAGACAGTACCTGCTTGAGCAAATCGATGAGCAACAGGACGACAGTGACAGTGACAGTGAACCCTAGCAGGGTCCTAATTCAGTTGTTACTTTTTGGATCATGACAGAATTTGTCCATGACCATGCTCTTAACTTATAGTTAAGAATTATGGCACTTTGGCCAGGCCCATTTCGATGCCAGGATAGCTCACAACTTGCTGGCATCCAGTCCCCCATTTGGACCCTGCTTTAGGGGTGCTAGGAAGTAAGGGCAACTGAGGCTTAAGTTGAGAGAACAGATGCCCAGGATTGAATATCATTCAGAGTCAATTAACTCCCAAGTTACAAAAGCATAGCATTAACTGTCTTCCTGTGTCTATACAAAAAGGACATTGCTCTGAGCTAACTATGCAAAGGACTTAAGGAGAAGAGAAAAGCAATATTGGAAATTTGGAACTTGGAAAGTTAAGAGAGTCTGATTAGGAGATAAAGGTGATTGATTGGTTGCAGAAGCAGAACACAAAGAGGTTACAAATAAACACGGAAGAATGGGAGCACTGTGATGGGAGTAAACCAATAAACCTAAGCTCCTCGTGGCAAGGAAGAAAGGACAAGCCGATGTTATCCCACAGGTTCAGTGGGGGTCTACATTTTGTTGCAGTGTTCATGCACTTGTGTTCTGTCTTTGATGGCAGTGGCATCCAGGTCACACACTTTGTTGTGGTACTGGGAAGCAGACGTGCTTCACACCCCAGGAGGCCCGTTGTCATACCAACCACTGATACTAATCAGAAATCTCACTCTGAATCCAGATAGGGGTTAATTCATCCATGAAGAGGGGAGGAGGGCTGTGCATTCTGCCCTTTCTCGGCACATCTGGTCCAGCGAACCCTTCTCTCTCCAGTGTGGACTTAGCCAGACAGACAAATGGGTGGCTTCTTCAAAAGATTTTCCTATGAAAGAAAAAAAATCTCTTTTTGGAGGAAAGTTGACAAAGGGATAGAGGCAGGAGCCTCTGAAGCAGAAAGGTGCTGAGGATGAAAGGGTTTGGTTTCCTGATCCTTGGGGCTGTGGGACCCACAGAGAGGGTGGGCTTGTGATGTCGTGAAAGGTGGGTCTATCTGTGCATCTACAGAGAGGGGCATCAGGATCATTAGTGGGGAGTGAAAGGCCGTAGGAAGGTGCCTCCTTACTTGAAGAGCATCTTACTGATGAGACTGGACGGAACTGCTGTAGGCTCGGCGCCGGGGGCTGGAAGCTGACCCACTTTTTAATGGTCTATTCCCCTTCTGAGCTGCTTTCCTGATCCAGAGCTGACATCTTGCAGGTAATAAAGCAGGAAGTGGGGGTGGTCACTAAATCCAGGGTTTCTTTACTACCTGCACACCTTCTCTCTACGCTGTTACAAAGAATTAGGAATTGAGGCGCCAGAGCCATGGTCCAGCAGGTCGGCGTGGCCAAGCTGGGTGGGACCTCTGGCACCCCATATAGCCCCCCTGAGCCCCACCGGAAAGGATCCCTGAGCACAGAGTCTGAGTATTGCTGGGTGTGGCACCCAAACAAACAAACAAACAATGAGGAATTTAATCTTTTTTGTTGAAGACAGGGCCCACACAAGACAGTACTTGGGAGTCGCTCCTGGCAGTGCTCAGGGGACTTTGCAGAGGCTGGGACTGAAACTTTGTGCGTGCGGAATCTTCGCCCTAGCCCTTTGAGTGCTTTCTTTCTCTCTCCCCCACCCCCATCTCTCTCTGTCTTCGTCTCTGCCTCTGCTTCTGTTGCTCTTTCTCTCTGTCTCTCTCTTTTTTTTTCTTTTTGGGTCACACTCAGCGTTGCACAGGGGTTACTCCTGGCTTTGCACTCAGGAATTACTCCTGGTGGTGCTCAGGGGGCCATATGGGATGCTGGGAATGGACCCCGGGTCGCCCACGTGCAAGGCAAACGCCCTACCCGCTGTGCTACCACTCCAGCCCGTCTCTCTCTTCATTCTTCATTAGCTCTGACTCTGGCTTGGTGGCCTCCCCCTCGGCCTTGAGGTCTGGGTCTTGCTCTCCTTCTGCTCCTGTTTTGTCTTCTCAGAGGAGAGGCATAAAAGGAGAGTGGCCGTGGGTTTGCACGGTCCTGCTCTGTGCTGTGTGTTCTTGCCTCATTTCAAACAATGTCGCCTCCTTTCCTCCGCCCTCTCAAGTGTGCTGTAAATGACATGCCTGCCTCTCTGAGCTGGATTGCTCTCAGAAGCAGATGCTGAGACAAGCGTTCAGGTTCAAGAGGGCTATTTGGAGCGCACAGCTGCGAGTCTACTGTTCAGTCAGCTGGCACTTAGTCTCGAGGTGGGGTGGGGGCTTCTAGGAAACATACAGCAGAATTGCCCCTCCCCGGGGGTGAGACAGGGGCTGGGGTAGTGAAATCCCACCTGGTCAGGACAAGGGCTGCTCTTCTGGGCTGTTCACTTCAAACCCACCTGCCCTGCCTCCTGTCCAGAGGGGCCTTGTCACCCAGAGAGAAAGGCCCCTCCCTGGTCCGATGTGGGCATTGTCTATACCGTGGAGCCAGCGGGAACCCATGGGGAAGTCCCAGGGAGGGTCATGGGCCCTGAGCACACCCTTCCCACAATTCAGCTTATGTCCTGACTTACCCACGTTTGTTTACCAACTTCCTTTTGCTCCTCAAGCTCAAACTCGATAGCTGTACTTCTCTGTCTTCTTTTTTTTGTGGGGAAAGGTATCAGGGCAGACCCAGCAATGTTCAGGGGCTATTTCTGACTCTGCTTAGTGGTGATTTCAGCAGTGAGTAGGGGACCATAGGTAGTGGCAGAGATCAGGAATTTGGTACCATTGGCCATATGCAAGGCAAGTGCCTTAGTCCTTATACTATCTCTCTGGTCATCTTCAACCTTCTTAACTGTTAAATTTTGGATTTTTTTTTTATTGAATCTCCATGAGATAGACCCTTACAAAGCTGTTCATGATTGGTTTTCAGTCATACAATGTTCCAACATCCATCCCTCCACCAGTGTAATTTCCCAGCACCAGTGTCCCCAGTTTCCCTCCCACCTCTCCAAACCAGGCCCCACCTCTGCCCACCTCTCTCCTCTCTCTCTCTCTCTCTCTCTCTCTCTCTCTCTCTCTCTCTCTCTCTCTCTCTTTCTCTCTTATTTTAGGCAAGCTGGGTTTATTTTGTCGTTGTTTTGTCCCCCATGGCTACTCAACCTCTACTCCAAATTTTCTTTGTTGTGACTCTGTTTTCTTTTAATCTTCTTCTTGTCCGTGATTCATGTTCAGTGTTTTATCTAAGACTGTCGGAGCCGGAGTGATAGCACAGTGGGTAGGGTGTTTGCCTTGCATGCGCCCAACCCGGGTTCGATCCCCGGCATCCCATATGGTCCCCCAAGCACTGCCAGGAGTAATTCCTGAGTGCAAAACCAGGACTAATCCCTGAGCATCACTGGGTGTGACCCAAAAAGCAAAAAAAAAAGACTGTCAAAGACTGTCTTCTCTTCCATCCCTTGACAGTTTTCTACATTTATGACTTCAACTGTTTCCTCCATGAAGATGGTTCCCCATTTAAAATATTCTCTTAACTTCACCCAGATGCTTTTTGTCTGTGTCAGAGTCCCTTCTCCAGGACATCCTCATAATGTTAAGTCTAATGCTCTTTTCACCATAATAGCCTCTGCCTTTATTTCTCTCCAGACACGCACTTCTCCTTCCTGGCTGCTGGCTCAGTGTCGCCATTGGCATGTTCTGCTATTGTCTCCTATTCACTGTGCTCAAGGCCTTGGCATTCCACTCGGGCTTTAAGCCAGTCCTAAGCTCTTCATCATCCCTAAAAAATCCTGTGCCTCCCTACTTCTCTCTACCCCAACAGGGGGTTGCTTGCCCCCTTCTCTTTACCCAATTTTGTAGTGATATGAGCAACTCTTAGGCCCCACTGGGGAAAGGAGATGAGATCAACAACGCAACAAAAATCTACAGAAGTCAGGAGCTGTTGAGCATCAGAGACATCTGGAACTGTGGTCCCAAGGTCAGCGGGATGCTAGTCCTGGCCCTGTCGCATCTCAGCTCTGCCTCCTCCACAGCGTGGCACCAAAGGCCACTGGCAGCTTCTCCATGCTCCCTACAAACAGGACAGGTGCTTTTTTTTGTAGCTTCAGTTTTGTTTTATGAAGAATTCTAATGAACTAGAGTTGAATTCCACTCCTGTTTTCGTGGCCACAAACAGGTGTCTTTTATTGGAAGCTCCCTTTAGACCCAATCCCCAATGACTGGACTTGAAGGAGAAGAAATTCCGTCCAAAGGGCGGGCATATGCTTCCAGAGAAATCAGGAAGAGGTGCTAAACTTTTTAATTACATGACTTACCCAGTTCTTTTTTGGGGGGGCGGGGTCATACCTGGCGATGCACAGAGATTACTCCTGGCTCTACACTCAGGAATTACTCCTGGCCATGCTCAGGGGACCATATGGGATGCTGGGAATCGAACCTGGGTCAGCCGTGTGCGAGGCAAACGCTCTACCCTCTGTGCCATCACTCCAGCCCTACCATCCAATCTTTTTGTCTTCCAATTCTCCGCACTCTTTTCTTCCTCTAAAAGACCACAAACCTTTGGGACACACTGCATTTTTGTCATTTAGTTTCAATGTGTTTTATCTCTTTTGTTTCATTTGTGGTGGAACTATTCACTATTTTACTGAGCTTCTTCCTTGTTGAATTGTAGGACTCTGACTCTGTTTCCTTTTCATCCCCCGAAGACATCCACATGTGAGAGCTTACCCAGACTGGATCCAGACACCGTTTGATTTGGTTCCCACTGGGCTGGCATCCAAGCAGGACATATATCCGCCTGGGAGGTCTGGGAGAGAAAGTGTTGTGCTAAGAGGCTCAGGGATCCTGGCTTCTGATTCACACATGGTCCAGGAGATATTGGCCGAAATTACAAACCTCTTTATATTCTGGATTTTCCATCTGTCAACGGTGGCAATAAAATGTGCCTTCTCTCTTGGGATCATGTGGATGTCCTGGGAACAATAAAGTGGAAAGCATTCTCTGAATGTGACTTGCTCTTATTCATATGGATAATGCAAAGACAAAACTCCAGAGTTACTGATGAGTAATTGTGCTCAGCTATAATCTTGCTACCAAGTCTTCGTTCACATCATTGTTTCCCAGTCCTGGATTATTCCACTCCATCTGTTAGATACATGAGACAGTGATCAAGTCAACCATTTAATAACTTGTAAAAAGCTTTGTGGAACATTAAACAAAATCTAACAGTAAACTTTGGTTTCCAAAAATTTCTAATGCGATAACTTATTTTTTGGGGGTGATGAAAATGCCAAATTGGCAAATTATGACTTTTCTTCTGGGTAGATTTCCCCCTAACCTCTGAAATCCCTTTCCTGCACCTTTTCTGTCAAGGGGGAATGATTTGGAATACAGCTTTTTCAGGAGCTTTTTTGTTTTTTCGTTTTGTTTTGCTTTTGGGTCACACTAGGCAATGCTCAGGGGTTAATGCTGGCTCTGCACTCAGGAATCACTTCTGGCGGTGCTTCGGAAGATCATATGGGATGCCAGGGATTGAACACGGGTTGGTCACCTACACGGCCAATGCCCTAACTGCTGTCCTATCTCTCTGGCCCCTGGGAAGCAGTTTTTGAGGCTATAGCTGTGTATCATTTAAGTGGAATTTTTTTGTTTATCATTTTTGTTTTTCACAATGTAGTTTGGGAAACATGTTAGTGAATGAAATGTTAATACAAATAATTTTAATATCAATTTTTTTCTCTTATCACTAAAGAGTTGAGATTCTTACTTTCTTCTCTTCAGCACCAGATAAATTATTGAAGTTTACACACTTCCCTGTAAGTGACAGACTCCATGTATGACACTGGTGGGAGGGCGGGTGTTAGAGAGGAGGGTGTGTGTTAAGGGACCCAGTTCTGGCCCTAAGGAGCATCAATCAAGTGAAGGCTAAGACCACTAGGAAAGGGGTGATGCATTGTGTGGATGTACTGGACACCTAGCCACTCAGTCTGCTCTGACACGGATGATCTCTCCTTGGTTGTATGGTCACTCTAGTCATATGGTCCAACTTAGATGCTGGCCGATGTCTTTCCTATCACAACTGTACTATGTAAGAAAATTCATGTCACTGGTAGACATGCTACCTCTGCCATGGGGAGATACTATTTTTTTTATTTTAGGCAATATGATATACAGCATAAATAATGGTAGAGTTTCATGCATTAAACATTTCAACAACACACTCTACCATATTATCAGCTTTCCTCCACTGCTGTACCAGTATCATTCCACCTTCCTCTCCCAGCCACACCCACTTCAGTGATATGCTTCCTACTATTCTCAGCTTCTGTTGCCTTTGGGCATTGCTGTTTTCTTC
This sequence comes from Sorex araneus, assembly GCF_027595985.1. NCBI lineage: Eukaryota > Metazoa > Chordata > Mammalia > Eulipotyphla > Soricidae > Sorex > Sorex araneus. The sequence continues at coordinate 15,825,276 of NC_073305.1, forward strand.
CTATGTTATTTTATATACCACTTATGAAGGAGATCATTCCATATCTGTCCCTCTCTTTTTTTTAAAATAATGTAGGAGCACTGCTATTTATTCAGTCATTGATTAAGCTGATTGAATTGGGCATGAACTCCACATTACTATTTTTTAAAACTTTTTAATTTTTTATGTTTGAATACATTTATATATTGATTACATTCAATATCCAAACACCAATACCACCACCCTTACACCTTCTCACTACCAAATTTGAGATGTTTTCATCCCAAACCCCAATCCCTGTCCCAAAACACAACTGAAATAATATATTTCTTATTGTCTGTTATGAAGAACTGATGAACACGCTTACAAAAAAAGTTCATATAGGAAACTGAAGATTATTCTGTTTTGGCAGGAGCCATTAAGACATTCTATAGGATATCAGAATATCACTAACAAGTTGTTAAAGTTTGGGTGATGTGAGCTTTGGTATATATATCTGAAAATATATATATATATATGCATATATATATATTTCTCTCTATAATTTGTTGCCTACTATCTGAGCCCCATCAAATGTGGTGTGGTAATTATGGAGAATGGATAGGGAGTGTTTCATGATGTGTCCAGGAATATGTTTACTCATATGTGAGGCTCGGCCTGAGCACATGTGGAGCAGCCTTGAACGTGGCAGCGGTTGGCTTGTGGAGGTTTTTGACTGCCGAGGCTGGGTCCCTTGGGATGGGGAGGGCTCTCAGCTGCCCCCCTCTGGGGTGCCCTGTGTGAAACAGCCAGGCGTGGAGTCTTGTGGCATGGTTATGGGAGCCTCATGTTATGCTCCCTTCAGGGAGAAGCAACCATGTGATCTGGACGATGGCAGATGGTGAGATTATCTGGCACCAGCAGGAGGTGGCTTGTGGGCATGACCCCTGGGTCATCAGAGACTGGGGAAAGCAGGCAGAGTATCTCCACTCCTGGTCATATTAACCTCAGAGTCCAAGGTCACATAGTTCTGCATTATCTGGGTCCCATAGGACTTCTCTCATGCATGAGGCTCTGCCCAAGCACGTGGGGAGCTGCCTTGAGGGTGGCAGTGGTTGGGTTGTGGAGGCTTTTGGCTGCCAGAGCTGGGTCCCTTGGGGCGGGGAGGGCTTTCACCCGCCCCCCTCTGGGGTGCCCTGTGTGAGACAGCCTGGCGTGGAATCTAGTGGCATGGTTATGGGGGCCTCATGTTATGCTCCCTTTCGGGAGAAGCAGCCATGTGATCTCGTCCCTCTCCTTTTTAACTTCATTCAGATATCTCCATGCAGCAGCAGATTTTGTAACTTCCTCTTTTCTTATAGCGGATTAATATCCTGTTTTGTATATGAACCACAGTCCTTTGATCTTAAACACTTGGATTGTTTCCAGATTTTGGTTATCGTGAATAGTAATGCAATGAATATAGAAGTGCAAATGTCTTTTCTTCATGGAGTTTTTGGGCCCTTGGGGTAAATGCCAAGAAGTAAAATTGTTGGATCATATCAGAGAACAATTTATTTTTTAAACCACCCTGTCAACTAACTTTTTAAAAGTTTTCTTAAAAAATTATTTTTTTTATAAATGGAATCACCATGAGATATACAGTCTCAAAGTTGTTCATGACTGGGTTTCAGTCATACACATTCTAACACTCATCCCTTCACCAGTACATATTTCCCACCATCAACATCCTCAGTTTCCTTCCCACTCCCCTACTGTACCACCTGTCTTCACAGCAGGCATTTTTCTTCTTGAGAGAAAGGACCATCATGACAATAATAGTTGGAAATGATCATTCTATACAAGAACTGAGTGCTAAAAGTAGATAAAGGGACATACATGATGACTTTTTAATACCTGTATTGGAAATCATAATGCCCAAGATGGGAGGAGGGGAAAAAGGGAGCGAGAAGAAGTGAGAGGGAGAGAGAAGGAGAGAGGGAGTAGGAGAGAGAAAGAGAATTTCTGGTTTTTGAGGCATGTCTACATTGGTTTCCAAAAAGATTGAACCAGGGAGGTAATATTTTTTCACATGACAAACTGAGGGACTAAGACACTTACCTAAGGTCACATAACTCTCATGAAAATCAGACCTGAACCCACATTTATTAGATCCAAGACCCATACTCTGGCCCTTCTCCCAGACTCGCTTCTTTGCATAGGCCTGTGCAGGCCCCAGGCCTTGGCTGGACTCTCTGGGCACTTTATGCCCATGGAACCTATTTCTCTTGTTTTGGACTAATCTGTAAAGCTGGTCTTGCTGCTCCCTCACTTTCTGGCCTGATTCTTCTTATGGCCCTTGACTGTCCTTGGAGATTTTACTGATCTGCCGCAGCTCTACCCAATTCCCTGGTTAGTTCTGGGTCAAGATTTCACCTTTTTGACGTAGGACAGTCAGGAGGTAGTGTTAGAGTATTCACAAAGGCTGCTTGAATAATATAGCAGATATTTCCATTAGTAAATTTAGGAATCTGGTTCTAAACTCATTTCATTGTTGTATGGAACCATGTTCTGTTTCCCACAGGCTAGTAGATGAGCAGTTAAAGAACAGACAGGGTTGAGGGAGTTTTGATACACGAGGTCACAATGGGTTTAAGTAAGGAAATCCATTTATTTTAGAACCAGAAACATGTACACAAGGATCTAGTCACAAGCAACAGCACACATGTGTTGAACAGGATCACTACCTTTAAGGTTTAGATGGGTCACAGCAAGAATATATGTGTCCATTCACTCTGTCAAATAAAGATGTGTGCAAGAACTCCAGTCCATTCACAAAACCCTGAATACAACAAGTTCCTGTTACAATGGCTGTCTACCACACTACAAATCCCCACCCCCACCCCAACTTAGAAACCTAAAGAACCATTTATTGCATTCAGATTTTAACTGGAATCCTAACAGGGATGGCATGCATTTTTCCCCCAATTGAGACCGCAGCTGGAAGACTCAGTGACTTAACAATTGAGATTCTCTAAAAAGTCATTCATGAGTAGCTCTGTGCTGGGGATGCCAGTTCCTTTTCCCATGAACTTCTCATAGAGAAGTTTCATAGGGGCAGAAAGAGAGAGAGAGAGAGAGAGAGAGAGAGAGAGAGAGAGAGAGAGAGAGAGAGAGCTCATTTAAGGGCCAGGCATATAGTACAGAAGTCAGGTGCTTGTCTTGCATTTGGAGACCTTGTTTCAAATTCTGGCACTGCATATGGTTCCCAGCACTTCCAGGAATGATCCCTGAGCACAGTAGCTAGAAATAAGTCCTGAAAACCACTGTATGTGACCCCCCAGATCCAACTCAGCCCTCCCCCTGAGACACAAAAAAATAAAACTCAGAGATAGCTTAATGGGCTGAGCTCATGCTGTGTATGTAGGAGACCTAAACTCTGTCCCTAACACCACATGGTCCCCTGAGCACTTCCAGGTGTGGAAAATCCAAAAACTAAAACTAAAAAAATTCATAGAGAAGTCTGGTTTTGCGAGTGAGTTTGGGATCCTGCAGTATGGTAGCTGGGTTCCCAGAGTAAGCATCTTGAGAAGGAGAGTGGGAAGAAATAAGCAAGCGTTGTGTTTTCCCTTTTCAGTCATCCTTACCCCTAATAGCGTTGATGCTGAATTATTTGTTGAGGCAATCACAAAGTCCTGCCAGGTGCCAGGGGTGGTGTTGCTTAATGGGGAGAAGCAAAGTGGCTGTATGAATTTTTAATAAAAGCTGCTTTGCCACCCTTGTTTTATATATAAATATATATATTTAAATATATATAAAATTTATGTATATATTTTGGATCAAGGTCATGCCATGGTTGCCTTCTTTTTTGGGGGGGTCATACCTGGCGATGCACAGGGGTTACTCCTGGCTCATGCACTCAGGAATTACACTTGGCGGTGCTCAGGGGGCCATATAGGATACTGGGATTCAAAGCCGGGTCGGCTGCGTGCAAGGCAAACACCCTACCCGCTGTGCTATCGCTCCAGCCCCCACCTTTAAAAAATTTTTAATTTAATTAAAAAAAAATTTTTTTTTTGATTTTTGGATCATACCTGGATCACACAGTTACAGACTTACAAACTTTCGTGCTTACGTTTCAGTCATACAATGATCAAGTACCTATCCCTCCACCAGTGCCCATTCTCCAGCACCAATCCCAATTCCAGTATCCCTCCCATCACCTCCTCCACCCCCCACCCCACCCCGGCCTCTGTGGCAGGGCATTCCCTTTTGCTCTCTTTCTCCTTTTCACCCCTTTGTTCTTATTATGAGCCTTCAAAATGACTTAGATTTTATTTGCCACATACTTAGTGTCTATTTATAAACACTAATCCTGACTCCAACCTTCCAAAGGGTATGATGCAATCTCTTACAGATTAGGAAACTGAGCCCTAGAGTAGCTAACTTACCCAAAGACACAGAGCTAGCTGATGGGCCAGTGAAGTTGCAAGCCCATGCCTAACTGACTCCAAATAGCATATTTTCTCATAGTTTCTCTCTTTAGTTTCCTCTGGGGATGACTCATTCATTTAATAAAAGGAACGTTGGGCAGGAGGAGACCAGAGTGGTAGAAATGGGGTAAAGGGAAGTTCAGATGCTTTGGATTAATGGTAATTTCCATGGAGGTTCTTGTTCTAATAATTTCCACCTTCTAAAAGCCACACATCCTCAAAACCTATTGAGTCATGTCAATATAATTCAATCCCCCCCGGTTTCCAAACAGCTGCAATAAATTTACATTGATTCGCTGGCATGTATAAAATATTCATCAAAGGCCAGAGATGGTATAATATTCATGAACAACAATAAAAATTCCATCCTCCTTCAGGTGCACGAAGAAGAAACCCAGCCAAGACATTTTGGGGTCACATATAGATTCATCATCCAAACCAAGATACGTTTGAGAACAAAAATGGAGGGTCTGCTGAAAACATTCTATATCTTGAAATGAAGGATAGTTACATGGACGTGTGCATGTAACTAAAGTCATTGTTCTGTAGTCTCAAGAAGTGCATGTTTTACCAACATCTCAATATAGTTTCTGAATAACGCTATTGATGCCAGTGTAATAGGCATACGTGACCTCTGTCTTGGGCAATTAGGACTTGTCCATTACCAGTTCCCAAATCAGCCTTCTTTGTCCAACAGAATCTGATGTTTATGTTCAGAAGTGATTGATTTTTCAAAATCAGGACACTTCGAGTTGTATATTTGTGTTGTCTCTCATAGTAAATGTGCATACTTACTTGTTATACTCACATTTCTACACACTCTTGACATTAATATATACAACTGTTTCTTTAAGATATGAGTTTATCTTTTTATTTATTTATTTATTCATTTATTTTGATTTGGGGGGTCACACCTATCAGTACTCAGGGATTATTCCTGGCTCTGAGTTCAGGGATCACTCCAGGAGGCCTGGGGAATCATATGTGGTGCTGGGGATTGAATCTGGGTTGGTGCTGGCAAGGCAAGCACCCTACTCACTGTACTACCTCTCTGGTCCACATACAACGGTTTCTTAAACACACATTTTCACGTTTGCACTAACACAAACATACACAGAGACCAATAGAAGTTGCATGGGCACACACTTGTGCTAGACTTATCCAATGTGCATTTACATGCTCTTCATCCACACTCACCCACAACTATGCTTACATTTTGAACAATTGCCTTAGACACCTTTCCACTCATACACACTCACTACACTCACACATTTTTATTTATCCTCATATGTCCATGTTCATGCCGATGTTCACATTTACACTTATGCTTATATTCATGATTTACCCACACACTTCACACTTCACACACCCGTCCACTACACACACACACACACACACACACACACACACACACACATTCAGACATACACGCATACTTTTTCTCAAGAATCTTTTTTTTTGTTTTTGCTTTTTGTATCACACCTGGCAATGCACAGGGGTTACTCCTGGCTCTGCACTCAGGAATCACCCCTGGCAGTGCTCGGAGAACCATATGGGATGCTGGGAATCGAACCCGAGTCGGCCGTATGCAAGGCAAAAGCCCTACCAGCTGTACTATTGCTCCAGCCCCTTTCAAGGGTCTTTGAGGAATGATTAGTTGGAACTAGAAAGGGATACATTATAACTTGGCCCGTTAATTTTACTCTTTGAGGTTTTTTAAATTTTTAATCGAATCACCATGAGAACAGTTACAAAATTTCCAGTTTAAGTCTCAGTCATACAATGATCAAACACCCATCCCTTCACCAGTGCACATTTTCCACCACCAAGAACCCCAGTATACCCCCATCCTACCCCTCCCCCTGCCTGTGTGGCAGATGATTTCCACTTTACTCTCTCTCTACTTTGATCACACTCAATATTTTGACAAAGGCACACAGTTATTATTTGGCATTTTCCCCAACAATCAGACCTGCCGAAAAGGCATCATTAGATAATTTGTTTTCTATTGCTGGTTCTGAAGAGCATATGATTATTTTGGATTTCTGATATTTTAGTAATAAGTCTGGAGGGATTTCTGCCAAAAGCCGCTGGGTTCCAAGATTGGTTTGTGTGCCTCTGGGATCATGGCTGTTCAGGAGCCAGAGGAGCCATTCGTGAGCAGTGACTCCGAGCCTCGTCAGGGTGGGGAGAGGGGCTGGTTACCCCCCCCCCATCCCATGAGGCCCTACACATCTCCTCACTGCAGTCTCATACCTGGCTGTCGAATAGGCTCTGAAAAGGTGCCAGCCACCACGCTGCTGGTGGGAAAAGGCAGAAGGGACAAACACCTTTCCCTACCCGGAGTGGCATGGTGCTGTAGTTTAGTGCTCAGTCCAGATGCATTTCTGCCAAAAGCTGCTGGGTTCTGAGATTAGTTTGTGTGTCTCTGGGATCATGGTCGTTCAGGAGTCCGAGGAGCTGTTCATGGGTGGCGACTTGGGGCCTTGTCAGGGCAGGGAGAGGACTCTTTGAGTTATTTAGGGATCCCATTGCTATATTATTTTGCTTGTATTTATTTGTGTTTTTAAAGATCCTCAGGGCTTTTTGTCACAAAACAGAAATTTTGAAATCACAATACTCATGGGCATATTGCACAGGAAATTGTATGAACACAGCAGCCGCTCTTATGAAGCCTGATAAAATTCAAAAACAAACAAACAAACAGAAATTGATCATCAGTTCCAAACAACATATTCATGCTGCGTTTCCTTTTGAAATTGCCTATCTTAACTACATGGAGCAGAGCCTCTTCAGTTGGTGGCTTCCATGTTAGGGGCAGACGGTTGTGTAAATTAAAGAGTCCTTCTTTGCCCTGGTCTACCAGCCTGGCCAAGGCAGCTGGAAGCCTTTGGGACACATCTGTCTGTGACTTTTCTTGTCACTAATTGTTCTCATGATGGCAGTGGCCCTGGTGGTCTCTTGGCTCCAGACTGAATAGCTGAGTCCCAAGTGAGCTGGGCATTGTTTGTGCTGGAGAAATGCCCAAGTAGCCTGAAATAGTTAAGTAAAGGAACATAAAAGTCAGAACTTCAGGCAGCATTGGGTGGGGGTTGACACAAAACGCTTGATGTCTTTCAGAACACAGGCCTTTTCAGCCTGTTTCCATCTCTTTGCACCCAACAAACAAGAGCAGCTTAGAAATCTCATTGCCCTCTGGTGAGACAGAGACTATGAGGTAGAGGGAGTCAGAGAACTGAGCAGTTTTGGAGGCACCAGGCTACCTTCAGCAGAGCAAGGAGCAAGCACTTCACAGAACCACTGGGGAAAGGCTGGGGCAGACCCCAGCAGCAAAGTCAGCACTGCAGACCATGAGTGAGGGGGAGAGGGTGATCCTATAACATCTCAGGTGAAAGCAGTGTGTGAAATGGGGCACTTGTGTTCAAGAAAGCACTTGCCATAACACCTATAAGCTGGGTGTGTGGGCGGTACGGTGGGGAGCGCAGAACCAGGATGAAAGACGAGGAAAGAACCTCGACCTGGACAGAATAATTCTCACTCTGATGAGGGTTGCTCTGATTGTGTTAGTAGAGGGGGAAAATTCACACTGGAATTTCTCTGTCCATTTTTACTTTTTGAGATGGGACAAACATGTTACAGCAGGTCTACAGCCGACTTTCTGCATTCAGGCTGCTCAGAAAGCCCAGTGTGGGTGTCTAACCGCCTTCAGGACAGCCCTCTCTGGGGGGCATTTGCCTGCTTCCTAGTCTTATTCTGCCTTTTCTTTGGTGGCAAATTGTCCTATGACAATAGAAATGAAGCCCCTATGGAAAGTCTATTTGCCTGATGAATAGACCCTGCCAAAGACTAAGAAGACGCATACTCCTTTTTCCCCCCTCTTTGCCTTTGCCAAAAGGAATCACAAAGTGAGAGTATGAACTTCCAAAGGCATTTTTTGTAGTTTCCCTCTACACACACACACACACACACACACACACACACACACACACACCATGCAAGGAGAGCTCAAGATCTGTGGCTTCAAAGTCCAACTGACCTTTCCCCTTCCTCTCCCTGCCTTACCCTTTGTCTTTTATTTTGATGATGTCATTTTATTTGTTTATTTAATATTAAAGCAATTGGACATCATGATTCACAATACTGTTATGATGGGGTTTCATCTTGCTCCCCTTTCAAGGTCAAAGCCAGTCCCTTTATTTTAGGATCTGGAGCTTAAACCATGCTCACCTTTCCAAATGTTCACATCTGAGTTTCACAGGATCAAGTGCTGGTACACAGAAGCAGCTGTGGGTGTCCAGGCTGTTGGTGATGCCACTGGTGTTGACATGCAGGGCAGCATGTTGGCAGCAGTGCCTCTAAGCCAGGGAGCAGTGTGAGGACAGGAAAAAAGTCCTCCGTGGTTGCATTGGAGGGGCAGTCATCCCTCAGCTGTACAGGAGTCTGTCCAGTATCATGGGCTGGGCTGGGTGATCTTTGTGAGAGTCACACGGGTCAGAAAGACCATCCTGCATTTCGCTTGATGAAGAGTCTGGGGAATGGCAGAGAGCGGGGGCTCGCTGAATGTAACCTGGGTTGGGGATTAACCAGGTGGGCACATGGGAGGAAGAGGGGGCCAAGGGGACCAGGGAGGTGGCCAGGCAGTGAGCAGATGGATCTCAGAACGCAATTTGGGGAAAGAGGAGGGTAGGAACTTGGAGGTTCTGGATAAGGGAACTGTGACTGCTGAGCCCAAAGTATCCAGGAAGAAGCGGGCTTGCTGGTGGGAGTGGACTGTCTGGGGACGTGAACGAAATGGTTTCTGAGGGGCTGCTTTTACTGCTGGAGACAGTGGCTATGGGACCATGGGGACAAACGAGGCAAGTGCTGGGAGAGAGTACAGCACTTAGGTTGTATGCCTTGCATTTGGCTGAACTCAGTTCAATTCCTGGCATGACATGGTGCCCTGAGCACTGCTAAATGCAGCCCAGGAACCCCTGAGCACCACCAGCGTGGCCTGGCCAATCTCTGCCACCATAGAGCCTGAGCTGTACCACATACTCAGACCTTCATATTTTATTGCTGAGTAGGTTGGCCAAGAATGTCAGAGAGCAAAAGATGTGGCACTTTTACTCCTAGGCTTTCAAATCACTGACACAGCTTGTCTTGGAGCTCTTCATTCAAACCAAGCTGCCTTGGAGTTGACAGTACCGATGACCATGTGCCTCTCTGAATCCATTGTGGTCCAGGGCCAAAATAAAGAAGGACCCAGCTTTCGTTTCTCAGATCCGCTCAGGGAGCACCAACAGGCTTCCCAACCACAAGCCCAAGCCTTGCCCCGCCTGGGCCTCACTGGAGACAAAAACTGATTTATAACCTGTTCTTACAAGCCAGAAATCCACCCCTACAGCATCACTGACCACCTATGAGGCTGCACTCCCTTCCGTGCCTGAGTCGACATCATTGCTTTGCCTTTGCTACATGAGCTCCCCTGACCTGCCATTTGCAGTCTTTTGATTTAAAATACTGAGTAAATTACCCAAACGACCACTAGAAAGAGAAAGAGGCGAGATACCCCTATATGTTCACTAGATCTTCCCACAAACACAGAGTTGTTCCTTGGACCACATATATGAGGATCTATAGGAAGCGTGATATTGGAGACATAAGGAGAATGGGCACTGACCAGAGAGCATATTTGGTCCACAAATACCACCATGGCAAAACTGGAAGAGTCTGCAGTGTTACCCAGCATGCTGTTGACATTAACACAACAAACAAGGGCAAGATTCTTGCCAAGAGAACTCAAGTTCATATTGAGCATATTAAGCACTCGAAGAGCCAAGATAGCTTCCTGAAATGTGTGGAGGAAAATGATCAGAAAAAGAAGGAAGGTGAAAAGAAAGGGACTTGGGGCTACTGAGGTGTCAGCCTTTCAGCTCAGAGAAGCCCCCTGTGAGAATTGGTGGAAAGGAGAGCTGGGGGAACCCATTCCTAGGAATTCACAGCCTGATAGTGTTTCCAAAAAGAACCCCAGAATATAAAACTGTTTCTCTTCAGTTAAAGTGTAATATCCTTTTCCTAAAAACCATGTAAAGCAAACTTTGAGTTATGTCTTTCTTTCCTTTCCATTTTTTTAAAAGTGAGAATTGCAGAGAGGAGTCCCTGAACCTCCTGAGATCTGGTAGGTCACCTCTACCTCCCCTCCCAAAAAAACGAACCCAAAGATAAATGGAGGTAAAGAAAGCAGAGAATTAGAGATGTCAACAAGGGCTGGTTGAGTCATTGTGTACTTGTAGGAGTTTTGAGAAGAGTTAGAGAGCCAGGTTGGGGGAGAGGGAAGCAGGTGCTAAGAAGTCCCGTGGTCAAGGAGAAATAGCACAGGCCCAGGGAGAGACTGGGCACATCTTATTTTGCAGCATACACAGCAGAGGCATACCCATCCCTCTCTACAACTTGTGCACTGCACTGTGGCACTGTCATCCCATTGTTCATCTATTTGCTCGAGCGGGCACCAGTAACTCTCCATTGTGAGACTTGTTACTGTTTTTGGCATATTGAATACGCCACGGATAGCTTGCCAGGCTCTGCTATGTGGGTGGGATACTCTTGGTAGCTTGCTGGGCTCTCTGAGAGGGAGGGAGGAATCGAACCCAGGTCGGCCATGTGCAAGGCAAATGCCTTACCCGCTGCGCTATCGCTCCAGTCCCTGAGAAAATAAAGCAAGTTTTACAAATAGTTATGTTTCAACTTTTATACCCCCCTTTCCACTCCTTTGTTGTTGAACTGTACAAGGTCACACACTCATGGTTGTGGCCACATTCCCTTGGTTGGTTTGCTTCCTGGATCACAAGCAGCATGTGGGATGTTGTCAGCAATTGAACTCACAGCCTGACTCCTGCAAGGCTGGCCTTCTACTCCTGAGACACAACCCCAACCCCCCCAATATCATTTTTTGAGTTCACGTTGGATAACAGCTTTCCCCAATTGTTCCACTGGGCCCTTTTTGGTGGATTGCACCCAATGAGGCTTTTATTTTTTAAAATTTTTAAAAATTCTATTGAATCACCGTGAGATAGTTACAAGCTTTCATGTTTGGGTTACAATCTCACAATGATCAAACACCCATCCCTTCACCAGTGCACATTCCCCACCACCAATATCCCTGGTATACCCCCCTTTCCCACCCTCCCCTGCCTCTAAGGCAGACAATATTCCCCATACTCTCTCTCTACTTTTGGGCATTATAGCTTGCAACACAGACACTGAGAGGTCATCATGTTTGGTTCATTATCTACTTTTGGCATGCATCTCCCATCCCAACTGGTTCCTCCAGCTATCATTTTCTTAGTTATCCCTTCTCTATTCCATCTGCCTTCTCCCCTCTTCTCATAAAGCAGGCTTCCAGCTATTGGACAATTCTCCTGGCCCTTGTATCTACTATCCTTGGGTGTCAGCCTCATGTGATGTTATTTTATACTCCACAAATAAGTGCAGTCCCTTTATGTCTGTCCCTCTCTTTCTGACTCATTTCACTTAGCATGATACTCTCCATGTTTATTCATTTATAAGCAAATTTCATGACTTCATCTCTCCTAACAGCTGCATAGTATTCCATTGTGTAGATGTACCAAAGTTTCTTTAACCAGTCATCTGTTTTAGGGCACTCGGGTTGTTTCCATATTTTGGCTATTGTGAACAGTGCTGCAATGAATATGTAGGTACAGATGTCATTTGTACTGTGCTTTTTTGCATCCTCTGGATATATTCCCGGAAGTGATATTGTGGGGTCATATGGAAGCTCAATTTCCAGTTTTTGAAGGACTGTCCATATTGTTTTCCAGAAAGGCTGGACCAGTCGGCATTCCCACCAGCAGTGAAGGAGCGTCCCTTTTCCCCCACATCCACACCAGCACTGGTTGCTTTTGTTCTTTTGAATGTGTGCCAGTCTCTGTGGTGTGAGACGATATCTCATTGTTGTTTTGATTTGCATCTCCTTGATGACTGGCGATGTGGAGCATTTTTTATGTGTCTTTTGGCCATTTGTATTTCTTTATTGAGGAAACTTCTGTTCATTTATTCTCCTCATTTTTTGATGGGGTTGGAGGTTTTTTTCTTATACAATTCTACTAGTGTCTTGTATATCCTGGATATTAATCCTTTGTCAGATGGGTATTGGGTAAATATTCTTTCCCATTCTGTGGGCTCTTTCTGTATTTTGGTCACTGTTTCTTTTGAAGTGCAGAAGCTTCTTAGTTTGATGTAGTCCCATTTGTTTATGTTTGCTTCCACTTGCATGGTCAGTGCTGTTTCATCCTTAAAGATGCTTTTAGCTTCAATGTCATGGAGAGTTCTGCCTACATTTTCTTCTGTGAACCTTATAGATTCATGTCTGAGATTGAGGTCTTTAATCCACTTTGATCTGACTTTTGTGCCTGGCATTAGACAGAGTTCAGAGTTAATTTTTTTGCAGGTAGCTATCCAGTTTTCCCAGTACCACTTGTTGAAGAGGCTTTCCTTGTTCCACTTTGCATTTCTTGCTCCTTTGTCAAAGATTAAGTGGCCATATATTTGGGGGTCTGTCACAGGATATTCAACTCTGTTCCATTGGTCTGCAGGTCTCCAATGAGGCATTTTTGGCTTTTGCCTCTCCCCAAGCACTGTGAGGCCGAGAAGGTTTGATAAGCGGGAGGGTTCAATTGGAGCTCTGGGTTGGGAGATCTCCTCCAGGGCACAATCTCTTCCCAGAGGGCATCTTAATTCATAGGCCCCATTTTCCTCTGACAACTGGTGTGCATTTATTATAACAGGAAGGAGAAGACCAGGCTTTCTTGGAGTTGGGAGGGGCTACTTTCCCCCGTCTCCCGGTACTTCTAGAACCCCAGGAAGTGACACCCACAAACCACCTCCAGCACCAAGTAAGCTCATTTACCAGCCTTGCTCCAGAGACTCAGAAATAAATATTGAAAAAGATCAACTAGATGTCAAAAATCTTCTAGACACTTGCTCATGACTGAGATATCTAAGGCACTTGGAGAGGGGTGGGCCAGTCCAGGGCCCAGGGCCCACCCAAACAGAGCCCCAGCTGCCACTCACTCCCACACTGCAAAACCGCTGCCTTGCCTCCCATCTAAACTCCATTGTCTCGGGACCTCACCCAGAAATGAACCTGCTGAAGGGGTGGCTGGGAAAATTGGACACAATGATGAAGGGAAGGTGATAATGGTGTGGGATTGGTGTTGGAATATTGAATGCCAGTAACAAATCATCATAAAAAACTTTGCAAACTACAGTGCTTATATAAAGTGTAAGCTGAAATTTACATAAGTAGGCAGTACCTATTTCATGTGAACACCAAATTATATTAGTACAGAATTTCCTTAAAAGTTTTAATAATGTCAGGTAAAGCATGATTATTACCATAATGAGATCCAAATATAAATATTTAAAAGAAAGAAAGGAGCAGTAATATAGAAATTTTACTCTCTGGATGCCTCTTGCATATTGATTGTTCTCTCATTCTCCCCTGCCATGGACTTCCCTTGGAGGCAGATTCTTTGGGGGGTAGGCAGTTCGCTTCTGAAGTCAGAGGCTCTATGTGGGAAACGTTGAAAAAAGCCATGGGAAGGTCTCTAGGGCAGATGCGGGTATACCAAGGCCATCAGTGTGGGATGGGACCTTGGATTCTCACTAACAAACTCATATAAGCACCATAAATGGGTTGGAAGATATGAAATCCAGAGAAAATATGAAGTACAAAAGTAGACAAGAAATCTACAAGCATGGCTGGAAAGAGCTGCCTGGCTCAGCCTACCACTCTCAGTCTCCCACCAATGCTTCTGCTGAGAAGATCCTTGGAAAGATGATACAGAGATGGATTCGGGAAGAAGCCAGAGTTGTGATGGAAAGTGGTGCAGAGTCCATCAAATTTTAAAATGAACATATGCATGCCAGTACTGCAATTTGTATTAATTAAGCCACATCCAGGTATGAGCCGTCCACTGTACATGCTGGTGTCAGCTTGTTGATCATTGTTCCCAAGCATATGGTTATACTCAGAATGGGGAATATACATGCATGTGTGTCTTTGCATGCATTTGTGCACACACACACATGCATGTCAATACACTACTGCAAAGTTTGCCAAATCATCTTAAGATGATTTAAGAGCTTAAGCTCTTTGTCTAATAACAGCTTGGTTTTGGGGATGAAATGTCACAGGGAGCTAGAAGATCAAACTGGGCCAGGTCTGAACATTGGTCATTTTAACAGGAAACATGGAGTTTGTCATTGTGTACTCACATGTGTGTGAAAGGAAGTGAGAACACGCACGTGAGAGGAGGCAAACTTGCTCCAATAACCTGTGGCTTGTCTGTAGCACCTTACAGCTTCCCTCTTCCTCCAGTTTACACATGCAGTCCTCACAACAACACTACAGGGAGATTGATTTCATGACCTCTTTCTGGAGGAAAGTACTCAGTATTTCAATCGCACAGATTCAGTTAAAGTCTGAGATTCTGGATTTACTGGCTTCTTTCCTCTTCATTCCTAAAATGAACAGGTCACTACAATCAGTACTTGAAAGGCAGCAGTGGCTAGACAGTGGTTCACTCCCACAGAGGGGTCACACAGATGAATGAATTCTGGTGACTCTGTTTACACCAATGCCATTCCCAACCGCTTGAGACCATCACTTGTTGCTAGGAAACACAAAAAGAACTGGCTGTGAACCTGAGAGCTGAGCTGACTGGTCAGTGAACCCTACAAGATACCCCATTTTCCAGAACATTCTAAAAAAGTGGTTAATTTCTGGAAAAAAACAACTGAAACCAGATGCAATATTGCATGGTACTATGCATCATATAACCATAAAATCAAGAGCTGTTTTGCGCTCCGACAGACCAGAATCCACCTCTCCTCAGAGCAGCCAGACTTCAGGAACCAAACACACTTCCTGCGTGTGAGAGGACCCCGTATGCTGTACCTTTCTCCAGCTGTCTATCATAAGGGCCTAACCTTAGGTGTTCTTGGCTGTCCTTGCCTTCACATGCCAACAGACAACCCTTGAGTGGCACAGATCTTGCCCTGGGCCACCTTGAAAATGACCCTTCTAGGATAAAGTTAAGTCTTGCTCTGGCTTGGAAATAATTTAAGCTTCCAACTGCTCTCTGGGGAAACCGCATGGTTCCTCCCAAGCATCTGTTAAGTGTGTGATCTCAATCCTAGTGATGGTTTCCGCTTGTCTTGCTTGTCCTTGTTTGATTTGAGCCTTCAAGGATGACTCACAGCCACATCTGCATTCTGGATGCAGGGAGTAGGGAAGAAGAATCTAGATAAGCTAGGCAGATGGCCCCAGATAACTGGGACGGGGGGTACTGTAGTTCAAGACCTTGAAAGATGAAGCCTAGCAGAGACTAGCAGAAGGGACAGGGAATCTCAGACACCCAGAGATCACCCCCCTCAGGGCAGCAGGCAGCAGCCTCACCTAGAGCTCAAATGGTGGTCAGGGTGCTGAGACACCCTGAGTTCCCACATTTGGCTGATGCTGACCTGGGTAAGCCTGGATTGGCTAAGCTGGGGGAAGGCAGACTAGAGAAACCCAGGGGGATGAAAGAAGACCCGTCTTGCGGCCAGAGAGACAGTACAGCAAATAGGGCACTTGCTTTGAATGCTGCTGACCCAATTCCATCTCCAGTACCACATATGGTCCTCTGACCTTCACCAGGAATGATCCCTGAGTGCAGAGCCTGGATTAAGTCCTGAGACCACTGCTTTGGCGGGCAACACAGTTCCTTCCCCATTAGCCTGGCTGTGCATGGGCCCAGCCCAGAGGAAGACCAGCCTGCTTTTTCTTTCTTGGGCTCTTGGGGGCTTGCTAGATTCTGGGATCTGGGTTCTGAACACAAATCTATCATTTCTAGGAGGGACAGACATAGAATCACCTCTCTCACCTGTGGTATAGAAAGAAACATAGAAAGGGAATAACAGAACCAAAGGCAACAGAACATGAAAATTGATCTACCGAACTGAGCTTACTGGGGCAGGGAGATGGGTGAGGGAGACCCTGGGACAATGGTGGAAGGAGGGGACACCTGAGTGGAAGGTGTATTGTTGGAATGTTGTAACTATTATAAATCACGGTGCCTCAAATGAAAGCAATCAATTGCTTCTCAAACATGCATGAACTATGCCCAGCTCAGAAACAATGACAACCCTGACTCCTCTGTACCTGTTTTCTCTCATCAAACTTTACTCAAGGACGGCAAAGACTGTCAGGAGCACTTTGACTAAGGTGTGACAAGCAGGAACTGAGACTGACTTGCAGAAAAGCAGCCTCACCTTGAAATAGGGTGGATGAGTTCTGGAATGATAAGGGGCTAGTCTGAGAGGTGTCAGTCCATGCCCTCAAAGGGAATCTGTGGCCAGAGAATATTTGAGACCCACATTCTCAGGCCAGCCAAAATGTTGATTTACTGGAAGCTGATGGTCACTAATCACAGTGGCTTTGCTACATTCACTTAAAGAAGGTCCCGAGGCTGCCCACTATGCCAGTTCCTTAATGGCTGTTCCCTGGAGAATCAGAACCCGTGTGATATAGTAGATGTGGATGCAGACATGGATGTAGAAGGAATCAATTCTCAAAATTATGAAGATTGAAAAGCCCGAGAGAGCACAGTTGGTAAGGTGCTTGCCATGCATGTGGTTGACCCAGGTTCTATCTCTGGCACCCTATAAGGTCCCTGAGCCCTATCAGGAGTGGTCCCTGAGTACAGAGCCAGGAGTAAGCCCTGAGCACTGCTGGTTGTGGCCCCCAAGCCAAGACAAACAAAAAGTCCACAATTATGGAGTCCATCCATCTTCTTGCAGTTAGTAAGCTGGAGCCTCAGGAATGCCAAGTCAAGAGGCTAGATTCCAGTCAGAGTCCAGCTACAGAACCCAAGATCAAACAGGTGTCCTTCCTCCAAGAACGTCAGAGATCGAGTGAATCCTCTCTGCCTTAGTCTTTGATTGGTGCCAGTCTGGCCCTCCTCAAGTTTGGATGAGGCCCATCCACCTGAGGGAGGGAGAGTCATTGACTCTACTCAGTCTACTGATTCAGGTCAGTTTAATCCAGAAACACCCTCACAGACACATCCTGAATGGCCTCGTCAAGATAACACATGAAATGAGCCATCTAGCTGCGAAATGAGGGGAGTGTCCTGCGGAGTTTAAGAAAGGGTCAGGGTTCTCCAGTTGGTGACTGCTAGTGGGCTGGGTGACGGCTGGTACAGAAGGATCTCACTGTTCTTACGGGTTTGGCTGTAGAGCTGGAATTCAGAGCTTCCCCCCAAAACACACTGCATGCATAAACTCAGGCCCATGGCTGGCGTTCCTGCTCACTGTAGCAATTCCTAAAAGACCTTCGAAGTAGATGACTTAAGCTAAGTTAATAGTACGCATCCACATTGGATTTTTGGTTAGTTTAGTGAGCATTTTATATGTCTAGGATATTAACACCTTACCAGAAGTATTGTGTGCAAATATTCTCTCCCACTCAGTTGGGTGTTTTATTATTTTTTAAATTAGAGCTTGAGTTTCTTTTGATGTGCAAAAGCTTTTTGATTTGATGCAATCCCTTCTGTTTAGTTTTGTTTCTGCTGTCTTCATTGCTGCAGTCATCTCATTGAAGATCCCTCAGTTTTCTGGAGAGTTTTGCCGATGTTTTCTTCAATGGATTTTACGGATTCTGTTCTAATATTATGATCTTTGAGTTTCCTTTTGTGTAGGGTGTGAACAAGAATTCTAAGGAGGGGGAGTTGGGGTACTTGAGGGAGAGAGACAGTTACCCTGGTGATGGGTGTAGTATTGAAATTATGCCCATAAGAAACCATCATTAATAATATTATAAACCAAAAAAATTAAATAAAATTAATTTTTAAAAACAACGGTATGTATTTATAGCTAAGCTGAGAGACGCAAAGGACAAATAATTTATGAATAGATTTGGAACACAATGACAGGAATCATGAGAGGTGGCATCTTGTCACAGAGCGGGCAGCAGTACTGTGTCTTCCATATGAGGCGACTGTGTCCTAAGACCTGTGGCTCACAGGAGAGTTATAGACATAATTGAGAACGTTGGCCAAGAAATCAAGCCCATCTGGGCCCTTCCACCTGACATTAGAAAATTCCCTTGGGCTCCTCACTACATTCTTATGTGATATCAACGATGTCATCTGAGTCCAGGAATAGAGGGTTCCAGAGTGTGGACACTGATTTCAAATACTGGGAAGATACTGTGTTTGGTGATGAAGCGATATTCTGGACTTTCTTCCAATGCCTTTTGAGTTTGAAAGTTCATTCATATTAGCTAATGACTTAGTCAATGATCACCCGACATGTTCTACCAATGTCCTATTTTGGAGCCTGCAGTTGTCCCAGTCACAGTGCTGGGGGTCTCCAGAAGGTATGGTTCATCTCCTGACATCATCTTGAAGGGTCAGCTCCCAATCTCCAGCACCAGCCCTTCTTGCTTCCTCCCTTTCCTCCTCCTCCCTCTCTCCTGGTTTCCATCTTCTATCTTTCTCTCCTTTTTGCCCTTCTCTTCTGTCCCACCTATCAGCACGAGCATCTATATGGCCTTTTCTTCCTCTTCTTTTATCTTCCATTCACTTTCTTTTCCCTTCTCTCTTCCTCTACTCTTTTCTTTCCCGTGTGTGCTTATACACACATATACACACAAACACCACATACACAGTTGCTGAATGTTTCTTGTACCTTCACCTTTCCATACACCTAGAAGACAACAACAAGGACAAGCTTAAGAAACTATGGATAAGTTTTCCATTTGATACACAAATACTAAAGATCACTGATGTTTGGTTTCGGGCTACACCCAGTGATGCTCAGGAGTTACTCTTAACTCTGCACTCAGGAAGTACTCATGGCAGTGCTCTGGGGAACAAATGTGATGCTAGGGATCAAACCTGGGTTGGCTGCATACAAAGCACCACTTTCTGTGGATGAAGAAGAATTGGTGGATGACATTGTATTTTTATTATTTTGAGATACATGTTACATGAGAAAGTACTACTTGTGATTTAGAGGTTCAGAGGATCTTTTTACAAATAATTCAAGACTGCAGAATTTGATAATGGTTGATATTTGATCTGGATGGGTACTAGAGATTTGAAGATGCTCCATGTAACTTTCTTTATTCAGAGAACAGATTCATCTCATTCCCCAAATGGCCTGGATACAGAGAAGAGAGAAGGAAGATTTTGAGACTCAAATGAAAGGTTTCTTTCAGTAGAAGGGGCTCCTAGAATCACAAACCAATCCCAACACAGCCCCAAAACTCACTCAAGATGTATTATGGGGGCCAGAGCGATAGCACAGCGGGTAGGGCGTTTGCCTTGCACGCGGCCGACCCGGGTTCGATCCCCGGCATCCCATATGGTCCCCCAAGCACCGCCAGGAGTAATTCCTGAGTGCAGAGCCAGGAGTAACCCCTGAGCATCGCTGGGTGTGACCCAAAAAGCAAAAAAAAAAAAAAAAAAAAAAAAAAAGATGTATTATGTCTAAAAAGGGAAAAAATTAAATGCAAGAGTTTATCATTCTCTTGGGGGAAGGCGACTGACAAATACTGTTTTTCTTCTTTTTTGGGGGGGTGTGTGTAGGGCATACCTGGATGTGCTCAGAATTTACTCCTTGCTCTGTGCTCAAAGATTATTCCTGGCAGTGCTCAGGGGAGCATTTAGGGTGCCAGGGATTGAATCCAGGTGAGCCATGTACAAGGGAACTGCCGTTATCCACTGTACTATCACTTTAGTTCCCAAATTGCTATTCTTCTGACAAAAAAGTCTTCTCTGATTCTGTAAAATACATATTTAAAAGTATTTTAAAAGTATTTCTCTTTGGAGAGATTAAAAGGGAATACCCTGCCATAGTGGCAGTGTGGGGTGGGGGGAGACGGGACTGGGGAGTGTGGGAGGGATGCTGGGTTTGCTGGTGGTAGAGAATGGGCACTGGTGAAGGGATGGGTTCTTGAACTTTGTATAGGGGAAACATGAGCACAAAAATGTGTAAATCTGTAACTGTACCCTCACGTTGATTCACTAATTAAAAATAAATAAATTATTAAAAAAGTATTTCTCTTTGAAGCACAATTTGAAAGGTTTTCCTGAGCTTATGGTATCTAATTCCTTTCTATCTGTTCTCTTAGGCCATTTCAACCAAGATTTTGGTCCTACCCCTAAATTATATTAGCAGTAATTCATCTCTCTGTTTTTATTATCTTCAAAATAGAAACATAAATGTTTTTTAATCTTTCTGTTCTTAAAACAACTCCTGGGGGCTGGAGCGATAGCACAGCGAGTAGGGCATTTGCCTTGCACTCGGCTGACCCACGTTCGATTCCCAGCATCCCATATGGTCCCCTGAGCACCGCCAGGAGTAATTCCTGAGTGCATGAGCCAGGAATAACCCCTTAGCATCACCAGGTGTGACCCCAAAGCAAAAATAAAATAAAATAAAATAACTCCTGAATATAGCTTCATTCATCTTTCCTGTCTTCCCTGGGAAGTGATCAGGAATTGGACAGGAAGTGGTCGGAAGTCTTAAACAACACAGGCAAAACAAAACTCACCTTTTCTCAAAGTTATTTTTGCAAATAAATAAGAAAATGTGACTTTTCTACCATGGATGCATTTGTTTCCAAGAATTATGTCACTATGATATCTCATTATTTTGCCATGAAAATCTTCATGTATTTTTAAACCACTTTCCCATCTCTAAACAGGCCTTGTTCGTTGTTCCCTTGAGGTAATTTTCTCTTTACTCCGTAGTAGTAGAACACATGGCCCTCTACTCAGCTGACATTAGCTATCCCAGCCGCTGTGCAGTGCTGGTCATGGAATATGTTTTTGCCACTTCAGTGCAAGACGTGAAGCACTCATCTTTAGTGTTTTGACCTTTAGACGTGCCTATATCCTTCTCTGTGCTTTTTTTCCCTTCCAAAAGTTGGGACCTGTATAGGCTTGTGACCAGGCCCCCAATACACAGAGAAGGCTTACATTCCAGGGGCTGGTGAAACCACAAGGTGGAGAATGAAGGCCTAATGGATCAGTAAAGCAGAGTATTGCCAACTTTGTCCTTTCACACTGAGATTTTTATTAGTCACATATTAACACAGCAATCTCTGAAATCTGCTTGGCTCCAAAACCCACCTGGAAATCCAGCTATCTGGCCCATGACACTTGGAGAAAGTCTTCTGGCGATGGGTATGCAGCCAAGGGTCCCGGGAATAGAATTTGGAGATGTCTCTTTCTCTCCTGTTCTGAAAATTAAACAAATTTGACCCACAAATCCTGAAAAGAAAAGGAAATCCTTACACCAAGAGAGGCATGCATATATTACACCAGTTAGCCAGATAAAATAAATTTTCCCACTTGCCCCACGTAACTCTTTTATTTCTTATTTCTTCCTTATTAAATACAGCACTGTTTAAGTCCTTTGGGAGAGTATGAGAGAAAACTCCCTTTGAACGCCTCCTCTTGAATTGACCAATCTCTTGTGAGGTGGTCCAATATGTCATGGGTTGTATGCCCAAAAATGAAATAAAATTAAAAACAAAAGTGCCATTTTCCTGGGTCAAATCAGAGATGGTTAGCCAGAATGATAAAATCATCACTATGTTTAGAGGCCCTAAAATAATGCTAGGTATGACATCTTGAATATTTTGATCTATCCCCAGTTATTTACTGATTCCACGAGGCTCATTCATGATATCTAATTCCAATTATTGTCTAGTTTCTCTAAAATATTTATATCCCAACACATTTTGCATTCCTGTCTTCTCTCTCTGATCCTCCTCTTGTTGTACATCATTGGGCAAGTTCTATACTCTTACTCAAAAGCTTTTTCATGCACTCATTGAACAGATACTTTATTGGACATTTACCAGTGTATGGATGTATGGGCACCCATGAGGAACGGTACCGTCACCCTAATAAGAGATTTTGGATGAGGTACACAGTCCTCCCTTTGGGAGAGCAAACTAAGTGACTTTGTTTCCCTTCTTGAAAATAGAGATAGCTTCTTTTCTTTCGACTGCAGTCTCATCTGCTGAGTCTTCTTCCCCAGGCCAAGTGTGAGACCATAATCCAAGCCAGGCCAATTAAATGTTCTCACTCTGGATTATAAATCAAACAGATTAATAAATAGACTGAAAACAAGCTGGCATTTGGAGAATCCACACCCCAGACTGTTTTTACTAGAACATTTCCTGCTATTTTAACTTCCTACTTTTCAGAGCTGCCTTGTTCCTGTTTGCTTCCAAGCCCTGCTCTTCAGCCTATTAACTCCAGATGTCCTCCAAAATACTCCCTTATTCTTGGATTAGCCAGACCAATTTCTGTTGCTTTCATCCAAAACACCCTAACTGATAGAAGCAATGAATGAAACAGACCCGATCCCAGCTTTCAGAGTCTATCCATTTGGTTGAAAAGCTATACACTAAATAAACAAAGAGTGATTCAATTACAATATGTTGTGGAATAAATGAATAGAATGCTCTGAAAAGAATAATTGGATGATCTCACTGAGATTATGGGGGGTGGTGAAGGTTGCCGTTGAGAGCCAAAGGATGAATGGGCAGAGAAGGAGAGACAGAAAGTGGAGAGAAAAAAACTTTCTTGTTGAGGACAAAGGTAGATATTGCAAATCCAGGAATGAATGGAGGCTGGTGTTTTTGGAAGGAGTGGCAAGATGGGCTGGGGCTTTATCACACAGTTGGAAGGTTAGGAAGAGAAGTTAAATTTGATTTCTAGACAATAGGAAGAAACTACTAAAATATTTTCTGTGAGGGACATAATCCGATGATATTTTCAAACAATCTCTCTGGTTACTGAAGAAAGAATTGACTCGGGGGACTTTAGGATAACATTGGTTTGTCCTTTCTGCCTTGCCACAGGGAATTTAGGCTTATTGGGTTACTCCCATCACAGTGCTCCTGAGGCACCCCCATTCCTCTGTGTTTGTCTGTGGTCTCTTTCTTTGTGTGCCGTTTGGCTGTTCTCTGAGCGAAGCCCGTGGCTCTCTCACTGCCTGTGTGGTGATCTCAGCTGCTTCTCCACCCGGGATGGCAGGTTCCGAAGGCCAGAAGGAGGAAACGAGGGTCAGGCTGGTTGGTACTAATCGCAGTTTATTCCATTCTCCCCGTGCACCTGTTCTAGTCTCACTAGGTTCCCCATTCCCATCTCCATTCTCCTTTGACTCTCCTTCCCCGAATCTCTTTTCCTCTACATTGTTCCCCCTATATTCTTCTCCTCCTGTCCCCCTTGCTAGTCTCTCCCGATTCGTTGTCCTGGTCTCTCTAGTCTCACCACCTCCAAACCTTGGCGGTAGCATCTGGTAGCACAATCAACAGATGAAAAACCCTTCCTGATCTCCTGCAGCAAAAAGATCTGCTCAAGGGCGAAATACCACCTGTGGGTGTGTTTCTCCTTTCCTCAGTCCAACAATCATTTAAACATTCATCTTAATTCTACTCCTTAATAATATTAGTCATTTTGTAAGGACATAGTAAGAGATACATTATGCTTATAGGATTGCTCTCCTGGGAACATCTCGCTATAGATCTCAGACGATAGTGCTCAGGCCAGATTAGTCTTTCCTAACCCTAGCAGGGTCCTGATCCAGTTGTTACTTTTTGGATCATGACAGAATTTGTCCATGACAATGCTCTTAATTTATAGTAACTTATAGTTAAGTATTATTGAACTTTGACCAGGCCCATTTCAATGCCAGGGTAGCTCACAGCTTGCCCTGGGTCCATCCAGTCCCTCATCAGGACCCTGCTTTTGGGGTGCTAGGAAATAAGGGAAACTGAGCCTTAAGTCAAGAAAACAGATGCCCCGGAGTGAATATTATTCCGAGCCACTTAACTCCCAAGTTACAAAAGCATAGCATTAACTATCTTCCTGTGTCTATACAAAAAGGACATTGCTCTGAATTAACTATGCAAAGGACATAAGGAGAAGAGAAAAGCAATATTTAAAAGTTAAGAGAGTCAGGGCTGGAGAGATAGCACAGCGGGCAGGGCATTTGCCTTGCACGCGGCCGACCCGGGTTCAAATCCCAGCATCCCATATGGTCCCCTGAGCACGGCCAGGGGTGATTCCTGAGTGCAGAGCCAGGAGTAACCCCTGTGCATCACCAGGTGTGACCCAAAAAAGCAAAAAAAAAAAAAGTTAAGAGAGTCTGATTAGGAGATAAAGGTGATTGACTGGTTGGGGAAGCAGAGCACAAAGAAAGAGGCCACAGACAAACATAGAGGAATGGGAGTGCCTCGGGAGCACTGTGATGGAGTAACCCAATAAACCTAAGTTCCCTGTGGCAAGGCAGAAAGGACAAACCAACGGTATACTACAGTGAACAAGAACTAGAAAGTAATTGGTGACCTGGGAGGACCATGATGTGTGGGCTGTCAGGCAATAGAGTATAGTGTTATTGGGATTTCTGAGTATCTATGTGTAATGCTGTGGCCCTGTCCTTTCTACATCCCCTGAAGGACCATTTGTACTTCTGTAGAATTTTACAAGAATTTACCATGGCTTCTTTGGCCAAATTACACTTTTTTTTCTCTCTCTTTCTCTCTCTCTTTATATATTTTTTTACTTTTTGGGTCTCACCTGGCGATGCACAGGGGTCATTCCTGGCTCTGAACTCAGGAATTTCCCCTGGCGGTGCTCAGGGGACCATATGGGATGCTGGGAATCGAACCCGGGTTGGCCACTTGCAAGGCAAATGCCCTACCTGCTGAGCTATCACTCCAGCCCCTATATATATTTTATTTTCACAAAAGTAGCTCACAATAGTTCATTACAGATAATATTCAAATACCAATCCCACCTCTGAGCACCTTCCCACCACAATAAGAGGTAAGTGTGTGAAGGTTGTATTTCATTCTGGAGCCATTTAAGCCTGAATAGAAGAGAATACAAGCAACTAGGTTAGAAACCAAACAAATTTTTGATAAGTAAGTAAGGTAGAGTATAAGAGGCCGTGCACTCCATGAAATTCTGCAGCGCTCTCTTCCGGGAGCTTTATAATCTCTGGGTCTTGGCCACTGATGAGATTACATGGCGCTGGGGGGGCAGTTTGTGGGTGTGACTGCCAAGCTACTGAAAAGCTGGGGAGCTGGGAGGAGGAGGTCCAGTCCCAATACTAGTGGGCTTGAAGATCTCAGTCATGGGTTCCCACATACCTGGGTTTTCCTGCCAGTCGCTCTTGAGTGAGGTTCATCCCATCTTGGATGAGGCTCATCCCCTCTTGGGTGAGGTCGTCTGAGTGTGTGGAGAGTGGCCTTGAGCATGGCGCTGTTTGGGTTCTGGAGGTTTCTGGCTGCCAGGGATCTGCTGGGGGTGGGGAGGGAAACTCAACCCACCTCCCTCCGAGGTACCCCAGTGAAGACAGCCTGGTGCGGGAGCAGGAGATTCTGCAACACTCTCTTCCGGGAGCTTCAGTTTATGGCCAAATTACACTTGAGTCTTGTAGTTCACATGACCCACCGCACAAGGACTCAGCCCTGTCCCTTCATCTTCAAGTGTGCTGCCCTTGCTCAAGACTCACTTTGTTCAGTACTCAGAAATCTCAGAAACGTCTGCAGCTCTCACTACACAGACGTGCATTAGCTTTCCATGACCACTCTTTGTTGCCTAAACGAAGTTAGCCTCTATGCAGTAGACTCTGGGCTCTGAACCATACATCCCTCTCCATCACTCACCCCATCACCATCAGACTTGCACAGAGAACTCTTTGCTCAAACCATCCTTCCCTATCAGTATTTTTTTTAAGTCTCTTTCTTCCTGTATCTTATAATAGTCTCTGAATCACTTCTGCCATCCCTCCCTGGAATGCCAATTCCCTTTGTCTGCATTAGTGTCTGGACTGGCAGCATTCGCACCACTTGGCAAGTTATTCAGAATGTAAATTCTCAGGTCCCACCCAGACCTATTGAACGAGAAACTATGGGGGTGGCCCAGCCATCTGGGCTTTAGTAGGCCTGCCAGGTGATTTTGATGCATGCCAAAGTTTGAGAATCACCAGGAGAAATCTTTCCAGGAACAGTCTCTGAAGCTGCAGACAGCTGAGCTCAGCAGGGATGTGTTTTCTATAAACCCAAATGAGGGGCTGACGTCACCCATGGCTCTCACCCAAGCTCTGGGCCCACATGGCTGAAAGGCGGCGACAGCTCTATGTGAAGACTCTAACGAAGCAGTCAGGGGTCTTGGCAAAACCACTCACTGCTGCTGCAATTTCACCCAGTGCTTTTGGAGATCATACCAGATATTTAGGCATAAGATCTGGGCGAAGGAAAAGAAGAAAAGCTCTCCAGCTCTTCTTGCCTTTGTCCTGCACACATTTACTGAACAACATGCATGGACCTGAGAGAGGTGTTGGGAATACAGATGAGAGTCTTCTTAAAGACAGGACTCTGCCAGGTAGATGAGAAAGTGCCAAGAACAGAGAAAAGTCCCACCTGAGGGCAGAGTATCAGTCTCTAGGGGCTGCAGTAAAACACCACAACTGCATGGCGTGTAGCATATACATTTATTTGCACTTAGTTCTGGAGTCTGAAAGTCCAAGATAAAGTGTAGGATAGATGCCTTTCTTTTGAGGTCCCACTCCTTGGCTTGTAGATGGCCTGTGTTCTCTTTATGTGCTTTTATTTTTTTCTGTGTATGGGCATCTCCAGAGGGGGGCAGGTGAGAACCCTTCCCACCTCAAGGGACCCAGCCCCGGCAGCTGACCTGCCACCATGCTCCAGGCCATTTTGCAGCTGCATGGCAGATTATAAGATACTTCCTACCCATTTTCCATAATTACCACACCATATTTGATGATGCTCAGGCAGTAGGCAACAAATCATAGGGAGTTTTTTATATATATATATTATTTGCATGTGGGAGCACACAAATAATATATACATATATATGTATATATACTTATGTATACATATATAAGTATATATAAATACTTAATATATATTTTTCGGAGGAGCTTAAAAATACACATATATATGTGTGTGTATGTGTATATATATATATATACACATATACATATATACATATATATACCTGTAGCATGTTCGATATGCCAAAAACAGTAACGATAGGTTTCATTCCCCAGACTCTTTCAGAGCCTCCAATCGTTGGGAACAACGAATAAGGAGAGCCTGCTAAATTCTCAGGGCTAGGAGGAATAAAGACGTTACTGGTGCCCACTTGAGTAAATAGACGAACAACGGAATGACAGTGATACAGTGATGGGCATTTATGGGGGGAAGGTGACAGCCCATAGGAGGATGAAACTAGCAGTATCAGTGATTTAGGACTACCTATATGAAGTCAGAGTGTGTGTGTGTGTGTGTGTGTGTGTGTGTGTGTGTGTGTGTGTGTGTGTGTGTCAGGGAGGGTGATATTTAAGCTTAGTCTTAAAGTCTGCTTCCAATTGTACAGGAAATTGGGAGTGACCTTAGACAGAGCAACTGACACCATGAAGAAGCAGAAATGTGGGGTTTTTCAGGTGAGCTTAAAGATGGAAAGTGTTTCAACCCGACTAAGTATATGCTCCATGTCCTGTATCTTGCCCAGTTAAGGAAGCCCAGACCCCAGTCTGGAATTCCCAATGGTTTTAAACAATGAATTGATTGGGTCCTATATAGGTAACAGAAATTGGCTCAAGTTAGTTTAAGCCAAAATGATATATATATATAGAGAGAACATCTGTTAAAGCATTGTTGTTGGGAAGGCAGAAGTAATAAGCACAGAAATGGAACTCAGTAGATCTGATCAGGAGCCACTTCCCTCCACTGGAAGGGTGGTACCAATGGAATGAATAAGTTGACAACTTTCTTTGCCCTTGAGATGTTCCACTCAAAATTCCAGAGTCGATGAGAAAAATTTGATACATGACACCACCAAATGTTGGTGATGGTGGTGGAGCAACTAGAACTTCTTAGAATAGCACCGTCATTTCAGAAAATGTTTGGTAGTATATCCTGAAATTAAGGATATTTATATGCTCTATGACTCAGTCATCCTATACTCTCAGATGGAAGAACTTTTGCTTACAACTGAAGGAATCAGATTATAAGATAATAGCATTGTTGTTCTGTTTACCCTTTAATTCTCATTTCACAGCCCTTTCATATAACCAGGAAACATTCCAGTAAATGCTCTGGGTTTTTGCTTGTTTGTTTATTCTCTGTGAATCACTTTTTCACTCAGAGCCAGTTGTACCCTGAGGCACAAATTACCTCACAAATCATTTATCTTCGTGTCTGACAATTTTTACAGGAACCCTGGATATGTTCATTGCCCAAAACTAATAACTGTAAGTATTTTACATGGATAAAAACATGATAGCATCACTAAAGGGGTCCTTTGTGCCCCAGGCAGGGGTTGAAGACCATAGAGCTTCTCCTCATGTCCGGTGGGGACTAAGTAATATAAAATAGAATGGCATTTGTTGAGTTGAATGGATCTCCTTTGATTTTCTTGGGGCTAGCTCTGCATAATTTCACTTATTGACCTGATTCCAGGCTGGATAATGCAACCACCACTCTAATGACTACTCTGCTCAATTGAAAGATTACACTTAACTTGCTTCTTCTGACTTCTTGTCCAATTCTCTCTCTCCTCTCAACACTGATTTTTTTGCAATCTTTCAACTGAAATGTGTGACAGCTGTCTTATAGCTATCATACACAAGACTTCACTAATATGACCAATGTTTGCAATGGCTGCACAGACTGGCATGCTACCATTGGCTTAGACCGGTACCATGCAGTTGATTTGCAACACTTGTGGTAGTTTTATAATGGCATCAGGAGCCTTGGGTCAGTAAATTTTGAAACATTGCTCCATAGATGAAACAGACACATGTATGCCTCTCACAGTTTATCATCCTAAAGACAAGGTATCCTGAGAGATTCTCTTTTCTTTATTTTCAAAGGAAAAAACAAGATCCAGAAGGGTTTAGTGACTTGCCTGAGGCCACCCTGTGGATGGGGACCAGAGTCGAGACTTAAGCACTATCATTAGGCCCCAGAGCCTGAGCTCTTTGCACCCCACCCTGCTGCTGCTTCTAGGGTTCATGCTTTAGTCACCCCTGTGGCAAACTTGGGTGAGCCAGAACAAGATGGCAGAGCTCCACTTTGGTAAGCCTCATCATGTACACCAAATGATCTCCATCAAATAATGAAGATAGACAATACTATTCATATACTCATGAGAACTTAAATATTTGACCCCTCATTCTATATACCCTTACCCTTTCTCCTCATGATCTGCTATTAGGCTCACATGAAAGTGTTTGAGGTTGAAAAAGGATGATTTTCTACAAAGGAATAAGTTATTCTGCTATGGAAAAATAATTATTCTGAGATTTGGGGAACCAAAAGAATGTCCAAAGACAAGAAATATAACTTTAGCAGTGTAATACATGCATAGTGTGTCTGAGATTCTGATTTTGACTCCCAAATATTGCATGATTCCCCAAGTACCACCAAGTATAGGCATATACCTAATATAGATATATAGATAAAATAGGTACACACCTAATATAGGTATATTCCAAATATAGGTATATGCCTAATGCCCCTGTGCACTGCTTGGTATGGCCCTTATAAAAATAAAAGAGGAGCTAGTTTAAAGGGCTAGTACACATACTTTGTATGCAAGAAGTCCAGGTTTGATTTCTGGCATGTCATGGATAGCTAAGAGTGACTCCACAGCACTCTGAAAGTATCTTTGAGCACTG
This sequence comes from Sorex araneus, assembly GCF_027595985.1. NCBI lineage: Eukaryota > Metazoa > Chordata > Mammalia > Eulipotyphla > Soricidae > Sorex > Sorex araneus. The sequence goes on from NC_073305.1 coordinate 15,855,488, forward strand.
CCAGGTATGTCTCATCTGTCACTGTCACTGTCATCCCGTTGCTCATCGAATTGCTCGAGTGGGCACTAGTAATGTCTCCATCGTGAGACTTGTTTGTTACTGTTTTGGGCATGTTGAATATGCCACGGGTAGCTTGCCAGGCTCGGCCGTGCGGGGGAGATACTCTCAGTAGCTTGCTAGGCTCTCCGATAGCAGTGGAGGAATTGAACCTGGGTTGGCCGTGTGCAAGGCGAACGCCCTACATGCTGTGCTATCGCTCCAGCCTTGCACAGATTTTCTACAAAGATTTTCTCAACGTGTCTCATAAACAACAAAAAAGAGCAGGTAGGAAATAACTTAGAGCTGGTGCTGCTGCATTCATTGAGCGCAGGCTGGCAGCTCTGCTGTCTGAGACCCTCAGCACTACAAGGGTACAATCTCTGACTGCACCTCAGCCAGGTGTGTACAAGCACCACCACTAAAGACTACAACCTCTAGCAGGCATCCATCACTTAAAAAGATGTTCAAGACCTGTGGCCAGGAGGGCAACTTTGGTGAGTACCTGGGTGAGGTCTACGGCAACCTTGGGTGAGCACTCTAATGCAGAGCATGCACCAGCTAAAGAGCACAGCCCCTAGAAATCGCATGTGCATGCATGGCCATGGAAGGAGCATGGTTCTGGTGAGCATCAGGGTCAATGCTTGCCGGTATCACAACCTGAGGTACGTCCATCAGCAAGTGCCACAACCAAATGGGCAGACACCACAGCCTAATATGGGTGATCTCCGGTCATCAACAACATCAACCCAGGGAAACAAGGGGAGAGGAGGGGATGGAAGGAGAGTGGAGGAAATGAGAAGGGGTTGAGGAGAGGGGAGGGGAGGAGTATGTCCCCAGACACCAGTACATTATCAATGTCAGAGCCAGGCTAGGGATCATGCTCTGTCACTCATCTCTACCATCAGCCAAGTCCCTTACAAGGGTACATGAGAGTCCAGGAGTCTGAGAAGATGGGAGCCAAGAGACACTCCAACAGCTGCTCTTGCCCCTTAGACTGTGAACCACAGGGGAAGAGTCACATGGCCCCTGTGGCCAAGTGTGATGAAACAGGAGAAGGAACAGTAGGGATTCTCAGGACATTGGAGTCACAAACTAAGACAGCCCTGTTCAGATGTCTCCAAGCATTAGTACATTACCAAAGGGGTCAGGGCCAGGCTAGGGATCATGCAGGGGAGATTGACTTTGCAGGAGGCAGAAATTTTGATATGGAGGTTCTAGAGTGATAGCATAGTAGGTAAGGCGCTTGCCTTGCATGCAGCCTACCCAGATTTGATCTCTGGCATCCCATATGATCTCCCAGGAGCGATTCCTGAGTGCAGATCCAGGAGTAACCCTCGAGTATCACTGTCTGTGGCCCCCAAACAAACAAAAATCCGGAGAAGGAGCTGGTTGTATGGAGATTTCTGTTAATAGTGTGACACCATACATACTGGGGGGCAGGGGCACCCAGTCTTCACTTCCTCCCACTGAGACTGACAGAACTCCTCAAGCTCCTTCCCTCCCAGGGCTTCCAGAGACCTGAGAATTCCTTAATAATGAAGAATCCAGCAAGCCCCATTTAATCCCTTTGAAGAAAGGAACACATCTCTTGCAACTTGCTCAAACAGCGCCCATCAGAGTGGTCCCTCCCCTCGAGGTCACCTCTGCTGAATAAAAGGTGCTTTTTCTCAAAGGCAATGGAATAAAGGAATGGGCAGCAGGAACCAGCTCTCCTGTATCCTGTGAGCAAAGGCAAAGCACAAGGGAGGAGGCATGCCTTTGACTTTATGAGGGTCGGAACTGGGTCTGCGTCTTTCTTAACTACACTCAGTTTCTGGGAGTCCCTGGCAATGCTGCAGTCAGAGTCCTCAGTCTCTGAGAGTTTCTCAGTCAGGAGGGAAAACTCACCCTCAGGGGTCGGAGCACAGTACAATAGGGAGGAGGGCATTTGCCTTGCATACAGCCAACCCAGGTTCGATCTTTGGCCTTCCAGATGGTCCCCCAAGCCCACATAGGAATAATTCCTGAGCAAGGAGCCAGGAGTAAGCCCTGAGCACTGCTGGCTGTGGCCCCCAAACAACAACAAACAAAAATAAAAGTATTTGGAACTTCAGGCACTAAAGTGACTGGAGCAGCCAAGAGGGAAGCATTGAGCCCTGGATTCTCCGGCCCTGGTGGTGGGACTGAAGGAGTGGGACGACACAAATCAGGAAGTTTTGGCAAAGAAGATTTTTGTTTGTTTGTTCATTTGTTTGTTTTGGTTTGGGGTCCATATCCAGCAGTGCTCAGGGGCTACTCCCTATTAAGTGCTCAAGACACTCAGGGTACCATGAGATGCTGGGGATCCACCCAGGCCTTCTGTGTGCCACGTGTGCAGTCAGCCAGTTGTGCTCTCTCCAGTCCTTGACAATCAGGGTGTGATGGGACTGGAAGGGGTGGAATGAGGGAGGAAGACAGCCTGGGCTTCCAACACAAAGCCCAGAGTTTCCTTCCACCTCTGCTGGTGGCTGAGATGTCACATTCGGCCCAGGCCTTTCTCTAGCTGTGAAGGGGCAAGTCCCAGACTAGAGTGAAGACTGCGCATGTCCAGTGTCTCCAGAGCGCGCCTCCCTCCAGCCATCCATCCACAAACTCATCCGTATACCAATCAATGGCCATTATGCTCTCAGGCCTCTCACATATTTTAACTATCAGACGGTAATGGCAAATATGATGAGTCTCTGTGGTAGCAACATACTATTGATCTGCAGAAATTGCATAGCTTGGAGTCAGCTGTAGACATGAAGCTTGCTTGGACAGTTCTGCCAGTCAGGGATGGGAAAGTGCCCTGGAAGGATCAGGGCGCCTGATTGGGGGCAAGGACACCCCCCGCTCCAGCCTTGTAAGGAACCAAATGGGGACTGGCTTGACTGCAGCAGGTGGGGAGTGGGGATCCCTGGACTGCAAGCACATATGCATCTCTTGGGTGTTGTAACCAGCCTTGTCTCTACTGGCCTTCATCAGGCCTGGGCTGCTGGACCTTTTCTAAACGGTGCCAGTTTCCTCTGTCCCCCACCCTGGGGTACAGCACCCAGCCAGGCTAACACAACCAGCCACTTTTGCCAGGGGAGAAAGTGGAGGGGGTGTGTGGCTCTAGGAGCATGTGTATGTCCTTTCCTCAGCCACTGTGTGCACAGCCGTATGGGGTCCCCTGGGGGCTCTGCACAGGTGTTAAAACACGTGGGGGAGTGAAGTAAGGGAAATGTCCAGTCCACCAGCTCCTGCCTCGCTGGGGCTCATTCCACCTCCTGTAGCCCAAGGCGGCCTGCAGGATGGGCCCATGCTGGATGGTTCTGCCTCTTTCTAGCAGCCTAAAGCTCCCAGTGGAGACTTGGGGAAGCCCAACTGGGTTTTGGCAAGACAGAGACTGACTGGGGCTGGTGAGAGAGCAGAGCAGGGTAGACACTGGCCTTGCATGCGGCTGACCCTGGTTTGAATCCCAGGCACCACATATGGCCCCCCAAGCCTTCCCTGGAGTGGTCCCTCGGCACTGAGCCAAGAGGAAGCCCTGAGCACCGTGGGGTATGGCCTCCAAACAGAACAACGATGATGATGATTCTAAGTGGGGTGGGGGTGGAGGGCGGAGAGATGGTTGAGGGGGTTGAGTGCAGGCTTTGCAGGTAGGAGGCCCATGTTCTTTTTTTTAAAATTAAATTTTAAAATTTTATTGAATCACCGCAAGATAGTTACAAGCTTTCATGTTTGGGTTATAATCTCACAATGATCAAACACCCATCCCTCCACCAGTGCACATTCCCCACCACCAATATCCCGGGTATACCCCCCTTTCCCACCCTCCCCCTGCCTCTAAGGCAGACAATATTCCCCATACTCTCTCTCTACTTTTGGGCATTATGGCTTGCAACACAGACACTGAGAGATCATCATGTTTGGTCCATTATCTACTTTCGGCATGCATCTCCCATCCCAACTGGTTCCTCCAGCCATCATTTTATTAGTGATCCCTTCTCTATTCCATCTGCCTTCTCCCCTCTTCTCATGAAGCAGTCTTCCAGCTATGGGGCAATCCCCCTGGCCCTTGTCTCCACTGTCCTTGGGTGTCAGAGGAGGCTCATGTTCTATTCCCAGCACTATGTGGTCACCTGAGCCCAGACCGGAGTAAGTCCCCATGCACAGAACCAGTTGAGTCAGGAATATAAAGCCCCCCCCATCCCCGCCCCACCCAATACATAAAACAGAGAGCAACTGTGTTATTTCTCCAGTTGAGCTGGAAATCCTCTTTCCTACACTGTGGTTCTCTGTGGCATCAAGTCGGGATCCCGTTTTCCAAGAGTGGGAAGGTGAGGAGGGTCATCTTCCATCCTCTTGGCTTCAGGATGGATTTGCATAAGGACTCCTGGCCGGAGAGGGCAGGCGGTGGGCTGGTGGAGGAGATACAGCGGGAGCAGGGTAGTTGCTGTGAGGTCACTGCTAAGCCCTTGCCCTTCCCTGAGGCTTTCCCGCCTGCAGGAGGCTTGGGGACTTTAGTTGTTGCAGACACAGCAGAGAATCAGTCCAAGAGCAAGAAGCTATTTAGGTTTCCGGTCTTTATCTCTGAGGGTAAAGAGCATCATCCCTTTTCTCCTGATACCCCACAGCACATAGCACAGTGGGTAGGGTGTTTGCTTTGCACATGGTCGACCCGGGTTCGATTTCTCTGTCCCTCTCGGAGAGTCTGGAAAGCTACTGAGAGTATCCCGCCCGCATGGCAGAGCCTGGCAAGCTACCAGTGGCGTATTCGATATGCCAAAAGTAGTAACAGCAAGTCTCACAATGGAGACGTTACTGGTGCCCGCTTGAGTAAATCGATGAGCAATGGGATGACAGTGCTACAGTGCTACCGCAGAGCAAACCCAGTGGCCCACCCAGTATTTCATCCTGTCACCTGACTCCAGGTCCAGGTTCCACTGAACCAGGTCAAGGGGGAAGAGAAAGAGGGACATCGTTGTTGTTGCTCAGGAAGTGCTCCAAGGCCAGGCTGGACCCCAAGAGAACATACACCTCACCATGGTTAACCTCTGACTGCTTTATCACCCCGTCTTTGAGTTGTTGGAACTCTCTTTCAGTGAATCATTCGAGAAAATCATGATTATCCCTCCCAGTCTCTGCTCACTCTAGCTGTTTCCCTCTGTGCCTGCCATTTACGCCACTTCCTCTTTCACTCACTAAACTTCCGGTTGTATAGCTTTCCTGGGGTTTAAAGGTGCGGGGTTTCTTCCCACCAGGTCTTTCTCCCTCTGCCCCCTTGGCATGGAATACGGGTCTCAGGGTTCCCTTGTGTGACGTCTGTTTATCTTTGGGGTTCAGTTGCTGTTATTTCCTCTTAAGTGGGCTCAGCTGTTGGGAAGGTGTTTATTTATTGAATCACTGTGAAATACACAGTTACAAAGTTATTCATGATTGGGTTTTGGTCACAATATTCCAACTCTTATCCCTTCACCAGTGTACATTTCCCACCACCAATATCCCCAGTTTCCCTCCTGCCACCACCATCCCCAGCCTGTCTCTATGGCAGACACTTCTCTCTCTCTCTCTCCCACCCCTTTCTACCCCTTTCTTCTCTCTCTCTCTCTCTCTCTCTCTCTCTCTCTCCCACCCCCATTTGGGCATTATGATTTGCAATACAGGTACTGAAAGGTTGTCATGTATGTCCCTTCACCTCCTTTCAGCACTCAGTTCTTGTCCAGAGTGACCATTTCCAACTACCATTGTCATAGTGGTCCCTTCTCTGTTCCAACTGTCTTCCCCCCTTGTGGAAATTCCAGCTATGAGCCAGTCCTCCTGGCCCTCATTTGGGAGGGTATTTATAAGCAGAAAATCCTCAACTTCTCTGGCTTAAAAAGAAATCAAGGATTTATTTCACCCCCCACCCCCACCAAAGGGAAGGTTTGTTTAGAACAAGACAACAGCCCAGTAATGTCTAGAAGCAAGATCCTAGGCTGAAGAGATAGGATTAAGACGCTTCTCTTGCTTGTAGCTGGCCCCAACTCAACATGGGATCCTCTCAGTTACCTAGGATCCATCCTGACAGCACCTCTAGGTGTAGCTCAGGCCCCTCCCCACCAAAAAAAGAAATTAATGTTATTTTTTTTAACTCTAGCTCTTTGTCTTTTTTTAAATTTTTTTTTCCTTTTGGGTCACACCTGGTGATGCACAGGGGTCACTCCTGGCTCATGCACTCAGGAACTACCCCTGGTGGTGCTCAGGGGACCATATGGGAATGCTGGGATTCGAACCGGGGTTGGCCGCATGCAAGGCAAATGCCCTACCCGCTGTGCTATCACTCCAGCCCCTAGCTCTTTGTCTTTCCATCCCTCTTTCCTCAGAGCACTTAACAGGGTGCCTTGTGGTTACAAGGTGATTGCTATGGCTCCAGGCATCACTTCATCATCTATATACATCTTTTATTTTTTAAAGGAAGGCTGAACAAAGAGCAAAGGTTATTATTCCAAATAGGCCTATCCATTTTTTTTCCTTCTGAAAAGCAAAATTTTCTATTATGTCCTCTCTTATTATAAATCACCCCCAATCAAAACCTCCTCCTGAACTGATCAGGTGAATGAATCATGGTTCTGCCAATTCCTTCACCACTTTCCCTCTGAGTCTTCTTCTGTCCCCACCTCCTCCTCACTCCAGACTTAGTGTCACCCAGAGCAATGGCGACTTTGCTTTGGAGACACCCTGGGCCCACCATCTGCTGCTTCTCCTGCGCTCTGCCTGGAGTGGAAAGAGCAGACAAGTTCTGGGCTGCCTGTTTCCAGCGCCCAGCTGGCTCTTTACCCACTTGGTTCATCTCCTCCCACAGGCTGAAACCGTTTCCACGGCAGCAAGGAAGGAGTTAGAAGCCTTCAGCATCCACACCCCATCGCCCAGGCTCATAAAATGCTTCATGAGCAAATGTGCTTACTGCCTTCTCTTTGGCAGCCCAAGAGCTGAGGTGGGGTCGGAGTCCACATGTCTGCAAGCAACAGCAAGCCACCCTGCTATTTTTCATCTGACCTCAAAGATGTCCACTCCCCGCCTCCTCCAGGAAGCCCAAATTTGCCTGACTTTATCCCTTAGTGGATAGAGCTTTCTCCCCAGCTGCAAATATCACTGAAGTCTTCAGACACATTCTTTCTGGGATTATTTACTTTACATAAGTGTCCCATCATCTCCTTGGTGCTGTAGGGAATAAAGGCTGGAGGCCACTGCAATCCCCTCCGTGGGACCCGAGACTTAATGCTCAGTAAGCTTCGGTGAGTGTTTGAGGAATGACTATTCAATGGTAGTGGGTAGAGGGGCAATAAGCCCCTGTCCAGAAAAGTCAGGTCTGAAATAGAAAGAGGAAGAAGTCAGATGAGTTTTGCCTCCAGCCTAACAGGGGTCCAGGTATGTGATGGTGGTGAGGTGAGGGGAAAGGGAGGAGTGTTTCCAAGCAGGTAGGTAGGTCTGGAAATGGAGAAACAATGCACCTGTTACTTTTTGTTTTGTTTTGGGGTCACATCCAGAGGTGCTCAGGGCTGACTCCTGGCTTTCTCTACTCAGGGGTCACTGCTGGCGGGGCTCAGGAGATTCCTACACAGACCCAGGGACTGAGCTGGGGTTGACCCCCCAGAAGGCAAACACCTTACCCTCTATTCTGTCTCTCCAGCCCCCCAGTCATTGTCTGTCCTCAAGGTAGCAAAATGCGGTCCCCTCAGAAACAGCAAGTAGGAATGAGCCTGGGAACAGGCATTGTGAGGCTGAGGTCAGAGGCGACATGAAATATGGGCGGGGTTTCCCCCTGAGTTTCTTTCTTCCCCCTTGCTGCAGCCGCCTCTCTTCTATCCCTCCACCTCTGTCCTCGACCCCATGACAGGCTCTGGAGTCTACCTTAGACTCTGGGGCACCCATTCACCTGCCCTGGGGTGCATCTGCAGCTCCTTTCGGACACTGGGAGGGGCAGCGGGGTTCAGGGGCTGCAGGGTGAGGCAGGGCAGCTACTCCTGAGATTGTGAGGCGTTTCCTTCCCAGGCAGATGCGGGGGGGTGTACATCCAGGGTGCGGGAGGGGAATCTGGATCTCACATTTCTCTCAAAGCCTTGGGTGGTGCTGCCAGCTCCTAATCCCCACCACCTGGGATGGGAGAGCAGCCCCGGGGAACCCCAAATTCCTTCCATCCAGGGGCTGACAGCAGCAGCACCCTCCCAGGAGCGCGTGAGGAATGCAGGTACTCAGCCCCCACCCCAGGCGACACAAAACTGGGCCAAGGGGAGATAGAAAGATCTTTGAAGTGATTTCCTTGCTTTTAAGTATGTTTTGAAATTTTTCATAATATGAAAATTAAATAAAGGTAAGAAGACCTACCTGAAGATTGAAAGTTGCTTTTTTTTTTTTTAACCCAGTTGCAAACACAGAATCCCTTGAATCACATGGTTATTTGCTGCTCTGGCATCAGATGCTCGGGTTTTAGTATGGTTCACACAGGATTCCATCCAATTTCTGCCATACCAGAATTTCACACCACTTCCCACTCAGGAAGGATGAGGAGTTGCTGTGGAGTCCTACGAGGAGCTGGAGAAAGTCCCTGACTCTGGGTTCTTTTCCCTTCACCCATCTTGTCTCTCTAGCCAGCAGCACCTGGAGCTGGTCTTACCAGTGAAATCCAGTGAAATGTGAAATTCCTCAGAGAGAGAGAGAGAGAGAGAGAGAGAGAGAGAGAGAGAGAGGAGAGGGAGAGAGAGGGAGAGAGAGGGGGGAGAGGGAGAGAGACAGAAAGAGAGGGGAAAGAGAAAAAGAGAGAGGGAAGAGAGAGAGGGAGGCAGAGGGAGAGGGAGAGAGAAGGGGGAGAGGGAGAGACGGAAGGAGAGAGAGTGAGAGGATGAGAGGGAGAAAGACAGAGAGAGGGGAGAGAGAGGAAGAGGGAGAGGGAGAGAGGGAGAGAGAGGGAGAGAGACAGAGAGAGAGGGGAGAGAGAGATAGAGATAGAGAGGAGAGGAAGTTGCTGCCATAGAGGCAGGTGGCGGGGGGTCGGGAGGAAAACTGGGGACATTGGTAGTGGGAAATATACACTGGTGAAGGGATGGGTGTTGGAATATTGTACGACTGAAACCCAATCATGAACTTTGTAACTGTGTATCCTCACTGTGATTCAATTAAAAAAATTAATTAAAATTTAAAACAATTTTTTTAAATGTCTCTCTAGCCCCAAGTGAAAAAGTTGAGCCTTCTGCTCCTGAGCTACTGGGCTTCTTGCCTTTCTTCAGTGTGACCTTTCTGGAATGTATCAGCATGACCCACCGGCCTATGAGTCTTAGCACGGCAACGGATGCAGGATGCCCAGAGTTGAGAAAAGCAGTTGCCCATATGTTCTCCATCCATTGAAATAACTCACCTGTATCCTGAGTGCTGTGGAAAAAGGCTGCGGTCACACGGGCTGCCTCTGAGGATGGGCCGGTGGCCTCCAGGAAAATTCAAGAAAAACAACAAGCTAAGAATGTGCTCCACGTCTCCTCGCCAGAGGGAGAGGCAGGACACTGAAAGGACTGACCCCTGCTTAATCCCAACAGGGCGAGATGGCTTCCAGCTCATTGAACCTGGAAAAGCCTCGTTTTGAGAAGGAAAAAAAATCTATTGGCTCCACTTGCAAGATTTTTCCAACTCGGAGAGACTTTGGTTTCTCTGAGCATCAATTAAAAACTGTTTAGCAGATGGCAGCTTTGGAATCAGAGAACTGGACTCTGGCAACGTGTGTGCTGCCGGTTTCCCAGGGAATCCTGGCCACGCGGGGCCTGAGAAGAGGCATGAGAGCTCTCCCCCCGCCTGTAGAAGGGGAGACCTCTCCCCCCTTATCTCACAGGTGATGGGTGTCTCCCCCATAACCATGATACGGGGCCAGCAGGACCAGGAGGCACTGTGGAAAATCCAGGAATTGCAGGGTTTGGGACATCATAACAGATCCAGAATGATATATTTTTTTTTTGGCTTTTTGGGTCACACCTGGCGGTGCTCAGGGCTGACTCCTGGCTCTGCACTCAGGGATCACTTCTGGCAGTGCTCGGGGAACCATATGGGATGCTGGGAATCAAACCCGGGTCCGCCACATGCAAGGCAAACGCCCTACCCGCTGTGCTATCGCTCCAGCTCCAACAGATACAGGCTGGGAGGAAGCTTAAATTTCATCCCTTCTGACTCCTTTTTTTTAGAATGGAGATGTTCAGAGAGGTCCTGCCATCCACCTGAAGTCAACCAGCAAGGGAGAGACAGAGTCAGGACTGCTCTCATTCTTCTTTGCTATAGAAACACTTTCTCTGTTGACTTGGGGAGCCTTGTTCATTCATGGCTCGATGTTTTCCTTGAGCTCCCAGCTTAGTTTGTGTGGCATAGTTTGTCAATGATGTTAAACATTGGTCTGGAGGCAGGGGCTTGAACAGGTCACCTGTCCACCTGCTTCATTGCAGGAGGAAAGCAGGACCTTGGAGGTTGGAGCATCTCTTTAGAGCTTCCTACTCATGTCGAAGTCATAGCTTCCCATGGGGATGGTCAATGAGGAACCAAACTAGATGCTAGTTATGAGACCAGTTTTATTTGGCATGACTGCAGCAGGGAGAATAAAACATTAGTGGTGTTCAGATTATTAAGGCGCATGGCAAACCATCTCCAAAAAAAATCTTAAATGATAGATAATGGCTACAAATCCCATGATATTGATCAATACCAGCAGGCATAGTTCATCTTCCATCTAGCTGGGGTGGTTCAAGAGCTGGGTGATGGTCTCAAGAAAAACTCACTCAACACTTGAACAATTAAAGTGGAGATGGTGTCTCCAGTGGTCTCCATTTCCCCACAATATGGCACTGGGATCCCAAGGTGTACATCTTGAGAGAGTGTAGGGATAAAGTCACAAAGTTTCATGCCGTTTCAAAGAGAAGGGAAATAGACCTCACTCACATTTTGACATAGGGATGACAAGGTTTCACAACAGTTTAATTGAGGAAAAATGCAGTCTCTCATGAGTGGCTATGTAAAAGTTAAGCCTTGGGTCTGGAGCGATAGCACGGCGGGTAGGGCATTTGCCTTGCACGCGGTCAACCCAGGTTCGATTCCCAGCATCCCATATGGTCCCCTGAGCACTATGTACAATTGCTATAGAAACCGCCAGGGGTAATTCCTGAGTGGAGAGCCAGGAGTAACCCCTGAGCATTGCTGGGTGTGACCCAACAAACAAACAAACAAAAAGTTAAGCCTTTTTAAAAGGATTCAAGAAAGTGATTATTTTTAAATTCTTTTTTTGGGGGGGTGGACCTGGCACTCCTAGCAGTGGTCAGGGGACCGTATGGAAGGTTGGAGATCAAACCAGGTCAACCACATGCAAGGCAAGCTTCCTACCTGCTGTACTATCGCTCTGACCCCTGCTAGAACAGCGGCTAGGGAGCTTGCAGTCCTATGTTTATTTTGCAGCACTATATACAATTGCTAAAATATGGAAACAACCCAAATGTCCCTGAATAGATGGATTTTAAAAAACGACGGTACATATACACAGTGGAGTACTGCAACAGCGTCAAGAAAAGATAAAGTCATGCAATTTGCTGTAATGTGGATGGATCTGGAGAATATCATATTGAGTGTATCGGCCAGAGGAAGAGGAACAGACTCAGGATTATCTTTCTCATATGTGGGATATAAAGAAACCTCATAGGCAAATATCAAATGCCCATGGCAATAGAAATGGAGAATAAGAGAATTGGTCTTCAGTAAGAAGCTTGGTCCAGAGCCAGGCTTCAGGGAGGGAGGGAAACAGGGGATGTTGGTGGAGGGTAGTGGGCACTGGTGAAGGGATTTGTGTTGAAACAATATGTTCATGAAACTTAATAATAAATATCTTTGTAACTTTGTAATTCACAATGATTCAATTAAAAAAATCTAAAAGAAAAAAGAAATAAAATAAATTAGGACCTGGAGGAGAAGGGAGAGCATTGTGGAGAGACAGAAAATTCTAGACAACTGGTCCTGGCCCAGAAGGAGCTTGGCTCTAGGGAGAAACCAAAAGAGGTCAGTCTTTTCACAACATAGTGAGCTAAAAACACAATGCAACCCCACAACCAGGTAAAGACTCTTAGGAAAGGACCTCAGATGCTTAACCCACAGAGCCTTGGTGTCTTGATCTCTTACTGCATAACATCTCAAACTTACTGGCATAGAAGTATGATGTCACTTCTTTTTGTTCCACCTCCTTACTCTAAGGGTTTCCTGGGCATAGCTGGGAAGTCATTTGAACTCTCTTCTGTGCCTGCAGTCATATGATGGCTGGGGAAGGGGGCATCTTGAAGCCCTCCTCACATCTTTGTTGGGAGCCAGGACGGGGGAGACTTCGATCGTAGGGTTTAGCACAGCTCCCTCTTCTCACATAGCTCTCCTCTCTCTTGGTCCCTGGTCTCTCCATATCACCCATAGTAACGCAGCTCTTGGGAAAAAGCCAGACTTCCCACATAGTGGTCGGTTATTTCCAGAGCAATTTTTTCAAAAGCAGACCAGAAAAAAGTTGCATGTTAGAGACAGACATAGAAAGATTGCACTCATCTGTGGAATATAGAATAATAGACTATAAGACTAACGCCCAAGAATAGTAGAAATAAGTACCAGGAGATTGTTTCCATGGCTTGGAGGCTGGTCTCTCATTCTGGGTAACTCAGGGAAGGGACCACCAAGCAAAATGTGGTTGGAGGTCATGTGGGGGAAGGGTGATGCGGGCCGAATACAGACTAGAGACTGAACACAATGGCCACTCAACACCTTTATTGCAAACCACAACACCTAATCAGAGAGAGAGAATAAAAGGGAATTCCCTGCCATAGTGGCAGGGTGGGGTGGGGGGAGATGGGACTGGGGAGGGGGGGAGGGATGTTGGGTTTACTGGTGGTGGAGAATGGGCACTGGTGAAGGGATGGGTTATCGAACTTTGTATGGGGGAAACATGAGCACAAAGATGTATGGATCTGTAACTGTACCCTCACGATGACTCTCGAATTAAAAATAAACTAATAATAAAATAAAATAAAATAAAATAAAATAAATATAGATAAAAAAATAAAGGTGATCATGGCAAATGGCAAAAAAAAAAAGTTGCATGTTTTCTTTTTTCTAAGCTGGACTTGAAAGATAGTGTTTCTTCTGTCACATTTTCTATGCACATGGTCACAAAAACCAAGGGACAGGAACATAAACTTCACAATGGAGTCAAAGAACCTGACAACATGCTCAATATTGTTACAGTGGAAGAGGAAGACAGGCACTTCTATATATACCAGTGGGGTGGTGCTTGTAAGAGTCTATCTGATGGGTCTTTATCTAGGTGATCTGATTGGTTGGTTTGTGTAACAAATGAAAGTGATTGGTTTTCACACCTTTAATCCCCAACATAACCAATCAGAAGAAAATACATAAATTATATAAGCACAGGTCATGCTTGCTGGTAGTTGGGGTCCTGGAAGAGAAAAAAGCTGCAGTAAGAGATTGCTGAAAAGTTACTGGTGGAGTTCCTGTTCTAAACATATGCTGTTGCTGATCTCTTGTGAGCTGTAAATAAGAGTTGTAACACTAAAAACATCCAGTAGTTGATGTGCCATTCTTACTCACTAGACCCAAGAACCCAGAAGCCACAACGTGTCTGTTATCTTTTGTGCTATAATAAAACTATTACACATGCCACGGGGACATAATTCACTGTTCAAAGCAAAAAAGAAAAGAACTAAGAGTGAAAGTGGGTGATCTGGGGATCATGAGCTGGGGCTATCGTTGGTAAACCAAGGTATGGGGTAATACATATTACAATGTCCACCATATTTTCCGCAGTTGCCTTGTTGTCTGGCCTTCCTGGGATGATTTTCAAGCATGCTCTTCACTCATTTAAATTTGTTTCAGCATTGATTTCCTTTCTTTCTAATGGCTCATTTGTTTGGCCAGAGCCATAGTGCAGCTGGTAGGGCATTGACCTTGCATGCAGCCCACCTGGGCCCAATCACTGGCACCCCATATGGTCTTCTGAGCACCAAAAAGAGCAAGTTCTGAGCACAGAGCCAGGAGTAAGCCCCGAGTATTGCCAGGTGACCCAAGATTCAACCAACCACACAAAAAAACTACAACTCCTCACTTTTAGATCATAAATACCATCCTGAGATTGTTGTTTCATAATAAATCTGGAACTTGAGAGTGATGAATCTTGCCCCACCATCTATTTCATGCATAAAAGTTTCTGGCACCGAGACTCTGAGTGCCTAGGATGCCTTTTCTCTCAAAGAGAAACCCAAGCTATGGAAGAATTTGCTTCAAGAAATGCTTTATTTAAAACCTCACTTTTTGGCTCAGTGGTGAAAGAACGCAGTGTTGACTCATCCGTTGAAATCAAATCCTCCAACCTCCCCCCCCCCCAAGTGTTTTTATAAGAAGTGGGTGTTTTTTATTTCTTTCCCCAATGGCAGACTGCATGGTATTTGGTTCTTCTCTTTTCTGAGTAATAGATTCCATCTCAGTGGAAAGTGACAGTTTCATAATTGAGGCAATAACTTAGTGTTCTTTTCTGAGCTGTGTCTGCTCACCCCCTTATCCAGCTTTTGCCTTCAGTCCCAGGGGAAGTTCATAAACACAATCTCCTTTGACCTCCTCTCCCTTTCACCACCCATTCTCTTGTTTTTCTGCTTTGTTTTTTGCTTTCAGGTTTGTTGGCCAGTGGCAGTCAGCAGTCCTCAGAGGCTAGTCTTGGCTGTGTGCTAAGGAGTGACGCCTGGCAATGCTCTGAGAACTTTATTTGGTACCTGGGATAGAACCCGTGTCAGGATGCAAGGTAAGCACCTTAACCTCTGTATAATCTCTCCAGTCCTTAACCTGATTTTCTGTGGATCCTGGAATCAAATGAATGCTTCAAGGGAGCACTGGAGAAACAGCACCCAAGAGTCACAGAACAAGCATAGCATGTTCATTGATTGGCCTTCAAGAGTCCAACCTCCTTCAACTCTCTCTGAATCCCAGTTCTCTGTTCAGAGGTCTTAATTCCTGTCACCCATTACACCAGAAAACAGTTTCTTTCCGTTATTCCTTTCTTGAGAAGCTACAGCTCTTGTGTGAGAACTCTATGTTAATCATGAAAGCAAACATCTCATTCCCACCATTTGTTTCTTGGAAACTTCTACAGCCATCTCCTTGCTGAAGTCCCAAAGTGCAAACCTTGTATCCACTTATGCTTAAATACAATTTTTTTTCTGGGCCCTGATGTTAGAGACTGTGCCTTCTAGATTGAGTGTTGAGTGTTGAGACAGAGGTGTAGGGTGGGGGTCACTGAGGGCAGAGGGTTTTTAAAAAATCATCAGCATCCTGAAAGTAGATTATAGACCGAACATGAAGATCGTTCAATCCCTCCATTGCAAACCACAACACCCAAAAGGAGAGAGAGAGCAAAAGGGGATGCCCTGCCACAGAGGTGGGGTGGGGTGGAGGGGACAGGATGGGGGTGATAGAAGGGATGCTGGGACCATTGGTGGTGGAAAGTGGGCACTGGTGGAGAGATGGTACTTGATCATCGTATGACTGAAATGCAAGCATGAAAGTTTGTAAGTCTGTAACTGTATCTCTTAGTGATTCACTAATAAAAAAATAATTATAATCAACACCCTTCTGTGGCTCAGACATCAATGGGACAGGACTCCCAGTGACCCAGTCACTGAGAGGCTCCTGGGATAAGGTGCATTGTTTCCTTTTGTTCCATCTAAAAAGTCCCAGTATTGCCAGGATGAGCTCATCACCCTCACTGGAATCTCTTTCCTTAATCAGAAGTTGCCCCTGAGGCTCCAGGGCAAAGCCAGGTTCTATCTCACACCCAGAAGGGGAAGTGACAATTGTTCAGGAGGGAAAGAACAAAACTGGAAGAATACCCAGTCATGAAGATCAGTGGGTGGCAGTGGAGAAGGGGAACTGGCCTATGAGAGGCTTTGAAGTCCCCGGACAGAAGAGATGGCCTTGCTGCAGAAGGCCGGGATATGCCTGAGCTCTGAATGGTCCTTTCAAGGAGAGGCCTGCAAGCACGTTAAAGCTCCAAGGCTCCCCTCTGGACCCCACACAGGCCTGGGGCCTCCCACTCCATCCATTGCCTGTGGAAAGGTGTTCATTCACTATTCCAGCTGCTTCTTTGGTTCCTATTGGCCCTCCATACCCCCTTGCCGCTTGTCCTCTGGGTTGCCCAACACTGAACATGTTTGTGTGGGGGAACAATGTCACCATGGGGGTCTCCTCTTCAGGTTACATCTCTCTCGGGATAAAAAGCATCTGAGTCAGATACATAGCAAACATTGCACAATCTTCATTGTCAAGCTTACTCGGGGTTATTTGACTTTCTGGTAGAAATGTAACTTGGTTTCTCTGTTTAAACATGGTTTACACATAGTTCAACATTTCTCAGCTAGCAAATATAGGCTACTAATTTGTTGAACTCCATTAAAATACAAAGGATTTTCTTCTAATAGTGGTACAAATGGTTTTGTCTTCTAGAGCATTGCTTCTTAGCTATTTTCTGACCATAGTCCCCCTTCAACCTTGTTTCTTTCCTCTGAGACCTTGTCTGACTGGTTGCCTCCCTAGTTTCCTACCATAGCTTCCACAGTTACATGATTTTCACCTGTGGCCCCATGGAACATTCCGGGGGAACCACGGGAGACCATATGGCTCCTGGTTGAGAAATGCTGCTCCGAGAGATAAAGATGACTTTGGTAGAGGAGGTAACAGAGTCCGCAGGTTATAAGTTATAGATCCATCAACTCATAAGTTTTAATATATAAATATATATATTTATATATATAGTCTACCATTGCCATCTTTCCACGTTGTTTCCTGCTACTAACCTTTCAGGCTTCAGATCTTATATAAATAGCATTCTCAATAATGAATTCAAATAAAACACAGGGCCTCATAATCTATTTGTGTGATAACCGTACTTTTTTAAACATTAAAAACTATATTTCAGAAGCTTCCCCCACTGAACCCCTCTCCTGGGTTCCCATTTGGACCCACAAAAATGCATTCCTCTTTATCCTTCAAGCACTGGAGGTCTCCTTTAGCGTGTTACTGTGAAAATGAGGTAGATAGGGCCAGAAAATCAAGACCTCTAACTAGTCATTGTATATGCAATCTTATTGGTCACTATTGGTCACAATCTTATTGGGAAGAGAGTCTCTTGCCTGCGTGCCTGGCTGTCTTCCCCGGGGCCACTCGGAGGGGATGGGCTCCAGCTTCCCTCCCCGCCCCAAGCAGAGCTCCCGGTGGCCGAAGACCACTGGAGCCTAGCCACAGCCATGCTCAAGGCTCCTCTCCACACATTCCAACAGGCCTCATGCATGAAGGTTACTGGCAGAGGAACCCAGGTGTGTGTAATCTCATCAACAGCCAACATCCAGAGACTTAAAAGCAAGCTACCAGAAGATATCTTATAACTTACTTCTCCCTCTGGGAGAAACTAGCAAGCTACTGAGAGTTCCTGCCCACATGGCAGCCTTTTAAGCTTTTTAAGCTTCCCCTGGTGTATTCATATGCTAAAGCCAGTAACAAGCTAGGTATCATTCCCCTGACCCTGAAAAAGCCTCCAATGTGGCATCTCTGGGAAGGCCAAGTGGAGAGAGGCTTCTAAAATCTCAGGGATAGGACGACTGGAGAGGTTACTGAGCCCGCTCGAGAAATCAATGATCAACGGGATTTCATGATTGTGATCATGATTGGTCACTATATAAGCTATCTGATAGATCATTTTGTGTCACCAGTCAGACTGATTATTTTTCAAGACTTCATTTACATAGGGTGTAACCAATCAGACCATCAAAACAGTTATAAGCACAGGTCATGGGACAGTGAATTGCTGGGCTTACTCTCCTAGACACAGAGGATACTGTTGGACTCTTATGAGTTGTAAATAAAGAGCTATAACACTGAAGACATCTCGTGGTTAATGTACTATTCTTAATTGCCATCCACGAGAACCCAGAAACTAGAAGCTAGCCCTAGTCCAAGGTAACAAGGGCATCTTTGAACCAAATATCTCTTAAAAGAGGAACCATTCCATTACAGAGCAACAAATAACAGCAACATCCTGCCACGGAGTTCTCCAGTTCATGATAGGCCATGAATATTAAATATGATGCAGCTACCAAGTACTTCCTGGATATGACTTTTACAGCCACGTGAAGAGCACTATGTGAAGGTGCTCTTATAAGAAGAGCAGCTTATAAAAGAGGTCAGACAAACATGAAAGGAATTTAAAGCAGAGGCTCTCCTTTCCCCCCCTATTAGTTTCCCAATTTTACACCATTTTCTTCCTCTTAATAAAACAAAATGTAAAAGCCCAAAAAGTTTAAAATCCAAGCAAACGGAACATATTTTTTCAATGTCATAATATTGGCATTACATGGAATGCTACCTGCAACATGGTGATATAGTGACGGTGACAAGTTCTCATAGACTGGTCTGCTGAAATCGTCCCAGATTTCTGTATTCTACCATCCCTTCATCCCTGAATGCTTGGGAACTCCAAGGAGTTAATTCTTGTGTTTTTTAATCAGGTTGATGTAGGGCTAGAGTGATAGCACAGCAGGTTGGGCGTTAGCCTTGCATGCGGCTGACCCGGGTTCGATTCCTCCGTCCCTCTCGGAGAGCCCGGCAAGATACCAAGAGTATCTTGCCCGCATAGCAGGCCTGGCAAGCTACCCATGGTGTATTCGATATGCCAAAACCAGTAACAGCAAGTCTCACAATGGAGACGTTACTGGTGCCCGCTCGAGCAAATCGATGAGCAACGGGATGACAGTGATACAGTGATGCAGGGCACAGACTGGGCCTTCAGAGGAGGTTGGTGGGGTTGCACTTGGGGAAAGAATGCTGCCAGGGGTTATGAAGGCAAATGAGGTCTTGTCTCTTGGATTCACAGACAGGAGTCTTAGCACTTCTGCTTACAGAAAACTGTCAGCAACTTTAAAAAGACTGGAAGCCGTCAGAACACTGCTCAGTCAGGGCACGGCTCAGCCTTCCCACTGTCAGAGGGAATGTAAATTGGTGCAGTCTCTTTGAAAAAGTAACATGGAAATTTTATGAGGAAAAAAAATTGAAATACCATATGACCCAGAATATCAGGCCTTGTATTGTCGTCAAAAAAATTAAGAAAGAAAACCCCAGTTCTAAAGGATGGCAGCCTCTCTGTTCACAGCAGCTTTTTACTCATAATGGTCCAAGCATAGAAATGCCCTGATGGCCTTCACCAGGTGGCCACCTGAAGAAGCTGTGAACTAGCTCTTCCTCAGAACATGCTCAGTTAGAACACTGGTCAGTGAGAGCACTGGTCAGCCAGAACACTGGTCAGTCAGGGTATGGTCAGTCAGGGTATGGTCAGTCAGGGCACTGGTCAGTCAGAGCACTGGTCAGTCAGAGCACTGGTCAGTCAGAGCACTTGTCAGTCAGGGTATGGTCAGTCAGGGTATGGTCAGTCAGGGTATGGTCAGTCAGGACACTGGTCAGTCAGGACACTGCTCAGTGGGTTCGACTCCATTATAACAGATGATTAACATTTGCCTTTGTGACCACATGGGTGGAAGTTGAAGTGTATTTAAGTAAAATACGTCTAGAATCAAGACAGCTATCATATTTGCTCTCCTCCTATGTGGAATATAAAAACACCAAAGCAAATTGTGGGCCAAATGAAAACCAAGATAACTCTTGGACTGAGAGCAGCAGGATGGTTACAAGCCAATGGGAAATCCATATTATTTTCACCGCAAACAAGTGCCTACAGCCTTTCAGGGAAGTTGGGAGAGGTCAGTTTCCAGTCCCCATCCTTGTCTTCCCTCATGACTTGCCTCCCAGGAGCCAAAACTTTACCCAAATCCACTGCCCCAAACTGGGTCTGCACCTTCTCAATCCCACCCTGAATGTCACCCCTATTCTCCTCTGCTACCCTTTCCCTAAAGCTCGTCCCTCACCTCGGAGGAGCCTCCCTGTCCTTTCAGAGTAGACCTTCCCGTCCCTCCCTCTTGGAAGAAACCACGAAAACACAGCAGTGGCCAGCTTTGTTCCAGGGGAATGTTTTCCTCGCTCCCCTTTCAGGCAGCTCATTGGCCCAGAGCTCAAGCAATGAAGCACTGATGAAGCTTCCCAGAGGTCCCCAGTCCCTGCCAGGTCGGATGTCCCTTGGCGCAGCTCTGTGTCTCTGTGGCTCGGGAAGTGAAGCCAGGTCTGTGAAGCTGCTCCTCTCCTCCCGCGTCCCTGGCCCCCTCTCAGTTCAGTGAGCAGCAGATTCCTATGTGGTTTGACCTGTTGGTTCCTCCTTAGCTAGTTTTTATATTTTACTTTTAACTTTAATTGGCAGTGAGGTTGGACCACATCTGGCTATGCTCAGGGTTTACTCCTGGCTCTATGCTCAGGGGTCACTCCTTGGCAAGTGCTTACGGGAACCATAGGTAGGACTGGGGATTAAACCAGGGTGAACTGCATGCAAGGCAAATGGTCGTCTTAGCCTGTTTTATCTCTCCAGCCCCATCCTTCACTAATTTTTTTTTATTAGTGAATCACCATGAGTTACAGTTACAAACTTATGAGCTTTCATGTTTCCTTCACTAATTTTTATTTTTATTATTTTTTTTAACTTTTTATTAAATCACCATGTGGAAAGTTACAAAGTTCGCAGGTTTATATGTCAGTTATACAATATTCAAACACCCATCCCTTCACCAGTGCCCATATTCCACCACCAGAAACCCCAGTATACCCCCCGCCCCCACCCCCTACCCCCTACTGTATAACTAATGAATTTCACTTCATTTTTTCTTTACCTTGATTACATTCCATAATTCAACACAAAACTCACTATAGTTGTTAGAGTTTCCAACCAAGAGAGACAGACCTACTACATTTGATAATTAGTTTTTCATTGCTGGAAATGAAGAGATATGTAACCCCACTGCTACAAGTACATAACTCTCTCTCTCTCTTTTTTTTCCCTTTTTCCTTTCCCCCCCTTTTTTTTTTTCCTTTTTCCCCCTCATCCTCCTTCCAGCGCCTCATAGTATGGTGTACGCCACGCCGCGTCGGCCAGCATGGGGCTTTTGCTTAGTTCACAGTCCAGAGAGGTGGCTGCTACATTAAAAACCTTCAATATTTCAACAAAAATTTACTGTTATTATTTGGAGCTTCCCCCCCAAGTCAGACCTGTTCAAAAGGAACCGTTTCACATTGCTGACAATTATAAATGTTAAGTCGCGCGGACAGATCTCAAGCATAAATTTTTGAAGGGAAGGCCCATATTTTATGATCCTTTTATTTATTATTTTTACCCCAGGAGCTAAGCAATGACCTATATGGAATAAATATTTATGGAATAAAACTGAGAACACCCTAAATGCTCATCAACAGGAAAAGGAGTGACGGGTGAGTCCTCAAGAGTAAGAAGAAATGAACCATAGACAAAGGCCATATAAATACGGTGCATCTCAAACCCTGATTCTAATGGAATTCCACATGTGTTGGAAGCTCTAGAATAGTGCAGTTTTAAAACAAGCCTCATCCAATGCTAATGTTATATATAGGTCTGGTGATGAGATCTAACGTTTGTTGATATCGAAGCCCTGTATTTCACTGGCTTCACCAATGCCCTATATTAGGAGGGAGAGCCTCTGAGGAAGGAATTAAGGAGAAATAAGGTAAGAAGAAAACTGATTGCGAAAGGAGGACTCAGAGAAAGCAGTTCTCTACAAACCAGGAAGAACACCTTTTCTTGGGAAAATAAATGGACCAAAATTGTGGGCTTGTAGCTTCCACAGGTAAGAGAAAATTAAGTTCTGTTCTTTGACTCACCCAGTGGATGGCTCTTCACTATGGAACACCAAGCAACTACAAGATGGGAAGAATTTTTTTTAATTTATTTTTTAATTGGAGATGGGAAGAATTCTTGACCCTAGAGAGGTGGTGTTGACTTCGGGGTGGTAGGGGGGAATTTTCTGGAAGAAGGAAAAGTTTCAACATTGGGGCAGGGGTGGTAGTGATATTTACACTGGATTTGTCAGTTTTCCCCCAGCACATTTGTTGA
Source organism: Sorex araneus (assembly GCF_027595985.1). NCBI lineage: Eukaryota > Metazoa > Chordata > Mammalia > Eulipotyphla > Soricidae > Sorex > Sorex araneus. The sequence goes on from NC_073305.1 coordinate 15,877,614, forward strand.
AGATACTATTAATGTCCTCATTAGGTGCTCTTGGCTCATTTGTTGAATATTGATCGATTATATGCTGGTCAGCTGTGTGCAAGGCAAATGCCCTACCCACTGTGCTATTGCTCCAGCCCGGGTTCGATTCCTTCGCCCCTCTCAGCCCAGCAAGCTACCAAGAGTATCTCGCCTGCACAGCAGAGCCTGGCAAGCTACCTGTGGCATATTCGTTATGCCCAAAACAGTAACAACGCATGGGTGGTTCAGTGGTAGAATTCTCGCCTGCTAAAACAGTAACAACAAGTCTCACAGTGGAGACGTTACTGGTGCCCGCTCGAGCAAATCGATGAGCAATGGGACGACAGTGTTACAGTGATGTGAATAGCATTGAGCTATTAACTTACCCTGCATGCATTCTACCATGTGTAAATTGCAACTTAATAAAGAATGTCTGTTGGTAAGAAAAATGACCTCTTCACTATGGCTCACGCTTCTCCAGCAAACCAATTTGGGATGAAGGTTTCTCGAGCATCCGCTGTGGACAGACTTGCAGCAATCACAGGTAGAATCAGGCTGAGGGCGAGAAGCAACCCTGGTCCCTAGTTCTGAGGAAGCCTTTTCCAGTTCCAAAAGAAATATCTGGAAAAACTCAAGTCACAGTCACTGTTTCAGGTCACACCAAATGCTGACAGCTCATTAAGGGACCTTTTGACACACAGGAAGCCACATTCATGTCTTCATGCTTCACAAGGCAATGCCTGGTCCCTGGGAGAACCAGCCAGACCCCAGATCTGCTCAGCTACTGCCAAATATCAGCAGCAGGAACAGAGGAGACCTTCCTGAGCAATTTAATGGCGTGATTCTGACCTTTACGGCTCCCTGTACTCACCGAAGGAGGCTGAGGTACCACTGAAGCCCACATGTCAGCGGGTGGCTTTTTTATAGTGCAAATATGAACGAAAACTGTTAGCAACTTGGGTCAGAAATGAGAAGGGTTTCCCCATTTCCCCAGCTGGGTTCTTTCTTCTCTCTCTCTCTCTCTCTCTCTCTCTCTCTCTCTCTCTCTCTCTCCCCCTCATCCTTCCTTCCTTCCTTCCTTCCTTCCTTCCTTCCTTCCTTCCTTCCTTCCTTCCTTCCTTCCTTCCTTCCTTCCTTCCTTCCTTCCTTCCTTCCTTCTTCTCTCTCTTTCTCTCTCTTTCTCTCTCTCCTCTCTTTCTTTCTTTCTTTCTTTCTTTCTTTCTTTCTTTTCTTTCTTTCTTTCTTTCTTTCTTTCTTTCTTTCTTTCTTTTCTTTCTTTCTTTCTTTCTTTCTTTCTTTCTTTCTTTCTTTCTTTCTTTCTTTCTTTCTTTCTTTCTTTCTTTCTTTCTTTCTTTCTTTCTTTCTTTCTTTCTTTCTTTCTTTCTTTCTTTCTTTCTTTCTTTCTTTCTTTCTTTCTTTCTTTCTCTCTCTCTCTCTCTCTCTCTCTCTCTCTCTCTCTCTCTCTCTCTCTTAAATTCTGATTTTTGTTCTTGGACCACACCTAGCTATGCTCAGGAGTTACTCCTGGCTCTGAGCTCGGGAATCACTCCTGGTGGGACTCGGGGGGAACCTTATGGGATGCTGGGAATCAAACCCAGGTGAGCTAGAGCCCTACCCACTGTGCTATCATTCTGGCTTCTCCCTCTCCTTTCTTCCCTTGACTTTGGCAATGCTAACGAGGTACAGTCAGACACCAGTGCCAAACTCTCCTGGGGAGAAATGTGCCATTGCCTTTAGTGATCCCAGGTATCCTCCTCCAAATGAAAAAGCAGAGGAACAAATGAATAGAAATCAGGGAATCTGTTGGTAATGGGACAAAATTGGGAAGGATATCCACCTGCATGGCTGGAGAACAGATTCTAAGAAAGGGACTAGGGGTCTGGTTTGATGCCCAGCTGAGAGCGATGTAACTGCTGGCACATGTTCTAGAAGTTTTTCAGGAAACTCACACATATTCATATGGGAGAAGGGTAAGCATGTGTAGTGAGAAATATATAAAGTGCATACATCACATGCACAGAAAATAGTGGATAAACCTCAACAGGGTGTGGTTTTTAGTTTGGTAATAAGGAGCAAGGAGATTAGAGGTTAAGCTACTGCACCATGTCTACTGGCAGACCAGGGACCGGGGATATCTATCAGGGCAAAAGTTGTCTTCAAGTTCTGCTTTGGCTTATCCAGAGCCAGAGGGAGAGGGTATTACACCCAATAAAATACAGGCCTTAGGCTAGTTAGTTTCAGCTTTTCCTGACTCCAGAGGGTCATTTTAAATTTTCACAAGGAGGGGAGCTGGCCCGCACCCCAGAGTTCTCAGCCAGGAACGGGTGTCTGAGAAATTTTTGCAGCTAGGTGATCTCGGAATGGGGATGGGCCAGCTCCTGCCCAAACAAAGACCCAGCAACCACTCCCACAGTGCTGCTGCCCAGTTAGAAAATTTAACTCCAGCCAGACTGCCTGTTAATAATTCTGGATTTTCTGGAGCACCAGCTGTATTTATAGTGGCACGACATCTCCAATATCTACAACGCTGACATCCCAGTGGTAAATAGATGGGATGTATCAATCAACCACTCTCAACTAATTAAAACACTAGCACAGAAGGTTAACTTGCAACAATAGCTTAGTAAAACTTCAGACAAGGAGTTAATGTCTCCATGGTGAGACACAACAATTTTCACAAATTTACCTCTACGGAAACCTTTTTTTCTTTTTAAAAACCATTCTATTAGCCCTTTAGTGGTATCACTGTATCACTGTCATCCCATTGCTCATTGATTTGCTTGAGTGGGCAAGTAACGTCTCCATTGTGAGACTTGTTGTTACTGTTTTTGGCATATCGAATACACCACGGGTAGCTTGCCAGGCTCTGCCATGCGGGTGGGATACTCCTGGTAGCTTGCCAGGCTCTCCGAGAGACATTTAGTGGTAAAACAAGCAATATAAAGTAAATTATTGTCACCCTGCTTTGGGGGCAGGCTTAAAAGGTGGTTGGAGAAATGGAGACAAGGGTGGAGGGAAGGTGACCGTGGCTGTGGGAGTGTGTTGGAGTATTCAACGCCTTTAACAAATCATCATGAACAGTTTTTGTAAGCCATGGTTTCTAAATAAAGTGGGAAAAATTAAATTAATTTTCACAGGGAAAGAGAAGAGGCAAAGTCGCAAGAAGTTTTGACATAGAATATTTTCAATTAAAAACCAAAACAAAAGCTGTTTGCATAAATTCACTGATGTTCTAGAAAAGGTAAACATGTGGCATGCATATGCCTATCTTCTCTTCTGTGTCCTTAGCAGACGTCGTTAATCAATCTGCACTGCTTTTCCCTGAGTCCCGTTCTGGAGTCAGTGATATGCTGGAACCATCTGGTACTAGCTCATAAGATCCAATCATTAAATTTCACTATTAAAGAATGGATTACTCCTTATTAAAAATGGGATGGGATAGAAGGTTACACTTAAAGGAATCATATTAAAAGAAACCATAATTGACACTCAATATTTATTTCTTCCTATTTTACAATATTTTATTATTATGCTACTGAGCTTATTTACATATTTGGTATCTGCAATTATCATATACTTTTGCATGTGATGGGGAGTTGAGCCAGACCCAGCAATGCTCAGGGGCTATTTCTGGCTTTGTGCTCAGGAGTGACTCCCAGCAGTGCTCAGAGGATCATATACCGTGTTGGGGATATGACTGGTCAACCACGTGCCAGGCAAATGCCTTAACTCCTGAACTATCGCTCCACCTCTGTAATTACTACATAATGGTGAGTGACAGCATAGTTCTTCTCAACTCTTTGTTGACTGAGAAGATCTAGGAAGACAGTGACAGTATTTCCATCACAGAAATGGGCAAGTGTTCAAGTCAATCCTCCCTGCTCTCCTGGAAAAGACAGTTATTAAACACCTACCTGCACACCATCAGCAAATGTCAACCTCAGATGTTATGTAACCCCAGAGAGGAGCAGACTGTGCCCACCAAATTCCAGCTGCCTCCAATAAGGGGAAGCAGTATTGGATACCATGCCTTTCTTTGGTCATGAAAAGATGCAGCTCTGGGCACTCACAAGGTGAATCAAAACAAAGAGATGGAGAGAAAGTCTCTGAACCCAGCCATGCTTGGAGGTAGCCTCCTATACTCGCTCCTAAAATGAGACTTAGCTAAGGGAACAATTTTCTCTCACACACAAAGACTCTTGGTTCAGAAAGGGAGAGGTAATGTTTGCCCTGGAGTTCTCTATGAAGGTCCCTGAAGGAATCAATCAAGAACCTTGGGGTCAAGGTCAGTCAAAATCAGAAGCAAGCATGGTGTAATGCTGAAGGCCCAAATAAATATATGAGAATTTGAGCATAACGTTGACCAATTCCAAAGAAAGCATTCAAAGGAGCAGTGACCAAAGACATAGATTTGATATTGTTTGAAGAAAGATTGGTTTGGTGAATGGAACCAGCTGAGCAGGCTGAACCCTTCAAGCAAACGGAACCAGCAGTGGGGCTAATTCTGGCACCAGGGACAGTGCTAGTTCTGGTACAGTAATAGCACCAGGACCTTGTCAGAAGAACACACACACACACACACACACACACACACACCATACAGAGCAAGGGCATAACTAAGAACCTTGAGAAGGATTGGGGGAGGGGAGATGCCATACAGGGCATGCAGACAGGAAGAGCGAATCCACTAATGTCCCCACTTTTTTTTCTTTCTGGGTCACACCTGGCAATGCACAGGGGTTATTCCTGGCTTTGCACTCAGGAATTACTCCTGGCGATGCTCGGGACCATATGGGATGCTGGGAATCAAACCCAGATCGGTCGCATGCAAGGCAAACACCCTACCTGCTGTGCTATTGCTCCAGCCCCAATGTCCCCACTTTCTTCTTGGGAGTTGTCTGGTCATCACAGCTCGAAGGACTAGGATGGTCTTTTCTAAAAGGCAGGCAGAAAGTGTGTGTGTGTGTGTGTGTGTGTGTGTGTGTGTATGTGTGTGGTGGTGGTGGTGGTGGTAGTGATGGTTGTGGTGGCGGGGGGAGGGAGATAATCAGTGTCCTTCATACTCCTCACACATGGAGTGTTGAAGCTGGAGGATCTGGGCCAAGAGACTTGAGAAGGAGACAGACAGGCAGGGGACATGAGACTCCAGAGCTGGTTGTGTTGGGGGGAGGGGAGGGAGGGCACAGGGGGATATAACAAGGAGGCATTTGACTTGTCTAGGCAACGTGACCTGGCTGCAGAGGAGAACAGTGGCTGAAAGATGGGCAGAGATCAGGCCAGGACTCAAGAACTTGTTCATTTACAGGAATTGTGGAGAACTTTTCTCTTCATTTTAGACTTGCAGAGGTGAAAAGTTCCCACAGTAGGAGACCATCCAGGAACTGCAGCCTGAGCCAGGTGACCTAAGTTCAGAAGCCTGGGCCAGGCTCCAAGTGGTTCCCACAGTGCCTAGTTTCTTGCCTTTCTACTGCTTTGTTTGGACTTTAAAAGCAATTTCTGCTCTAAAATACTGGGTTTTAAATCATCTACGTTCATCTGCGCCAGGCCTCAGGATCGCCCAGGCCCCTCTCCTGCAGTTCAGTGTGCCCACTGGACACTTGATTGAGAGGTTCTGGTCAGAGGCCCAGGAATCGGTCAAGTTGTGAGTCCTAGATCTAACAAATATCTCCATTTAAATATTGCCTTTCTTCTCATCATGGCTCCGCTGGCAAAGAGCAGAAGTCAATTTGTTGAGGGTAGCAGGAAGGGGAGAGAGTCAACCTCAGGCTGGGGGTGTGAGGAGGCAGTATTGGCTGCTTAACTCGAAGGGCTTGGTATAAACTGAAAGTGCAGTGCTTCCTGTTCAAACGTGAAGAAGGAGGTTGGGCAACAGTTCAAGTGGGAGAGTGCATGCTTGAGATGGGCAGGGCCCCGAGTTTGCTCATGGGTACCACATAACTCTCTGAGCACTTCTGAGTGAAGCCTGAGTACTACTGGCTAGACCCCCCACACTGCCAGGCCCAGGCCCACACTGAGGCTGGGCTGTGATGGGAGTACCCTGGGACTTCAGGCTCTGGGGTTGGCCCCTGTAAAAATTATGATGGGTGTAAGAATTGGGGTATTTCCAGACCCTGAGCACAGAACCTTAAACTATGAACAGGCTCTACTGATCGTGAGACTCCCTGTGAGTATCCAGTAGTCTCTGAGGATCCTGAGGTGAGGTATGAAGGCCTGTATCCTCACTCTGGAGGCAAGTCATGGTCTTCATGGATTGTTAGGGTTCGGGTGAAGCTACTTCCAATGTCCTGTGTCTCCAGAGCCTTAATGCCTTAGTAGAATCTCTAATGAACATGAAATGTCTCAAAGAGAAGAACTGAGGTAGACAGGGAGGATCCTGCTCTTCGCAGCCGTGGCTGACCAGATGAACGTCTCCTGGGAGCTCTATCCTGCTCTGCTTCAGAGCCAGCGCCATGTGTCAGGTCACTTTGTCCTCTCACTGATCCTGTCTTGGGAAGAAGCCATCATCCTAGTTTGCTGGGACTTCACTCATTTTTAGCAATGGAATTTCTATAACCTTGGGTAAACATAGGTAGACCAGAAGCATTGTTTGGCTGACATAAACCAAAACTGACAAGTGAATTCTGGGTACCCCTTCTGAAGGGACACATTTCTAGGGGCAGGTGTCCTCTCATCAGCTGAGGCCAGAGGATAACACCTTCCATATCCCCAACCCCTTGTTCACTCAACACTACAAGGAGCCACTGTGGGTGAGGAGAACAGTTGCTGTGGGTATTCCCCCACCTGTGTTGTGGGGCCACAATCCCAGTGTTGGTGACCCATTAAAGTTCCCTGGAGAACCAGACTTGTAATCACTTATAATCCCGTTAATCTTCTATTTGTGGGCGCCAGTAATGTCTCCATTCATCCCTGTCACGTGCTAGTGTAGCCCAGTGATATCTGCTCGCTCCAGAAACACAAAGAGCCTCAAACAATTCATTCAGGGTTTTGATGAAGAAGTCTGACCATCTCATTGGTGGGCGACTACGCGGTCTTTTGACATCCCATGGTATCCAGTTGGTAACAGCTCTAGTCCAGCGGTCATCTCTGAATCGCATTACGTGTCCGGCCCATCTGATTTTTGACGACTTGGCAAACGAGACAGCATCCCTGATTCTTGACTGTCGATGGAGGTTGGTACTCTGGATTCCTTCTCTCACGTAAGTGAAACGTGATACTCCTAGCATAGCTCTTTTGATTCCTCTTTGGGATACCTGAATAGCATTCTCATTCTGTTTCATCGGGCCCAGGTCTCTGAGGCATATGTTAGTGCAGGAAGAATGGTGGAATCGAAAAGATGTGCCCGGAGTCAGAGGTTCTTGGTCCTCTTAAGCACTTCTTTAATGCTCGCGTGGCTCTCTGCGCAGTTCTGGCACCAAGTTGTTCCTCATGTTGAGTTCCCGACCCAGGTACACATAGCTGCTGCATTCAGAGATGCTCATCCTATTGAGAGCAAATGGAATGTCAGGGACTAGTTCATTTTTCATGAACATCGTTTTGCTGAGATTCAGCTGCAGTCCAACCTTTCCACACTAGCAGTCGAAGTCGACCAGCATTTGTGCCACTTGGCTAATGTTTGGTGTTATGAGAACAATATCATCAGCGAAGCAAAGGTGGTATAGTTGCCGACCATCTATCTTCACTCCCATACCTTCCCATTCCAGTCATCGCATGACATTCTCGAGGGTGGTACTGAAGAGTTTCGGTGAAATGGTAACACCCTGCCAAACCCTTCTCTTTACGTCAATGATCACTTCCTTGTAGAATGGTGAGATCCTGGTGGTGAATACATAATACAGCTTGTGGAGGATCTTGATGTACTGAGTTTTTTTTTTTTTTTGCTTTTTGGGTCACACCTGGCGGTGCACAGGGGTTACTCCTGGCTCTGCACTCAGGAATTACCCCTGGCTGTGCTCAGGGGACCATATGGGATGCTGGGATTTGAACCCGGGTCGGCTGCGTGCAAGGCAAACGCCCTACCCGCTGTGCTATCTCTCCAGCCCCGATGTACTGAGTTTTAATGCCCTGTTTGGCTAGAGCTTTGATGACCGCTTCAGTCTCAACAGAATCGAAGGCCTTCTTTAAGTCGATGAACGTTAGACAGAGTGGCATCTTGAACTCTCACGAAACTTCAATGAGCTTGGTCACTGTGTGGATATGGTTGATTGTGCTGAATCCTTTTCGTAACCCAGCTTGCTTGCATGGTTGTCCATCGTCTAGTGTTCTGCCTATTCTATTCAGGATGACTCGAGTGAACAACTTGTAGACGACGGACAACAGGAAGATTGGGCAATAGTTGCTGATGTCTTGGATGTCTCCTTTCTTGTACAACAGAATGGTCCTGCTGGTTTCCATTGGGATGGAACCTTGCATATAGACAGGTAGCGTGTGAAGAGCTAAGCCAGCGTATTGATGAGTACTGGCAGCAGATTCTTCAGGTGTTCAGGTCTGACCTTTTCTGGACCGGGTGTTGTATGTGTCTTTACCGAAGAAATGGCATGTCAGATTTCGGAAGGGAGAACGTTAGGAACGACATACCCATCCTGCGGAATTTGGTATGTGGGCAGGTGGACTTGGCTGTCGAAGAGATCGGAGTAGAAGTTGTGGGTGACCTTTTCCATTGCCCTTCTAGAAGATGTGATAGATCCATCAGGACATCAGAGGACAGTCATCTTGGTCTTGTAGTTGGCAAAGAACAGGCGAGCATTGTGAATACTTTTCCTGGCTTCTGCCGCATCGGCCAACACTGCCGCTCTTCTCTCTATGAGGCCTTCCTTCCTTGCTTCTCTGCACAGCCTCGAGAGCTCGGATGTTAGCTTGTGGTTGCCTGAGGCTCATGAGAGTTTCCAAAGACAGGTGTCTGTGTAGGTCAAAGAACCCAGGTCATTCTGAGACATGGCTAAGGTCAAGGGCCACAGCATAAAGGCCTAAAACATTGAGCTCTTGATTGTGTCTTTGTCCACAATCATTTTCTAAGGAAAATCTGCTCGCTTCTCAGGGTCTTCAGCCGTGCGCCTCAGCACAGGCATAAAGCTGCGTGAGGCACTGAGGTGTTGATTTTCTTCCACACCAAATATAGTAGAAGTCTTACATTTCTTCATTGTCAAAGCAGGAGGTACTGCCCTGACAAATCAGTTCACACATGTTCTCTCCTGGTACTTGTTATTTAAAGATGAAAGCCCTAGATTCCAAGAAGGTCTGTTGAGGGTCTAATTGGAATGTTCTTGTTCTACAGGTGCTATGAATCTGATAACTAATCTTGTTCCCTTCTTTATCTAGGCTTCTAAGAAGCTCAGAGTAACTCTATATGGCTTCTGGCAGCTATGTAGACTTTCTTACATGGTTTATGAGCCAACTTGACCACTGGCTGCATCTTATTCCTTAAGTTATTTGGTCTTTCATCCAGTGTCCTCAACTATCTATTATACCCATTGCATGGAAAGGGCATGCAAGCTGTCACAAATGCACAAATTCAGAAAGAAGAAAGGCGTAATACATAAACAAATGGAATGCAAAGGGTAATGGTGGTAATGGCTATGTTTAGAGAGAAGCAGAACCCAGACAATAATGGACAGACTGACAAAACAGATGCTGCGGCTTCTCATTATGCAAGGGTTTCTCGTCTTTGATGCCAAGTTCCCTCCTCAGAGTGCAGCGCTCTGACCCTGGACTCAGGCAGAAGACTCAGGGCCCAAACACCCAGCTAGGTAGAGCCCTTCTGCCTCGCTGAACCTGTCACTACTTTCTTTAAAGAAGGAGACAGTTGCTTTCAACAGCCTACTGATTCTTCCCAATCAAGGACACAATTATCTTGATTGGCTGCCCAGTTTAACTCTGTGCTCAACAGTGATTGCATTGCTGGCTCCGGGGTCTACCACTGCCAGTTGGTCTAATGAATTTGCTTGAGTTACTTAGACTTGCTGAAAGGGCCTTTTGAAATCTATATGCAAATGTCATTTAAAACAAATCAATATTTTGATTCAAGAGCCAGGGCACTTTTAATGGGACTTCGGGGTAATGTTAAACACCTGGAATTATAGCTGATGGTTGGAGTTCCTGCTGACAAAGTTCCAAAACCAACTGGACTGGTTAAACTGCAAGAACGCTCCCAGGATCCGGTCAGGGTTGATGGAGTGGTGCCAGGGGGACTGACATTTCCCACAAATTAGTATATATTAATGATTGGCAGTTACCGGTGGCCAGATCTGGAATGTGAGATGTTGACACCTATAGAATCTAGAGAAATAATTGATTGGTAATAATGGAATCTAGATAAATAACTGATTGCCCAAGTATGCAGGAACCCGTGGCTGAGATCTCCAAACCCACTCGGATCAGGACTGGGCCTCCTCCCCCCAACTCCCCAGTTTTCCAGGAGCTTGGCAGTCACACCCACTCACTGCCGCCTGGCACCATGTAATCTCATCAATGTCCAAGACCCAGAGACTATAAACTAAAGCTCCCGGAAGAGAGCACCACAGAATGTCTTGACCCCACGCCAGGTTGTCTTCACTAGAGTACCTCGGAAGGGGGTGGGTTGAGTTTCCCTCCCCACCCCAAGCAGAACCCCAGCAGTCAAAAACTTCCAGAACCCAACCACTGCCATGCTCAAGGCCACTCTCCACATGCTTGATGATCCTCACCCAAGAAGGGATGAGCCTCACCCAAGAGGGGATGAACCTCACTCAAGAGCAGATCAGCAGAAAAACCCAGGTATGCGGGAACCCGTGACTGAGATCTCCAAGCCCACTCAGATTGGGACTGGGCTTTCTCCTCCCAGCTCTCCAGTTTTCCAGTAGCTTGGCAGTCACACCCACAAACTGCCCCCAGCACCATGTAATCTCATCAACGGCCAAGAAACAGAGACTATAAACTAACGCTCCCAGAAGAGACTGACGCAGAATTTCCTGGAGTGCGCAGCCACATTCGCGGCCGTGTGACCTCTTATATTCTGTCTCACTTACTTAGCAAAAGTAGCACACATTTGTTTGGTTTTAGCACACTTGCTTGCATTCTCTTATATTTGGGCTTAAATGGTTCCAGAATTAAATATAACAACTTTCACAAACTTCCTCTTATTGTGGTGGGAAGGTGCTCGGTGGTGGGATTGGTGTTTTAATATTATCTGCAATGAACCATTGTGAGCTACTTTTATAAAAATAAAATATATATAAAAACAAAATTCAAAATAATGGTGGTGGGAAGGTGTGATGGTGGTGGGACTGGTGTTGAAATATTGGATATAATCCATTATGTAGACAACTTTGTGGAAATAAATTTCAAAAATAAATAAATAAACAGAAAGAATAACTGATTGGCAATGGTGCAATGTGAAATGCTGATAATCTTGGAACCTAGACAAATAATTTTATTTCTGCTTATACCAATATTTTCCCCATGTAATTATTAATCTAACCTTTCAACTCCCATTTACCACCTGCCCTCACCCCCCATGTTGCATTGTTTGCCCCTATATAATCACTATCTGTTCATCCAAAATAAAATTGTCTACTGTGTCATCAGCCTGTAGTTTATGTCTATTGACCATCAGTCATAGACTGCATTGGAATCAGCTCCATCATGTACCTAGGTCACCAGATACTGCCAGACAGTATCAGCTGATGACTCGGTCCTCCACAGAGTGCTATTCAGAGATGCACTTGGCTGTTTTGAGAGCCGCAAGAGCTCTCTTCTTCAGAAAGCAGGGAGATCTTCTGGCCTGTCCAAGATTTCCTCACTTCCCCCAGCCACCTGCCCTTTCGACGAGTACCCATAATCACTTTTAGAATGCATGTCCAGCTTCAAGCATAGATCCTTGCTTCTGAGAAATCTCCAGGGAGCATCTCATCCAGTTTCTTTCCTTTTGCAAATAGACAAAATCAGCTAGACTACGGGTTTCAAAGTTTGGACAGGGGTGGGGCTGGTCAGGTGAGGGTTCTAATCTTCTCCACACCTCTAAGACATATAAAGTCATGCATATAAACCTCAATTCTCCCTCCTATCGGCTTTCAAAGATTTTCCTCCAAACTCTACCTCCAACAGACTCTGCCCATTTCTGGTCTATGCATTTCTGACATCCTTCTTCCAAGTGGAGGGGAGTTGCCTGGGGCAGAGAGGAGGGGTGTCTATGTTCCAACTGTCTGAATCTACAGCCTCTAGAACAACAGCCCTACAAGGAGACCCCCACAGGTCACCACAGTTCTCTGTCTGGAACCCAGCCCTGCTTTCTGCCCTAAGGCCAGCCTGCCATACTCTTTCTTATTAATAACAACCACTTTTCTCAAGAAACATTTCCAGAGCAGCACACAAGCGAAACTCGGAACCCAGCAGCTTTTGGCAGAAATGCGTCCAGACTTTGCATTAGGCGCCAGGCCACCCCAGGTGGGAAAAGGTGCTGTCCCTCGCCCATTTCCCTGGTGGCTCGGTGGCCGCCATCTTCCAGAGGCCATTGGACAGTCAGGTATGGGCCAACAGTGCCGAGACATGCGGGGCCTCACGGGATGGGGGTGGAGCCGGCTCTTGTCCTCCCCTGCCCCAACAAGACCCCAAATCACGGCCCACGAATGGTCCTTCCGGCTACTCATCAAGTTGCTTAACAGCCATGACACCAGAGACACACAAGCAAAACTCAGAACCCAGCGGCTTTGGGCAGAAATCACTCCAGATTTAATTATTAAAATTTCAGAATTCCAAAATCGTGTGGCTGCTATTGCGGCTGTGTGACATCATATGCTATTCATAATCAGCAATAGAAACAAGCTGTCTAATTTTGCCTTTTCAGCAGGTCTGAGTGTTGGGGGAAAATCCCAAATAATTATGGTGGGTCTGGTGTCAAAATATTGGATATAATCAAAGTAGAGAGAGAATAATGTGGAAATCATCTGTCACACAGGTGGGGGGAGGGTGTGGGATGGGGGTATACTGGAGTTTTTGGTGGTGGAAAATGTGCACTGGTGAAGGGATGGGTGTTTTATTATTGTATGACCGAGACTTAAACCCAAAAGCTTTGTAACTGTTCACACGGTGATTCAATAGATAAATAATTTTATTTAAAAAAAGAGAGAGAGAGAGACATCTCCAGCCTGGACTCTCTATCTCCAGGACCACTCCATCTTTCAAAAGAGATTACACAAGGGTTTCAAACATGCCACTGTAGATAAAGTTAGAGCCTTGCAAATGGGACAATACAAAGCAAATCCAAGGAGTAAAGAAAGCTTAACCACAACCCTCAGCTCCTCATCACCCTGCATCTTGGGGATAGTTGTTTTTGTCCTCCTGTCCCTGAATGTCCTACAGTATCCCTTACCTCCCATGTGTTGTGATTTGTTTAGGGGGAGTTGGTGTTGAACTGATAGCGTTTGGGTCCTATCAGATCTGTAAATGTCAGGCTAAACATATTGTCTAGTCTTTGCCTGAAGCCTAAGCTCATAAATTCACTTCCCCCAAGTCCACTTGGATTTTATACTGTAAGTGTTCAGCGATGAGCTTATCCCAATACCTTCCCATCTTGAATAGCAGATAAGAGCAGAAAGCTCTCACACTCAGCCAAGCAGCCCAGAAGTCACGAGCTGTGGCGTGTGACCCATTGTTTGGGTCTTTGAGATTATAGTAACACAGGCTGGAGTTTATTTCACACATCCACCCCGCAGTCTCCGGCTCTGATCCAGCCTACAGAAGGGAGAGAGCAGCTCTAAAAAAGAAATGATGATAAACAATGAGGTCACAGCCCAGAACAGTCAGTCCTCCAGGTTCCAGCCAAGAAAAAACCCATCTCGGTGGCTCCAGAAGTCCTCTGGCTGACAATGAGTCAAGGAATCACAGCTGGTGGGACCCACCAGGAAGATTCCTATGGGGAAGATCCCAAGTTAAGAGCATTAACTTGGATTTGAAGAACCTAACCAGTACCAAATTGTCTTCTATCCTAGGACCTAATCCCTGGCAATTAACAGAGTTGGATCCTGGCCAATGATAGTTGCCTTCCCCAAATGGTTGTTATCTCAGAGTCCAATACAGCACCTGGCATATAACAAATAGTCAATAAATTTTGGCTAAATAATAATAGCATTTGTTATGAATAATCAAATGGATAGCCATATAGAAGTAAATAAGAAAATAAGTAAATAAGAAGGACAGATAGATCAGAAGATGGATGTTATTAAATTTTTGCCTTCAATTGACAAGTTGAGGAACCAGAGAGGTAATACAGTGGGTAAGGCTCTTATCTTGCATGCAGCTGACCCTTGTTAGATTCCTGGCGATTTAGCTGAGCATCACCAGGAGTGGTTCCTGAGTGCAGAGCCAGGAGTTAACCCCTCAGCATTGCCAGGTGTGGCCCAATAATTAAAAACAAATTCACAAGTCTGTTGGAATATTTCCCCTTTTCCAGCTGCCTTCTGGAGTTTTGTCACAGAAACCTTTTGTCACAGAAATCTAGCTGATCTTTGACCCCCGCAGATCTAAGGTGCTAGCCAGGCTTGATTTGACATTGTAGATTCCAGGCTGCAGCCCAGCCTGGTCTTTGGGATGTAAATCCGAGTGCTTTCAGCCCAAAGAAGGCTTCGGTTTTGGTTTTGTATCTTCTTTCCGGGGGGGGGGGGGGGGGGCCTAGATTAATGGCCTGCAGATACAAGAGAATTATGTTGCCTCAACATTCTTCCTGTAAGATCTTTTGGTGCCTTTGGTGACGTCAATGTATTGCGCCCTTTGGAAGGGCCATGATCAATAAAAGGGGTTCGGAGAGAAGGTGAGGGGGCGGAAAGTGTATGGGGGGTGGAAAGTGGATAGAGTCGGAAAGTGTATAGAGGGCGGAAAGGTGTAGAGAGGTCAGGGAGAGTATGTATAGAGAGAAGATTGGAATAAACTGCAAGTGAGACCAACCATCATGGCTCCGTTCCTTCCTTCGCCTGCCACATCTTCGCCATCAACCTCCCCGGGGTGGGGGAAGTGGCCGGAGGCTACCGAACTCGGGTGGCGGGAGAGACAGCTGCTGCCCTAGGCCCTGTGCCTGGCTCGGTGCAGTGAGGCGTCCCTTCCCTCGCCCGCGCCTTTTCTTTTTATTTTTATACACAAGTCAAGAGAGATAGTGCAAGAGTTAAGGTATTTGTTGTCCATGTGGCTAACCCAGGTTCAATCCCTGACATCACATATGGTTCCCCCAAGCACCACTGAGTACAGGGGATATAGGGCTCTTGCCTCGCATGTGGCTGACCCCAATTTGATTCTCAGCTTGGCATATGTCCCTGCCCCACCCAATCCACCAGCACTGCCAGATATGGCCCTAAAGCAAAACCTTGATAAGTCAGAGGTGGAGACCTCGGTAGCTCAACGGCTCAGCCCATGCTTTCACTGTGGATGGTTTCCTGCGCACAGCCTGGAGTGCCGTCTGAGCACAGAGCTAGGAGTAGCTCTGAATATTGCTGGGTGTGGCCCCCAATAAAAAACACAAATAGATGAGTAAAAAAAATTAAGCTTAGCCCTACAAAACAGAATTCCTTTGGTTGTTGAACCTCACCCAATTGATTGGGGTTTTGCTTTTTAAAAAAATATTGGAGAGTTATCTCTGGTAATGCTCAGGGGTCACTCCTGGCTCTGTGCTCAGAATAATTCCTGGTGGTGTGTGGGGAGACCCTATGGAGTGCTAGGGACAAAACCCAGACCAGCTGCGTGCAAGGCAGACGCCCTACCTGCTGTACTATCTGTCCAGCTCCCTAATTGTTAGGGACCTTTAAAACCTTTAAAAGCCATAATCCAGGGTTCTGGGACTGGAGTAGCCAGGTACAAAAGTCCAGTGAGAAGAGACTAAGTTTTAGACATAGCTAGCGAACTGTGCACATCACTGCCCTTATCATGGTCGTCCATCAAATCCCCAACATCCGGGAATTCCCAGAAGGAAAGCTAGAGCTTTCCCACTATTGTCATGGCAGCAGACAAAACCCCAGGGGAGCCCTGGAAAGCTGAGGGAAGCTGCAGACACACTCACACATGTTAGTGCTGGCCTCGCTTGCCGGCTCATGGGTAGGAAGGGGTCACTGACCCCGTAACTGTACTCCCTTTTCCTGAACCCATCCTTGGCTTCTCCCTCCTATTTTCGACCCAAATATTTGTCTCTGTGTCAGAGGGCCCTGAGTTCTTCAGCCCAGCCCCCACCCCCACTACCACCACCCATGTCAGAGGCAACACATATGGATGTGGGTTTTTTTTTCTTTATTCCTTTTTTGGGTCACACCCGGCGATACACAGGGGTTACTCCTGGCTGATGCACTCAGGAATTACTCCTGGCGATGCTCAGGGGACCATATGGGACGCTGGGAATCGAACCCAGGTCGTTGTGCTATCATTCCAGCCCCTGGAGGTGGGTCTTGATTCATCCTTGTGGGGCCCCAGCTTGTCCTTAATCTCTTCTCTTTGATTCTCTCTTTTCTTCCTACTGGCCTGGGCTGTGTATGTCAAGTACCAATATCAGGTGTGAAGGGAACAGCTTTACCGAGACCTCTATGGCCACAATCATCTAAGGCCACAATTTCCTAATAAAGCCCTTAACAATGTAGCTCATGTGCTTGTGTGTCTAGAGATGGACACACCCCTTGCCTCAAGAGTCTCCTTCTTCCGCTGCCCCTGACCAATGATGACGAGGTGTCCTGACGTTCCCTGACTTCACAGCCGCTGATCTCTGCCTCTCTCTGTGTCGCAGAAACACCCAGCTGGTGACCAATTGATTCTCTAGGTGCCACTTCCGCAAGGGCTGCCACTCAACTGGCAAGCTCTTCTGACAGCCTTTATTCTGCGTGCAGGTGGAGGGCTGGCCAGGCAGCCCCGTTCTGAGCCAGGGAGTGGGCCGACCAACTGTGCAACGCCACATACCAGATGAACAGCACAGCAGGCTAAGTTGTTTGTCTCTCCCCACACCCCCCACCCTTCCCGACACCCGCCACAGGAGGAAAAATGCCAGCACAGTATCAAGAAATCCCCGGAGATCAGCACTGGCCAGAGTGAGCAGTGGTCCTTAGTCACGGAAGAAGTGTCAAGGCCGGACACAAACAGGAGAGGAGTTTAAGGGATGACTTGCCACATGCTACCAGGGCAGATGTTGTCGCATCCATCCCTGAGCACCCCTACAATGCCTGTGGGGTGCACACAAGGCAAAAGTACATTTTCTCGGAACTCACCCCCAACAGGTAGGGTTCTGTGTATCTTCGACCAGAGAGGCTGCAAACTGGCAGTGTGTGGGCTGAAGCTGGCCTGCTAGCTTGTTGTGTTTGGCATCACTGGTGTTTTTCAAAACATTTCTGACTCTTTGCCAGCTTTTGACAAATTGGGGGTTTCACGGTTTGGGTTGTTGCTGTTGTTGCTTTTCAATCTGAATTTTCCACTTTTGTGAACAGGCAGAAGATTGGGCAAGAACAGGCCTGTTTTCTTGCACGGCCAAACATCGGTCATGGTCGAGCGGGAGCAGCTCCTGGTAGAACGTCAAGTCGAACAGGACGCGCATGCGCACCCTGTTCCTCCCAGCCCACTATTAGGGGGTGTTACCCTCCCTGCGCCCTGCTTCTGATTTCCGGGGGCCTCGACCTGTTCGTCCCACCTGTCGTGATTCACTTTCTGTCCCGCCATGGAAGAAAACAGGCTGACCTTTAACTACCAGCATCCCGCCTCCGTCAGCTCTTTCTCCTGCATCCAGGACTCCTGTCTGTCTGCTCCCCAGCATGCCCCACTGTCTCCTCCCAGCAGTTCCTAACAGAAGCGATGCACAAATCCCCAGCTTCCTCCCGTCAGGAAGTCCTCTGAGAATACGTGCTCTGCTCTACCTACCCCTCCCCCCAGGTATGTGGGGGCTACATGATGAAACCCCCTTTTGAGCAGTGTTTCTCAACGGCGCAGTATGGCTCCCTAGGGGCCCCAGCCTATTCCAAGGGGGGAGAGTAGATGAAAACCATGTAAATGGGGGGCACGGTATGAAACTGAAGAGTCACCCAGTGGGATAGGGGGTCCAAGTATGGAAGGGGACCATAATTGGGAAAGATTGGGAAACACCCGCTAGAGGATGCCTTTCTCCCGCACAGTTCCTCCCTTCCAGGGTCCTCTTAACTCCTTGAATGATCTGTTTGTCTAGTATCAAGAAGTCATAGGATTTCTGATCTATAGAGTTGCCGTGAACACTGAGTTAGTGAGCATAGAGCCACAGGTCCAGGGGAAATGGAGCATTAGGTTCCTGGTCTTCTGGTCTTCTATCCACTAAAGGAAGGGCTTTTTTTTTTTTAATCCACTACTCAAGATACTACTTCCTTATATGAGTCTTTATTCAAAGAAACCTTATTGAATAGGGACTGTTGAGTCACAACTTGGTGAGTTTTGGGTTTTGTTTTAGGTAGTACCAGGGATCAAACCAAAGGCCTCATTCAGGCAAGGCATGAACTTGACACTGAGCTACATCTCTGGCCTGATTCATAATGTCAAACATCACTCTTACACAGATCTGGGTGAAGCCTCTCTCCCTAAGGCGCACCACAGCCTTCTAAGACCTAGGACCAATACACAGCCCTTTAGACACAGAAAAACCACCTTCAGAAAGCATCAAAGTACAGGGATGCACTTCAGTACAAGAAAGAAATTGCAGGTTTCTAACATAAGTGAAGATAATAATATACAGAAAGTGAGTCAGGGGGAGCACTCTGCCGGCTGGAGCACATGCTGGCGTGCACAGCGTCCTGGGTTTAATCCTTGGCACCCCATAATCTCCTGAGCACTGTTGGGTATGGCCTGTTGCCCTGCAGTACCTCTGGGGAGGGGACACACCCCAAAGAAAAGAACATCCTGGCTCAGTAGTAAAATGCTTGCTCTCCATTTGTAAGGACCCAGTTCAATTCCCAACACTGTAAAATATATATATATATATATTTATTTTATATTATGATACATATAGCACTGTCTTCCCATTGTTCATTGATTTGCTCGAGCGGGCACCAGTAACGTCTCCATTGTGAGTCTTGTTGTTACTGTTTTTGGCATATCGAACATGCCCCGGGTAGCTTGCCAGACTCTGCCATGTGGGCGGGATACTCTTGGTAGCTTGCCAGGCTCTCCAAGAGGGGCGGAGGAATTAAAACTGGGTCGACTGCATGCAAGGCAAACAGCCTACCTGCCGTGTTATATCTCAGTAGTTACTTTGTGATATAATACATATATATGTCCAAAATCTAAGAAACAAAATCTAAGAAGACTGAGAGCCATCACCTTGTTTGACTTCAGCTGGGACTCTGTCTGTGTCAGGAGGTCACCCTGTTCAAGTCCACCAGTGACTGATGTGCCATGAAACTGGATGGTCAGTAACACGGAAATTGTAGTGGAGAGGTGAGCTGACAGATACACGTACCACAGGACTTCCCTAGACTTCAAATAAGATCATCAACCTAGAAATGTTTTCTTCCTCCCATAATTTAAGGGTGTCTAAGAACCTGGGTAAGACACAAACGTGTGAACTTTAGACATTGGCCAACCGGTAGCACAGGTCTCCTGAGAGATGGGGAGCCCAATGAGGCGGGTCCTCTGATTCCCCAGTATGTTACCTGGAAACCGTTTCCAGGCTGCGGTGCAGGAAGGAAGCATCCAGAATCCCAGGAGGGAGGCACTGTGAGGTGAAGAGTTGGAGCCAGGAAACACGAGGCCATGGTGGTGCTTAAAGCCCTGCAGAATTGAGAACTAAGAGTTCCAGAGACGTGCAAGGATCTCCTGAGACATCATACAAGTTCTGGTCAGAACATTTGCCTGAGGAAGCAGCCCAAGGCCAGGAAAAGTCTCTGTTTGAGGACCAGAAGTTCATCCCATCAAGGCTAAGAGCAGTTAGATTTCCTGACTGCCGAGTGGAATGCTTTATCCCTCTCAGCATCACCAGACAGAAGTGGAGGGAATATGACCCTCAGCAAAAGACTGTTCCAGTATTCAAGCTGTTTCCAAGTAAGCATACAATCTTCCGGGGGGGGCATGGTGGGGGAGAAGGTTCAACAAGATTGATGGAGATACAAAAATTATCTGGGGCTAGAGCATAACTCAATGGGCTAAGTGCAGGCTTTGCATGCAGAAGGCCCTGGGTGGATTCCCCAGCATCACACGAATCCCTGGTCACTGGGAGTGATCCTCAAGCACCATCAGGTGTGGCCCTCCAATCAGAAAAAAAAAGAAATACAAAAATACTCAACACCACACGTGACAAAATTAACCACACTATATGGTAAATGAAAAATGAGAAATGGAAAATGAGTAGACTTACAAAGAACCAGGAATTTTTTTTTTCTTTTTGGGTCACACCCAGTGATGCACAGGGGTTACTCCTGGCTCTGCACTCAGGAATTATTTCTGGTGGTGCTCGGGGGACCATATGGGATGCAGGGAACCGAACCTGGGTCGGTCGCGTGCAAGGCAAATGCCCTACCCGCTATGCTATCGCTCCAGCCCAGAACCAGGAAAATTTTACCTAAAATATTGGGAAGAAAAAAAGTAGCAGCAGACGAGGGGATGGCAGTGTGGGAAGATAAGATCATGGAACCAGGAGCGTAACTATTTTGGAGGTGGAAAGGTCTGGCATATTCTGAAGAGAGAAGGAAGGTGAAAAAGGGTCCAAACAGAACTCTCAAAGATAAAAATGAGAATGTCTGGAATGAGAAACCAAAAGGAGACGGGAGGGGACTAGATTGGATGCTATGATTAGATTAGATGTTGTGAAGGAGATGACTAAACTGAAGACAGAGCTATAGATACTAGAAATGGAAAAATGTAATAAAAACACAAAGAATAGGGTGAGTCAGAGATGAGATTGAGCCTGATTTGTATTTGCAGATCATTTGAGGTCTGACTCTGGAGTCGGGCTGGCCTATGGGGCCTCGTAGCACTTGGGAGGACCCAGACGGGGAGTCTGAACTTGAGGTCAAGTTCCTCAACAGACTGTCGGGAGGGAGTGCTTGTGTCTACTTGTCTGTTCTCCCGTGAGCCCTCTCTGCCCACTCACAGGGGCTTCCTTCCAACATCCCAGCTTTCTCCTTGCAGGCTTAGCGCTTTGGTGGGTAAATGCCTCTTCCTTCTCTACCTTTCAGGCATTAATTTTTTCTCCTCAGGAAAAGTGACAGTTTTTCTGTCACTTTTGGAGTTCCCTGAAGCTAAACCTGCTTTTTTACAGGCATTTTCTGTTTGAAGACTTGCTTCATGACAACTGGGCCGAGGACCAGAATCCCCAAACGAAAATTAAAAAATAAGCCTCCAGAAATCAGATCAAGTTTCCATCAATTTTCTTTCTTAGGGTCATTAATGATAAAACTGGAAATGAGCTTTTTGTTTTTTTAAGTCACATCCGGTGATGCTCAGGGGTTGCTTCTGGCTCTCAGTAACTGAGTAATTACTTAGAGCCAGAAGTAATGGCTCTAACTCCTGAGGAATTACTCTAGGTGGTGCTCGGGGGACCATCTAGGATGCTAGGATGGAACCTGGGTCCAATGCATGTAAGGCAGACGCCCTACCCACTGTACTGTCACTCCGGCCCCTGTTTTGTTTTGTTTTGGTTTTTAATCTTTCAGCAGGCATCTCTGACCTCTTTTTAAACTTGTCCCTGACAGATGTTGGGGTGCTGCAGAGATCAAAACTCCAGTCTTGACAAGGCAGCAGGGAGACGCTCTGAGTTAGGACCCATCTCTAAAGTCATCGAGGACAATGTCATCGATACCTATGTATTTACATCCCGATTTCTAAATTCGAGATCTGTCTAATTGACATCCTTTTCAACCTTAACTATTTTCATTAATATTTTCAGTTATAGATGAGCAGACATCCTTCCCCTCTCTCTTTCCCTTCGCTGCAATATTCCTCTCCATGGGTTTTAATTTTTCTTTTGAGTGTTGTTGGTGTTTTGCCATATATACTTTTTGTCTAATAGCATTTTGGACAATTTGAAAGACTTTGTATAAGCATCACACTATCCTTTTACAATGATTTTTTTTTGCTTTTTTTGGGTCACACCCGGCAATGCACAGGGGTTACTCCTGGCTCATGCACTCAGGAATTACTCCTGGTGGTGCTTGGGGGACCATATGGGATGCTGGGAATCAAACCCGGGTCGGCTGCATGCAAGGCAAACGCCCTATTCACTGTGCTATTGCTCCAGCCCCTACAATGCATTTTTAAACTGAATTTATGTTTTAGACATTTGTGTCAATTTAAGTAGTTTTAGTTCACTCATTCTGACTGCTTGTATTTATGGTTATGTGATATTTAAGCCATTTATCGAATTTTTAAGTTTTTTTTTTTATCAAACACAAGTTGTATCATTTTATTTTTTTTTAGTATTGGGGGCCATACCTGAGCAGTGCTCAGGACCTACTCCTGGCTCTGGATTCAGGAGTGACCTCTGCCTGTGCTCAAGGACCATATGTGACATTGGTTATTCAAATAAGGGTCAGCCACATGCAAGGCAAGTGCCTTATCTCCTTTACTGTCTCTCCAGCCTGGTTAAGTTATTGCTTATATTTTGCTCTTATAGAATTAGTGAATTTTCTTGTAAAGTTGGTGAACATATACCAAGGTTTTCCCCAGCAGGGCATGCTAGAGTATGGCAGTCACCGGAAACTGTGAGCCATCTACCTCACAGCCCGCCGGAAAGGAGCTGATCAGATGTTTTTTATTCCCTCTCTTTAGCTCCATTGATTATCTCCCTTCTTGCATCAACAGCACAGTATTCTAATTATTATGGTTTGTATAAATCCAAGCCTTTGGAGAGCAGGATTTCCCTCCTGATGCTTCCTAACTCCATTCTCTCTGCTTGGCTCTTTCCTGTTCGCTAACACTTGCTCACTTGGATTTTGAATTGCATGAATTTAGAGACAGATGTGGAGAGGGCTGACAGCTATATGATACTGAGTCTTTTCTCCCAATATCATGCTCTAGCCCTCCAGGTTTACTTTTAT
Organism: Sorex araneus; assembly: GCF_027595985.1. Lineage (NCBI taxonomy): Eukaryota > Metazoa > Chordata > Mammalia > Eulipotyphla > Soricidae > Sorex > Sorex araneus. The sequence goes on from NC_073305.1 coordinate 15,900,593, forward strand.
ACCTTCGATAAAGTTTAGTTTTCCCCCATAAAATTTGTGAGATTTATTACTAGGTACCTTGGCATTTTTGTGGCTATGATACTACTTTTCATTTATCAAAAAGGCAAAGACCAAAAAAGGTTAATAATACGCTATACTTGTAAAATTATGGGGAACATGAATTTCTGTATTTTTTTGGTGCCTCAATAAATTAGTACAACCGTTTTGGAGTGCAATTTTCCCTTGCCTACATTATTTTTTGTCCATTTATTTGCCCATGAATTCTTCTTCCATAAGTTCACATATGTACATATGTGTGTGTATATATGTGAGATTGTGTGTAAACATATTTAAATCAGCATTTTTTTTTGCTTTTTGGGTCACACCCAGCGATGCACAGGGGTTACTCCTGGTTCTACACTCAGGATTCACTCCTGGCGGTGCTCAGGGGACCATATGGGATGCTGGGATTCGAACTCGGGTCGGCCGCGTGCAAGGCAAACGCCCTACCAGCTGTGCTATCGCTCCAGCCCCATAAATCAGCATTTTTATAAGAACAAAAGTTGGGAACAACTTATATAGCTTCGAAAATTAGAGAAGTCAACCACCGAAAAGCTCACCCATTTCATGAACTGCTTTATGATAATTAAGTGGAAAGAGACAGTTTTAAAAATTCTTACCTGGAAAAATGTCCAAGATTTTTGTCCTGTTTGCTTTAGGTTTTATTTATCTTTCTCTTCTCTGTGTTTTGGGGCAGAAAGTTAGGCCATCAATTTGAAATTTTAATTCTTTTTATAATACAGTGATTGGCTGCTATAAATCACCTCACAATTGCTTTAGCCATACCCTACATATTTGTTATCTTGAAGCATGATAGCTATACAGCAATTTAAAAGTATTTTCTAAGTTCTCTTACAATTTCTTTTTTAAGAGATGTACTGTTTAATTTTTAAATCTTAATGAATTTCTCAAATACTTTTTTTCTCAATGATTTCTATTTTTATTCAATTTTGGTTGAAGAACATACTTTGTAATGTTTCAACCCTTTTAATTAGTGGAGGCTTTCCTTATGGTTTAGCATATGGTCGACCATGTAGTAATTCCATGTGCCTTTGAGAAAAGCATGTATTTCACTCTTCATGGGTAAAAGACAACTCTTCCTCTTAAAAAAATCTTTTTTTCCTGCAGTTATTTCAAGCACTTAACCTACCTCAAACTTAAGCTCTTTCATTCGTGTGCCCAGTCCAAAGAGCTTTCCTTCATTTCCTCTTCTTTCTCTGTTCTCGTTTCCTTGTTATTGATCAACTTTGCTTCTCTGAGAGTGACTTTCTCTTCCTGCTGCTCCTTCTCCTCCATTCCCATTTCCCCCTTTTTATTCTCCACTTTCCCCATCATTCAGTTCTCCCAGAACAAAAGAGAACCAAGAAGTGACCCAAGTACAGGATTTCGCTCCCTATTCCTGTGCCCCTTCAGTTCTGTCTCTATTCAATTTTCCTGAATTCTCGTTGCAGAAATCCCAGGAACCAGATACACCAGGCTAAAACTCCCCACGATGTCAGAACATTGGGGTTAGAAGGAGCTGGTGAAAACAGTCAATTTTAAATTTTTTTTTAAATTTTATTGAATCACCGTGAGATAGTTACAAGCTCTCATGTTTGGGTTACAATCTCACAATGATCAAACACCCATCCCTCCACCAGTGCACATTCCCCACCACCAATATCCCGGGTATACCCCCCTTTCCCACCCTCCCTCTGCCTCTAAGGCAGACAATATTCCCCATACTCTCTCTTTACTTTTGGGCATTATGGCTTGCAACACAGACACTAAGACGTCATCGTGTTTGGTCCATTATCTACTTTCGGCATGCATTTCCCATCCCAACTGGTTCCTCCAGCCATCATTTTCTTAGTGATCCCTTCTCTATTCTATCTGCTTTCTCCCCTCTGCTCAGGAAGCAGTCTTCCAGCTATGGGGAAATCCCCCTGGCCATTGTATCTACCGTCCTTGGGTGTCAGCCTCATGTGATGCTACCCCACATTCCACAAATGAGTGCAGTCCCTCTATGGAAAACAGACAATTTTCTGTTGGCGTGGATGTGGGGAAAAAGGGACACTCCTTCACTGTTGGTGGGAATGCCTACTGGTCCAGCCTTTCTGAAAAACAATATGGACAGTCCTTCAAAAACTAGAAATTGAGCTACCATATGACCCTGTAATACCACTTCTGAGAATATATCCTGAGGCTGCAAAAAAGCATAGTAGAAATGACATCTATATCTATATATTCATTGCAGCACTGTTCACAATAGCCAAAATATGGAAACAACCTGAGTGCCCTAAAACAGATGACTGGTTAAAGAAACTTTGGTACATCTACACAATGGAATACTATGCAGCTGTTAGGAGAGATGAAGTCATGAAATTTGCTTATAAATAAATAAACATGGAGAGTATTATGCTAAGTGAAATGAGCCAGAAAGAGAGGGACAGACATAGAGGGACTGCACTCATTTGTGGAGTATAAAATAATATCACATGAGGCTGACACCCAAGGACAGTAGATATAAAGGGCCAGAGGGATTGCCACATAGCTGGAAGACTGCTTCATGAGCAGAGGGGAGAAGGCAGATGGAATAGAGAAGGGATCACTATGAAATTATGGCTGGAGGAACCAGTTGGGATGGGAGATGCATGCCGAAAGTAGATAATGGACCAAACACGATGACCTCTCAGTGTCTGTGTTGCAAGCCATAATGCCCAAAAGTAGAGAGAGAGAGTATGGGGAATATTGTCTGCCTTAGAGGCAGAGGGAGGGTGGGAAAGGGGGGTATGCCGGGGATCTTGGTGGTGGGGAATGTGCACTGGTGGAGGGATGGGTGTTTGATCATTGTGAGATTGTAACCCAAACATGAGAGCTTGTAACTATCTCACGGTGATTCAATAAAATTTAAATATTTTTAATAAGAAAAGAAAACAGACAGTTTTCCTCCTGGATGCATGCACCAGAGACCCAGCAGGGAAATCTCTGTAAATAGAGACTGTATTAGCCATGGCAGAGTTATCTTCCTCCCCAGAGTCACTGAAACGTCCTTCTTAGCTCTCTCAATGTGCAGCAAAATCAAATGGAAAGTGGCCTCCAAGTTGGAATCGAGCGTACTTTAACTTACTATCAACACATAACTAAAAATCACTTTTGAAATTTCAACACAGATACCAAGAAAGCAAGTTTTCCTGAGCTACATTAGCTCTTCCAGACTGGGGGCGGGGGGAGAAAGGAAATGGCCTTTTTGCAGCTCCTTTCCAGGCTGGGAGAGACAGACTGGGTTCTGCTTTCTTCATACTTTCTCCAGTATTAACTTGTCTTTACTTCTATCATCATTCTCCGAACATAGTTTTGATTATTTATAGACCCATCTTACCGGCCACATCTTATTCATCATTTTGACCTCCAAGCCCAGTCCCATGCCTGGCACATAGAGAGTCAATAATATTTTAAGATTACATGCAGATAGCACAATATTAATACCCTCATCTGGGCTTCAGTATTCTTTTCCTAAGGGGTATTTATTAGATATTGCAAACCTAATATATTGGTCACATAATTCATTTCTGTCCTCAAACCTCCTCCAAGCCTTGGGTAATTCATCTTCCAGATACTAGCTATAGTGTTTGCTAGCCTCCTCAACACCTTCCGCGCCATAGCCAGTCAATGCAATTATCTGCAAGGTCAGTTTCAACTGTATACTTGCCAACATTCATGCACACGTGCATGTGCACAAGCACACACACACACACACACACATACATACATGGGGGTGGGGTGGAGAGAGAGAGAGAAAGAGGAGAGAGAGAATGGTGTATTCACTTTGCTTTCTTTACCAGGGCAGAAATGGACCGCTGTTCTCAGAAGTTGAGGAATAAAGAAAAGGAGAAACTTTCAAAGCCCCCTGAGTTCCAAGGGCAGGCTAAGATGTTTGAGGTTCTAACTGATGTGTCTGGTTCTGCCTGAGGTCTTCTGTGCCCTGGCACAGAAGCAAGGGCATGCATTCCCATTGCTCAGAGAAAGGATGGCATGACCCGATGCCCATTCTATGGACTCAACAGCTTGGCTTAGGGGGTTCAAGAGACTGAAATGCTACAAAACCCAAGACCTGAGCAGAACAGCTGGAGAGGGTGTGCAAAGGCCCTGTTGCACAAAGGAGCCAAGGGTTCCCAGGAGGGCAAAGTTGATTGAGAATGTGATGTCGTGCAGTGCTCAGGATGCCCCCTCTCCTCACTCCCCTTCCCTTCCTGCCCCCCAGGCACGCGCACCTGGCCAGCGCAATATTGCTGAAAGAATTCTGGTTGAACTTCAGGACAGGAGAAACTCGGGACTAAAACAGTGGAAGAAGCCAAGCTAGACCTGCTGGTGTGACCTCCACATGTAGTGGAAATGCATACCCCACCCCCCAGGTATTTTTTGGGACAGGAGTGATCAAACAACTTTGTGCAACACCAGGGCCTGCCCTCCAGGACCCCTGTCTGGATGTAACCACAGGAGACGAGTTTGTCCCTGCAGCCTTCTGAGCCTGTCACTGTCACTGTCATCCCGTTTATCATCGATTTGATCGAGCAGGCCCAGTAACGTCTCCATTCATCTTAGCCCTGAGACTTTAGCAGCCTCTCTTTGTATACAGCAGCAATGATGGGTCTCTCCTGAACCTAAAGGCCGTTATCTGAAAATGTTTGTCCTTAGAAGAAAAGGCTACCCTGTGAAAGAACAGGCAGCTGGAAAGCTGAATGAAGCCCCTGCAAGAAAGTCCCAGGGCCACTTGACTCAGCTCCTCTCCGACATCCTGCTCCCAGGTTCAGTGAATGACGCCAGTGTCTTTGGGGATGCTAGTTGGGGTCCTCCCCACTAACTGGAGCTGCCACCAGAGATGGAACCCCACGCCAGAGCCAGGCCAGATCCTTCAAAGAGTCCCTGACACGGACGGTCAGCTCATGACCCCGGACTAAACGGCTCATATATTTGTAGCTGTGGTGCTTGTCGGGGGTTGCACAGTCAGCCGCTGTGCTCCCCAGGGTTTGCACCCAGTTTGTTGTGGTGCTTGCAAACACCTCGAAGGTGTGAGCCCAAAAACTCAGCACCGGGAGTCACACAGCAGAGCTGCCAAGCTCACTTGGCACATACAGGACATGGAGGATAAGAACTCGTGACCAGAGTCTTGCATTCTGGCCGTTGGCTGCAGATGTATGAGCACCACAGCCAGGCATGTGTGTGTGGCGCCTGGTCATCACCGCAAAGGTCTCACCATGGCAACGCGAAGGAGAGAGAATGTTTGAACTAACCCAGACTGGAGAGTCAGGGAGATTCAGGGAAGGGGAGTGAGGGAGATGGAAGGACAAGGGGAAGGAGAGCTGAGGGCAAGAAAGAGGAGGGAGGAGGAAGACTGGAAAAGGAACTGTTTCCTTTCCTGAGGTCTAGTAATAAAGACCCACATTAAGTTGGCTCCCTGGGGGTCTGGGAAGGAGGGACTGCACGAAGTCCCTGCTTCTGCTGGGCTGCTGACAACCCCCACCCCCACCATCGTGTGTGTGTGTGTGTGTGTGTGTGTGTGTGTGTGTCTGTTTGAGCCCAGATGCCTCCTTTTTCTAAGGATAAGGGAATTACTGAATTAGGCTCGCCCAAGTGACCTCATCTCATCTTGATCAGCTACAAAGACGGCTTTGCCAAGAAAGGTCACATTCACAGGGACGGGGGTTAGGATGTGAACAGTTTCAGTGGGGGCCACAACTTACCCCATAACAGATGAGAAGAGGGGGGAGCCAGAGATGGGGAAAGGACCTTAAACAGGTGTCCTGTCCTGCTGGGTAGAGGTTTGGGGTGTCCCTAAGGGACATCCCATGGCCGAGGCTGAGGGGACCAGGATGGGAGGGAAAGGACTCGAGTGCTGGATGTGGGGGCCCACAGGTTGTCTTGGTTTTGTTTCTGAGAAGACAGAGAGGAGATGTTGGAGAGAAGGTCACATGGCTGATGCCTGGGACATCAGGTTTATGCACGTCAGAGTCACAGCTGCCAGCCAGAGGTGGGGACAGGCCAGAGCAGCATGTGGTGGTGTCCCCTGGAGCCCCAGAATGGGTGCCTCTGAACAGCCTGAGTATGGGTGAGAGAGACTAGTCTTAAGATCTGCGAGCAGTTCAGGCAGCTTAGCAGATGGGAGCTCATGCTTCACAGGTGAGAGGCCTGAGTTCCATCCTCAGTACTGCACAGTCCTGAGCACTGAGCTGAGAGTACCCCTGCGTTCCCCAGGTGTGGTCCCCAAACAGAGAAATAAATTCATTTGATGGAACAATCAAACCCAAGGGTTTGCTGCGATAGCACAGCAGGTATGGTGTTTGCCTTGCATGCACCAGAATAGGGTTCGATCCCAGGCACTCCATATAGTCCCCTGATCCTACCAGGAGAGATCCCTGGGCTCAGAGCCAGGAGGAAGCCCTGAGCACGGCCCAAAAACTGAAAGGAAAGAAACAAGTCAAACTCCAGGGTCTCTCCTCTGGCCCTGACCTCAGTAGAACCTGATCTTGCTCAGGCAAAGCTGCAGCCTGCAGCCTGCAAGACCTCCCTCCACTGACCACCCCCCCTCCCCCGCTCTCCCCTCCCCCACCTCAGCCCTCTGCCCTCTTAGCCCTGTTGTCCCATAGCGGTTGGTCTTCACGGGGCAGGCTCTGTGCCAGCCACAGTCAACCTCTCTGTTCCTCACCTCCAACGTCCTTAGACCAATGCCTCCCTTCTGGGAAACCCTCCCCCGTGTTCAGGGTCCAGGTCAACCTCAGAGCTGGGACCCTGTCCTTTTTCCTGCTGACCCTATCTCCTCAGCCACCTTCTGACTCTGGTGATTAAAAGAGATCTGCCTCTTCGCCAGGAACGAGTGCTCCGAGGTCTGGATTTGGCTCTGTGGGTTGGTTCCTGAACCGTTCTCTGTCACATGCTTGGCTCCTGATTAATTGTTGCGGAAGCAAATTGGAACAATCAGAGCGACAGAGAGAGTCGCTTTCCCCTGGACGGGCCAAGGTGCGCGCACAGTAGATGTTGGATGCTCTCGTGCGCTGGTGGGGTTTTCAGGAACACCCCGCTCTGCCGGACCTCTGCAGGACCAGCGCCGCTGCTGTTCTCAGGAGGGAGCGGCCAGGCTAGTGCTCAGAGTCCCCGGGGTGGACGGGGAGGCAGGGCGCGCATCAGCCGGGCTCCCCGGGTCCTTTCCGGAAACCAGGAGGCAGGACGCTGTCCCCCCACCCCCACCCCCTTGGGTTTGGCTCCTAGGTTTTTCCGCGCCCTGATTCGCATCTGAACTCGGGGGATGTTCCTGTTTGGGTTTGCTGCCTGCAGTGACGCCTTTGATTTGCCCCCGGGGAGCTGGGTTGCGTGGGGTGGTGCCAAGCCTGGGAACAGTGGGGGCATTAGGACCAGGAGCGAGAGGCGGCTTGGCGGCACTTGGCAGAAGGGCCGCGGGCTGAGTGGGGAGCGATGTGCGAGTGGAAATGAGGCTCTGCCTGCGGCTGCACATCTGTTGATCTGACCTGCCTGGCGGCCTCTCGGGCTCTGGCGCGGGGGGAAGCCGAGGACCCGCGGGCTCCGGGGGGAGACCTCTCCTCGCCGCACCTGACCGCGCGTGCGACAGCCGGGGACCAACCGCCGGGGGACCCAGCACCTGGGCAGATTGGAATAACTCTCCCCCGCCATATCCACCGGATAAATAGGAGGGTTGGGGCGCGGATTGGGGGGGGGGTGAGCAAGCGGGTAGCGCCGCGACGCCCAGTAGTTGGAAGCTCCGCGCGCGCAGGGGGGGGTTTCAGAAGAAGACCACCGACTCGCGCGGGCTCTGGGCTCGCCAGGCGGGTCCGGCGGCTCCCCGAGTGCCCGTCAAGCTGGCCCAAGTGCGCTGGGGTGCGGGGTGGGGGCCCGGCTCCTCTGCAGCCCCGAGGCGGGCGCGCCGGGACATGACCTGTTGCATCGCGCCCGCCGCCGCCGCCGCCGCACCATCATGCTGCTGAGGAAGCGCGGCCGGCGCGGCCCGTGCGGCCCGCAGCTGCTGCTGCTCTTCCTGACGCTAGGGGGCGCGCTGCTGCTGGTGGCCGTGCGGCACGCGCCCGAGCCCCGGCCCGGCCCGCGCGGCCCCGCCGCCAGCGCCCGCCCCGACGCCGGGGCGCCGCAGCCGTGGGTGCTGGAGGCCGAGGAGGAGGAGGAAGAGGAGAAGCAGGAGCAGCAGGAGCAGCAGCAGCAGGAGGAGGAGGAGGAGGAGGAGGAGGAGGAGGAAGAGGAGGAGGAGCAGGAGGAGGGGGAGGAGGGTCCGGAGTACGGCCCCCTGGAGGGCCTGCCGCCCTTCATCTCACTGCGGGAGGACCAGCTCCTGGTGGTCGTAGCATCCCCCCGCGCCCGGAGGAACCAGAGCCAGGGCAGGGGAGCGGGCAGCTACCGGCTCCTCCGGCAGCCCGGCCGCAGGCGGGCCGAGGAGGAGGCCCCCGACGGGGACTGGGCAGCCGAGCAGGAGCAGGAGCAGGAGCAGGAGCAGGAGGTGGCAGGGGAGGTGTCGCAGGAAGAGGCGCTGACCCCGCTCCGCCTGGAGGAGGCGCTCAGCGCCCGCATCCCCCTGCACCGGGCGCCGCCCGAGGGCCGGCATCCGCTGTAAGTAAGGCGCCGGCTTCCCCTTCCCTGGGCCCCCGGGGCGCCCCCAGCAGCGCGGGGGACACACGGGCTGCTTTTGCACTCTGCTCCCACGGCCTGGCGTGTCGGGACCACCCGCCGCCGCCGCCGCCGCAGTTGGGGTTTGTTGGACATGCAGACCCCTGCTGAGTCGGAGCCCACCCTCCCTTCCACCCACCGGCACCCTGGGTGGGGTCCAGGCACTTGTATTCAACCAACCCCCCAACCAGGTGAAAACCGTGTCCTAGAGACAGTAAGAGAGCGGCACCCATCTGCTCCTTCTCCCTCCGTCCCGGCGCCCCCTGTCCCCGCCCCCTACGCTGGGATGCTGGGATCCTGGTCGGTGTTTGCTTCCTTCAGGAGGGGTACTTTGCCGGCGGTGCCTGCACCCGACTTTATTCTAAGACCCCTTCGTGATCCGCTCTGGAAGCCACCGAACTAGGTTGCGCTGGTGTGGATGTTACTATGCCACCTGTTGTTTTATCTGGAAAAAAAGATAAGGCCCGAGACAGACGCCAAGGAACTTCCCAACGTCATGCAGCTAGGAGACGCAGAGTAGTGGCTAGATGCCCGAATCACCACTCTCAGACCCTTTCTGGGCCAGACCAGGGGACAATTCAGTGCCCAAGAGCTCAGCTGTGCGTAGGGGTGGGTTCCCCTACCCACTTTCTGAGAGCCGGGAGGTGTGATGGTAGTGTGCCGGCTGTTTTCCCCGGGGCTATGGTGGCTCATTGGCGGTCCACAGAGGAGGCTGCTCCCAGCATGCAGGGGCCACGGGACCAGGATGCCATCTGGCCAATCCACTGTTCCTGCCTGTGCATCCAGTACCTGGAAGCAAACGCCCCCAGCCCCCAGTGCCAGGGCAGCTGATGGGAGCAGGACCACAGATTCCTGCTCCCTGCTGGCTTCCTCTGCACTGACAGCTCATCCCTCCCCAGCCCCTGGGGGGTGCCACCTTCTTAGAGTTTGTGCCTGGAGTGGGGGGTCTCCTAGTCCCAGCCCTGCTGCTTTCCCTCTGGCTTTTGGCGTTCAGAGCTCTTTTCAGGAAGCTGCCAGACCCGCACGTGTAGTTTTGCGCTCTCTGGCGTTTCCATTCAGAACCCTCCGTACCGCCGAAGCCAAATGGCCCCTGGTGCCGGAGCTCACTCACTGCCTGCTTCCCAGCCCTGTCAGGGACTCCCCACAGGGGAGAGGACCCTTGTTTTGCCAGGAAGAAACCTAACCTCCAACCGCCTCACCTTCCTGGTGCCAAATTGACTGACAGTTTGCGAGTGCAGGGATAATGTGGGCATGCTTGGCTGTGAGTTCCCTGCACACATGTGTGTGTGCGCTCTGTGCACCTGTTGATGTATGTGCATGTGGGTGGTGTGTAGTATGTGTGTGCAGTGTGTGGATGGTGCAGGAGCACGATGTGATGTGAATGTGTGGTTGGCTGTCATGTGTCGTGGGCGCATTGAAATTCATGTGTGTCGGTATGCACGCGTGTGTGCATGTGCGCACGTGCATCAAGGTGTATGTGGTTTGGCATGCACTGTGCACGTGTGTTGAGCTGTAGTGTTTGCTGTACATGTGTGGGCTGACTGTGTTGATGTGCTCTGGTGTATTGTGGAGCGTATCACATGTGTTACATGGTTGCTTTGGAAATGTGATGTGTGACATGTGTGCACAGTGTTCATGACAGATATGGTGTGACGTGACGGGTGTATGCATTGGACCTGTAGACACATATGTTCTTGGGTGTGCTGTGATTGGCCTGTGTGTGGCAGCTGTACACTGTGTGTGCTGTATGCCCGTGCTGGTTGATCTGCAAGTGTGTTGTGGATGTTGTGTTTGAAGTGCATGCTGTGTGTTGTGCACGTGTGTGCGGACCACACCAGAGGCTGAGTCACTCCCTGGGTGGTAGCCAGCTCCTCGGTTGGCCTGGGACTTTCTTGATTTTAGTGGTGAAAGCACCCACAAGTCGGGACACTGGGGCACGTGGTCTTCCTGTCAGCGGGAATGGTGGGGCTGACGTGAGTGGCGAGGTGTGAGGCGCCCTCTGCTGGCGTGTGACGCCCACTGCTGTTCCAAGTCACTGCAGTCACAGTACTTCCACCCCGCTCCAGACTCCCTCTGACACCCCAACAACAGGCACTGGGCCTCTCCCCGGCCCTCCATGACACAAAGGGTTCTCTACAGAGCTAGGGAACAACTCCCCCCTCCTAGCCCGGTGTGCCACGCACCCTCACCAGCTTTTGGTCCTCCCAGTCTTGACTCTAGGCCCGAATAAGACCCCACTGGCCCTGATTCCTACATGCAGCCCCCCCCCCCCCCAAACCAGTCCGAGTCTTTCCCTGCCCTTCCATCCCTTATCCAGGCCACAGGTATTTTCTGGGTACTTTTAGAGTCATTTCTGGAGGTCATTTTATAAAAAAACAAAAGGGTCTGCCAGGAAAATGATCAATAATGCAAGAACAAAATAGGAAAGAATAAGAAAAAAGCGATAAAAAAGAGATGATGTTAAATATGCTTGAAAGCTTGAAGTGAAGGGCCGGGCCTGCCAGGGAGCCGCAGGCTGGGGATCAGGGTGATTCCACTCCCAGAGCTGCGGGCAGAGAGGGCAGTGGGAAGTGCCCAGAAGCCCTCCGTTCAGGACCAGAGACTGGCAGCTGAGAAAGTGCTTTGCGCTGCCCAGCAGGGGCCCCTGCTTTCATGCCTGGTGTGGTTTGCAGACCTCTAGAGGGCTGTTAAAAGCAGCTTCCACAAACCCTTGCTCACGGTGGTAAGGGGCCCAAGAATTTCATTTCTGCTCCCCACTCCCTCCCCCACCCCGGGAGGCTGATTCTGATCTAAAAGGAGGCCCTGTCTTCCAATTAGGCTGACCCTTTCTGGCATCTCAAATTCTGACGTTGCCTGCAAATCTCCTGGCATCTCGTTAAGATGAAACCTCTGGGGGCTGGAGAGACAGTACAGTGGGTAAACTTCTTGTTTTTTGTTTTGTTTTGTTTTTAAGTTATCTAGGTATTTGGTGTTTGGGGGGCCACACCTGGCAGTGCTCAGGGCTTAGCCCTGGTTCTGTGCTCAGGGATCACTCCTGGCAATGCTCGAGGGACCAATGCTGTGGGATAGCGGGGATTGAACCGGGGTCAGCTGCGTGCAAAGCAAATGCCCTCCCCACTGTGCTACTGCTCTGGCCCCCGAAGCACTTGTTTTGCAGGAAGTCAGCCCTGGCTCAATATCTGGCACCACATATGGTCCCCTGAGCACAGAGCCAAGAGTAAGCCCTGAGCACTGGCCTGTGTGGCACAAAAACAAAATAAAATTTGTTTAAAAATGAATTGTTCACGATTTATTAGTGAATATTTGATTTGCAGACCAATTTTATGTATCTGTATACCAGGGGTGGTGTAAAAAGTTCTTGGATGAGAAGAGGTCAAGAGTAGAAAAGGTTTGGTCCTGGGAATCAATGAGCCGACCCGCAGGCCAGCTCAAAAAAAAAAAAAAAAAAAAAAAGAAGGAAAAGGAAAAAAAACAGACACATTTCTAACGTGGCCGAGAGGGGGCTCCAACACACCTGAGGGGTCTGACCCACATGTGTTTTACTCAGGCTCTCTTAGTTCCAGTTGCATCATCTTTATAGTGCAATGGCACAATGCAATTTAACACATCACCCCCAATTTTAGAGACTTAAGAGATAATCACAGTCCCCACCCCCCAAATTCTGCCAAGGCTCTCTCTGATGGCGGTGACTTTGATGCAGAATTAATTACTCGGTTTTATTTGACTTCCAGGCAGCTCAGTGTCAGAATGTAAATCCATTCTAAAAATACCGAGATCGTTCCAACCTCTAGATTTATGTCCTGTCTCCAAATGTTGGGTTTTGGCAGTCTCCTCTCTCTATTTCCCGACTCCGGACTTTCCATTCTTATTTTTATTTTACTATTATTTTGTGGTACCTATTTCTCATGAAGACTTCAAATCCCTTATGAAAAGGAAGCCGGTACCAAAGTTGGTCAGACTCATGGCCAAGCTAACCAGGAGGTGTTTCTGTGCCTTCTGTAAAATTTTCTAGTATTTTCTAGTATTGTATTGTTAGTACATTATCAAGTGCTCCTTTATCATTGTCTTACCACGGGAGTCGAGATGCACTGAGTTTTGGTGTGGGAAGGACTCTTTCTGGGTCTAGGGTTGTTCGGTCATTGGGTGTGGATCAATACTATTTCTGGTGGTATTTCCGGTGATGGCCTTGATGTGGCTGTCACCATCCCAGAGCAGGGGTTGAACTTTGGAGTCTTAGAATCAAGCGACCACCAAGGACACTGCTTTGGGAAGGCAGCTGTGCTAGGAGGAAGGCTTGGAAAACATTTGGGAAAGTGGATTTTTCATCAGCGTGCACTTGCCACACCCAGGCATTTCCATCCTTCATTCCACTGGGGACTCTGTCAGTGGCTCAGCACACCCAGAGCAAAGGGACTCTGGAGCACTTTCCTCAGGGGAGAGGGAGTCAGCTAACCTGCCGCTGGCTGAGGCGGCATCCTGTACCATCTGTCCTTCAGGAGCCAAACAAGTGGAAAGGACATGATCGCTTTGGAGGTGAAATGTGCCTCCTCTATGAGCCTCAGCTTCCTTATCTGTAAAATGGGTGTAAGGTGCCTAACCCACATATTTATTCTAAAGTAAACATACTGTGATGTGTGTAGAGGGTCTAGCTCAGTGCTGGTGTGTCACTGGCACTCAGAAATGCTCCCTTCTTCAGCAATAATAGTAAAAACAAGGAGAAGTGACAGGTATTCTGTGCCAGAAACTGCATTAGGTAGTAGAAACAGAGACTGAAAGAAAACAGGGGTGCTAGAAGTAGCTCAAAATTCTGAGCACCTGCTTTGCGTGTGAAAAGCCCAGCTTCCATCTCCGCACCAGCATCCCCCAAAACCACCAGGAGCGACCCCTAAGCTGTGAGCTGAGTGTAACCCCTGACTTCCACTGGGTGGGCCTCAAACTGGTCCCCCCCGAAAAATAGAGGGGGAAAATAGTGCCCCTGCTTTTAAACAGGTGCCAGTTTGCTTTCCGAGTGCACTTAGGAGATGCCTTCACCTGCCTGTCTCCAACAACCCTGAGGGTGGGTGTGTCCTTGGTCCCCCTTCACAGATGAGGACTGTTGTTGGCAGGGAAGCCATGGGACAAGCCTGGATGAAACAGGGTGAGAAGCATGTGGGATAGTCCAGGTGCGCGACACGGGGCGCCCCAGGCATAGGCTCTCTAATCAGAAACCCTCGGGGACCCGGGGGGCAGCCCCGGGCATGGTAGTAGCCGCTGCCCCCGAGGCCTGGGGTGGGCTAGCGGACACGGCGTTTCTGGCGCTTTCCCCACCCCCCCACAGCTCTGTTCTCTTGCCGGCAGGTGTCTGCAGCAGCGCCTGGCGGACAGTCTGCCCACCGCCAGCGTCATCCTCTGCTTCCACGACGAGGCCTGGTCCACCCTGCTGAGAACCGTGCACAGCATCCTGGACACGGCGCCCCGGGCCTTCCTGAAGGAGATCGTCCTCGTGGACGACCTCAGCCGGCAAGGTGGCTGCCGCTTCCTGCAGGCTCACTGGGGGGGGGGGGGGCGTGGGCTAGATCCTGGGGTGGGGATGTTGAGGGGGAGGGTGTTCCCCTGTGAAGACTAGGGCTCAGACCTGTCTTAGGTAAGGTTCCCAGAAACACACCCATTCCACCTATTCAGGATCCCAGGGCAGGGAGCATGTCACACGGCAGCCGGGGAGACGGGGAATGAGAAGAAGGGAGAGAGCAATAGGGGGAGGGTCTCAGGAGCTCAGCTCCAACCTGATTCTGTGGGGCCCACCCCCACCCCCGACCCCCACACATTCTGTTTCTCTTGAGACCCCCCCCCCATGCCGCCTCCAAGGCCTGCTGCCTCCTCGACACAGGCAAAGCAGCAGGTAGGAGAGCACCTGCGTCTAGCCCGGCCCCTCCTTCAGCAGAAGAGGACACTGAGGCCCAGAGAAGAGAACTGGCCTCCACTGGGCCTGGCCCAGAAGCCAGAGCTGCAGCCACCCCCTTGGCCATCTCCAGGGACAGGAAACTCTCCTGCCGGGTGGCCGGGCTCCCAGAGGCTGGGGATGGAATCGCTGAGCCTGACTTCTAGGCTCTCACAGGGACACGGGCATGTGGCGTGGAGATGCTGATTGTGGGGTACACGCCCAACACGGCCAAGGGGCGCTTTCCTGGCCAGCTGCCTCTGGCCGCACACTCACACCACGGCTCTTGGTGGTGGCTACTGCCTGAGCCGGTGAAGCACTACCTAAGGAGAATGACAGGTGGCCCGGTGGCTGTTAGTTGTTTCTAAGGTCCTCATGGCAGGGCTCTGCCCAGGGCTGGCCAGAGGCTCTAGGGCGAGGGGGGCTGCCGAGACACAGGCGGTATCAATGGGGCGGGTGGTGAGCAGGTCCTGGGCTGGGCTGCTTTGGCTGGTGACATAGCAGCCTTGGACTCTCCAAATCCCTTGGTGGGGGCATAGATCTCCAAAGAGGACTCCTATGGTCCCTCATCCATCACTAAAGAACTGTCCTGACGGTTACCCTTAATGGCTCTTCCTCTTCTTACAAGAGTGAGTTGGCCCTGGGATTCAGGCTACTTCCAATATCCTCGGGTCCTGTTTTCCAACTGAGCTCGGCATGGAGTATGGTTGTGAGTCTCATATTCACAATCAGACTGCTCTACCACCAGACATAATCGCATCCACATTTCAGGCAGGAAGAGGGTGAAAAGCAGAGTGGTCAACCCCAGTTAAGTTTATCCTTTTAGGGGGGGAAAAACCAATACCTGTAATTTATCCAGATCCTCTAACTTGGTATATTTCTAGCAAAACTGGATCCGAAGGCCACGCCACTGGCTGCAGACTGTCACAGTCAGTGAGGGGTTTTAGAGGCCAGAACCACATCAAGGTTCTCCCAGTCAGGTGGAAAGGGAAAAGGAAGCTTGGCAAAGATGACCATCAGTCCAGTCACCACAGGCTAGATATCCAAGTTTGGAAACTGTCACAGGGTCACACTCCGTGGCTCACCTCCAGGGAATGGGTCAGTGAGATTCTGTATAAAGCAATAAAGCAGCGGTGGGGAATTCCTCTGTCTACCCCCTCAGGACAGTTTTCCTGCAGAAAAACCTCTCTGAGAGTCCCAGGTTACTCAGAAACAACTTCTCTGGGAGTCTGGGGGCTCCCCTAAATCATCCTTTCCACTGTAGGGACCCAAGAAAGCAACCAGGCCCTGTATCTCTCCATCAGGACCGCCTGGGGCTGTGGCGCTGGGCAAACCCTTTCTCTTAGTCTCTGGTTCAGCACACAAGCGCTGCATGCCTGGGGCAATCCAACATTTGGGGGGACTGCGTCAGTGGGGGAAGGGCAGGAGCAACCGCCATGCATGAGACACACTGAAAAGAGCTTGGCCCAGTGCACTGGCCTCTGCTTCCAAGATTTCCTCATGAATCCTTCCTCGAGGGAAGCACATCATTCCCGCCCAGCCCTCTTGGTGTGAGCGTGCATGTGAGGGTCTGAAACCTGGGGCTGTGTACCTCAGAGGAGCCTGGTAGGGAAATGCAGGGGGCAGGGGAGGCAGAGGAAGTCGCTGAACCGAGAGGTGGATTCAACTGCTGCTCCCCTGGGGTGCTCTGCAGTGAAGAGGGAACTTGAGGATTGTTCTGGTGTGGTACCAGGGAGCAGGCCTGCCCCCATTCCTCTCCCGTGGGTGGGTGCCATCTTTTTGCAGTGGCATCGGGCAGGGATCTCTGGATACTAACTAGCAGGAGAGGCAGTTCCCGTCCCTAGTACAATGTCAGCAAACAGAGCGGGATGCAGCTGGGACAAGCCAGCCCAACCCACCCAGCAGCAGGCGTCCCGGGGCATCTGGGCAGGGCACCGACACCAACGGCTGTGGCCTCACTGCTGCAGTTAGAGGAGATGCCCATGTCTGTCCCTCCTGGTTTCACCTGAGAGAATCCAGACCCACCTGCCCACAATCAGTGAGACGATGTGCATCTTAGGCACAGCCCTGCAGTGCAATCCCGGGTCCTCGTGAGCTCAGCACAGTTCCCGGGAGAGAACAGTGATGGTGAATTGGGGATGGTCATCACCGTCTCACTGGCTGTGGCCTCTCTGCTCCCGCTGACCACAATCCTGTTGGTTCCAGGACAGCTCAAGTCCGCGCTCAGTGAGTATGTGGCCCGGCTGGAGCGGGTGAAGCTGCTGAGGAGCAACAAGAGGCTAGGGAGCAGTGGGGCCCGGATGCTGGGGGCCGCCAGGGCCACCGGGGACGTGTTGGTCTTCATGGACTCGCACTGCGAGTGCCACCCGGGCTGGCTGGAGCCCCTCCTCAGCAGGATAGCTGGTGACAGGTAACTCAGCCCCTGGGGCCTGGAGAGCAGGAGGTGGGCCTGGGGTGGGGGTGGTGTTTACAGGCTAGTGGGAGACGGGGGCAGCATTTCCAATGCACAAGTGCCTTTGCGTCTCCCCGCCTTGGAGAACCCTGTTTTCCTCTGGGCTCTCAGTGGCTCGCATCCTGGGAAGGAGCAGAGTTGGGAGGGAGGTTCAAGGCTCTCCAGTGCCTCTCCTCTGTTTTAGAGACACACAAACTAATGCCTCGAGTGGCAGAGTGTCCCCACCCCGCATACACCCGGAATGGGTAATGCTTTGCCTCGTTCTCTCTCCCTCCAGCGAAAGATCCGCTTAACCCAGGACTGGGCCATACATTGTGGGAGGAAAGCCTCCAGTCTCTGTGAGGGCCGAGAGTCCTAGAGAAAGCATGAGAATCCGATGGCTAAAACTCCACGGAGAACTCGCATTCCTTGATTCTTTGTGTAAAGGATCTCTAACGTTCCAAGGCCGGTCCTTGGGTTACGGAGTCAGGCACGGACTTAGTCAGGCCCTAATCTCTTAGCCAGCCGGGCATGACATGTGGCTTACAGCCACCATCCAGGGAGAGTAGCCGTCAACCCGTCCCAAGCCAACGGGCTCCAACTCATACGGGGTGATGTTCCCTCCAGGAGCCGCGTGGTGTCCCCAGTCCTGGATGTGATCGACTGGAAGACTTTCCGCTATTCGCCCTCCGAGGCCTTGAAGCGCGGCGTGCTGGACTGGAAGCTGGATTTCCACTGGGAGGCCCTGCCCGAGCACGAAAGGAAGAAGCTGGCGTCGCCCATCAGCCCCGTCAGGTGAGTCCCCCCCCCACACACACACCCAGCTGCCCTGGTTCCTGGGCTCATTCCTGCCTCGGTGCCTTGGTCTCCTCACCAGGAAGTGGGGACCTGAGCCGCCGCCCTTATGAGGCCGTGAAGAGGGAAGGAGTCCCGTAGGGGGAGTGGCAAGAGAGGGCCAGGCCTGCAGCTACGGGGTCCCACGGTCTTGTTAAATGAATGCGGCAGGGACCGAAGCAGAGTAGCCCCAACTCACTTCCGACATCGAGGTCGTTTCTTGGTTGATCCTGTTTCTGTTGAATGGCTAAAACAACAACAACAGCAACAGCAACCACTACTTCTGGGCAAACGCGACATCTAGGAAGCACTTTGTCACCTCCTGTTCAGATCTTTTCATCCCGGGTGAGCAGAGCCCCTGGGTGAGTCATCTTAGGACTGGGAGGCGGTGAGGAGCTTTGAAGGGTGCGGAAGCTGATAGGCCCAGAGCCTGTCTGTCTCTTAATTTAAATTTATTTACTTTTATTGAATCACCGTGGGGTAGAGTTACAGACTTACATACTTTCGTGATTACGTTTCAGTTATACAATGATGGAGCACCCATCCCTCCATGGGTGCTCATTCTCCACCACCAAAATTCCCAGTATCCCTCCCGCCACCCCCCTACACCCCCATCACTACCCCACCTCTGTGGCAGGCACATTCCCTTTCACTCTCTCTCCTTTTCGGTGTATGGTTTGCAATACAGGTACTAAGTGGCCATAATGTTTGGTCCACAGTCTACTTTCAGCATGTCTCTCATCCCGAGCGAGCCCTTCAAGCATCACTTACTTAGTGGTTCCTACTTGCCTGTCTCTTGGCTCCAGACCTCATTGCCTGCTCAGGCTGTCTCATTTGAACCCAGGCCTCTTCCGCAGGGGCCCTCCTGAGGAGAGCCAGAGAGCAGGGGAGTGGCTAGTGAAGCCCCAGGTCTCCCTAGAGGCTCAGCATTTGTGGAGGGCGTAGAAAGGGGCCCCTGAGGCTCTTTTCTTAGAACCTGTGACCTGCTTGCCCCGCCTCAGGTCCATCTGAGCCACCAACCAGCTCTCTGTCCCTGGATCCCGGTCCCTCACCCCTATCCTGACCTTGTCCTCTGGTTTCCATTCCCAACCGTCCTGTCTCTTCTCGCCAGGACCCCCGTGGTACCCGGTGGAGTGGTGGCCGTGGACAGACACCACTTCCTGAACACGGGGGCATATGACCCTCTCCTGTCTCTGCGGGGCTCTGAAAACCTGGAACTGTCTCTCAAGGTAGGGAGGCCCAGCTGAGGCCCTGCTTTCACCTCAATTCCCCCCTCCCACCCCCAGGCAGACACCCTCAGGAAGGTGGGCTGTCCCTCCCCTGTACTGAGGGCAGTGGCTCCTCCCCCACCACATTCTCCACCCACCCCTCAGACTCTCAGGTGCTCTCCTGGCACCCGGAGACCAACCGATGATCACACTCTGCCCGGTGGGTAGACTGGTGGCAGCCCATTAATAAGTCCCCATCCTGACAACATCACCACTGTTGAGCACCCCACAACTGCACACACTTGGGATGGGACTGGGAGATCCCCCATCAGCCTCCTGGCCTGTTTCCAGGTGATTTAATGGGGCATCATCATTTGAACTGGAGACATAGCACAGCAGGTAGGGTGTTTGCCTTGCACGTGGCTGACCCAGGTTCGATTCCTCCGCCCCTCTCGGAGAGCCCGGCAAGCTACCAAGAGTATCTTGCCTGCACGGCACAGCCTGACAAACTCCCCATGGCGTATTCAATATGCCAAAAACAGTAACAGCAAGTCTCACAATGGAGACATTACTGGTGCCCGCTCGAGCAAATCGATGAACAACGGGACAACAGTGCTATAGTGCATCATTTGGATTCTTGGATGGAGCAAGATGCGGGGACCTGAGGTCGGCATCAGGAATCCCCTGCAGTGTCAGAATATCCAACTGCTGCCACTGTGATTCTCTGGGTGATTTCAACTATCTCCTAGGGCCCCATAGACCCCCCCCCAGGGCCTTGACACACTGTGTGAGAACCCCGACTTTGGGGAAAGGGGGTGTTCATGCAGATGACCGCATCTCTAGTTTTTATGTTTGTTTCTGGTGCCCAGAATTGAACCCAGGACCTGACACACAATACTCTACCATCAAGCCACATCCCCGGGGCCCATATGGGCACGTCTCTAGTATTGCTAAATCTGTGCCTGGTTACAGGAAGGTGGCACATTCATGGCTAAATGGTGCAACCCCCGTGCCCATCCGGAGCGTGGACAGCCGTACCCCTGCTTCCCGTTCCGTCATTTCTCTGCCCAGGCACCCAGATCTAAAAATGCTCTTTCACCTCATGGGCAACTCACAATCCCTCCCTCCTCTCCCTCTCTCCCTCCCTCCCTCCCTCCCTCCCTCCCTCCCTCCTTCCTTCCTTCCTTCCTTCCTTCCTTCCTTCCTTCCTTCCTTCCTTCCTTCCTTCCTTTTCTTTCTTTTTCTTTCTCTTTCTTTCTTTCTTTCTTTCTTTCTTTCTTTCTTTCTTTCTTTCTTTCTTTCTTTCTTTCTTTCTTTCTTTCTTCCTTTTTTTTGTTATTCTTAAACTTTTATTTTTATTCATTTATTTTTTAATTGAATCACCAAGAAATACATAGTTAAAAAGTTGTTCATGGTATGATTTCAGTTATACAATGTTCCTACACTGCACATTTCCCACCACCAATGTCCCCAGTTTCTCTCCTGCCACACTTCCACCCCAGCCTTTTTTCTGTGTCAAGCATGTTCCTTCTCTCCTCTGTCTCTGTCTCTGTCTCTGTCTCTCTTCTCACAATCTTAAGTGTTTCACCAGCCCTTCCAGGCTCCACCCTTGTTCTTTTCACTTATTTATTTATTGGTTTGGGGGCCACACCCGGCAGTGCTCAGGACTTCCTCCTGGCTCTGCACTCAAGGATCACGCCTAGCAGGGTTGGGGACCCGATTGAGTGCCTGGGATCTAACAGAAGTTGGTCCCACGGGAGCCATGCGCCTTAACCTCTGCACTTATCTCTCGGGCCCTCGGGCCCCCTTCTGGCACCCGGGGGCAGAAAGTTTGCATGCTCCTTTCTCACAGGCTTGGCTCTGTGGCGGCTCCGTGGAAATCCTCCCCTGTTCACGGGTGGGGCACATCTACCGAAGCCAGGAGGCCCACTCCCCGCTGGACCAGAAGGCCGACCTGAAGAGCAAAGTCCGCATGGCGGAGGCTTGGCTGGGCTCCTTCAAAGACACCTTCTACACTCACAGCCCCGAGGCCCTGTCCTTGAGGAAGGTAAGGGGGAGCCTGCCTGGCACCCTGGATTTCTCTCAACCCGCCTGCATCAGTTCATGGCTTCACACTAACGGGTTCCTGGACCTCCATCCTAGAACTCTTGTCTTCTAGGGGGCCAGAGCAATTGTATAGTGGGTAGGGCATTTGCCTTGCACGTGGCAAACCCGGGTTCAATTCCCAGCATCCCATATGTTCCCTGAGCACCACCAACAGTAATTCCTGAAGCATCATCAGATGTGGCCCCCAAACAAAATAAAAACAAAAACAAAAACAAAAAAAAAGAAGAAGGCTCTTTGGGGTATAGAAGCTCAGCGGATGACTCACTAATGGGAGAGTTGGGTGCCCCATGGGGAAGAAAGATAAACGTTCCTTGCCTCGTCCTAGCAGACCCACCATTTCCCAGCTGCCTTTGGCCACCTCACAACTTCCTGAGGGGTTTCACTGTGGACTAGGACCAGGGCACCCTCGGTGCAAAGCCGGCCGCACTGCGACCTTCCACATCAGTGCTGCTAACTGGGTTTGAGGGGCCATGGGCAGAGACTGACCCCACCTACTGGGCAGCTGCTTCCACAGCTCTGTCGAGGGCAGACCCTTCTCCTCCTGCCCCTCCTAGGCTCCTCTATCCCTGTGCATCCTCCGCCCCATCTGCAACCCCGGGTACCGTAGACTCGCTCCGTGGCAGGTTCTGTCTCAGCCCCTGAGCGTCCATCCCCGCCTCGTCTCCCAGCCAGAGGAAAGCAGGTTTCCTGGCCCTCGCGCTCACCGCCTGCCCCTGCCTCTCTCCAGGCCGACAGGCCCGACTGCACCGCGCGCCTGCAGCTGCAGAGGAGGCTGGGCTGCCGCACATTCCACTGGTTTCTGGCCAACGTCCACCCAGAGCTGTTCCCATCTGAACGTCGGCCCCAGTTCTCCGGAAAGGCAAGGCAGGACCTAGGGAAGAGGAGACAGGGGTGGGGTGGGGTGGGGTGGGGTGGGGTGGGGTGGGGTGCATGTACCACGTCTGGAACTGGAGGTCCAGGTGCTCTTCCAGACCATGAGCAAATAGGCCTGAATTCAGTACAGGGCTCCCGGCCTGGCCGAGGGAGGTGACTAGGCTACCCCTGGGCCATCCCATGGCCTCTCCCAGTACAATCTGGCTCCTCAGGAGGCCCGAGTCTACAGAGCAGAGGGTCCTGCTGGACTCACTCCTTTTTGTGGCCCAAACCTGCCCCCTGAGTTCCATGCCAAAGAGGGACAGGAAGGAGCAAATCTGGGGGCCAGAGAGATAGGACAGTGGGTAGGGCGTTTGCCTTGCACGCGGCCGGCTGGGTTCAGTGTCTGGTACCCCATAAGGTCCCTCTGAGCATTGCCGGACATAGTGATTCCTGAGTGCAGAGCCAGGAGAAACCCCCGAACATCACCAGGTGTGGCCAAGAAAGAAAGAGAGAGACAGGAGGGGAGAGAGAGAGAGAGAGAGAGAGAGAGAGAGAGAGAGAGAGAGAGAGAGAGAGAGAGAGAGAGAGAGAGAGAGAGAAGGAGGGAGAGAGGGAGGAGGGAGAGAGGGAGGGAGGGACAAAAGAGAGAGGAGACAGAGAGAAAGAGAGAGAGGGAGAGAGAAAGAGAGAGAGAGAGAGAGAGAGAGAGAGAGAGAGAGAGAGAGAGAGAGGGGAGGGGGCATGTGTGACAGAGATCCTGTTGGGCCGTGGGCCTCACTTCCATGTACACGTCCATTTCAGCTCCACAACACCGGCCTGGGCTTCTGTGCTGACTGCGGGGCAGACGGGGCCCTCCCAGGCTGTGGCCTGATGCTGGCTCCCTGCAGCGACAGCCGGATGTCACAGGTGAGTGGACAGAATGCTTCGTCTGGCCCAAGGAGACCTGAGAGGGGTCTTTCCCAGCATGCTCCGACCTTCCCTTTGGGGCATCACCTTCTCAGGAGCCCGTGTCCCTTGAGTGCCCAGGGCTCCCTCACCATGATGACCCCCACGGCCAGCACAGACAGGGACCACGGCCAGTGAATGAGAGTGTCAGAGCGTGGCTTAGCCCTTGCTTGTGTGGGACACACAAGGCGGCTGAGGCCTGGAAGGGACAGTACGGGCTGGCAGTGCAGAGATGGTCAGGGTTTGGGCGGGTCAGGGGTCCAGTTCTGGGGTGGGTGGGGAGACCATCTCACAGGGCAGCTGGGCCCGCCCCACCCCTCAATAAGTACCTGTCATCTTGTCTGAAAGTGGAACCAGTGTTGTGA
Source organism: Sorex araneus (assembly GCF_027595985.1). Taxonomy (NCBI): domain Eukaryota; kingdom Metazoa; phylum Chordata; class Mammalia; order Eulipotyphla; family Soricidae; genus Sorex; species Sorex araneus. Next base: position 15,923,957 of record NC_073305.1, read on the forward strand.
GAGCACCCAGGGACCAAAAAGCCACTAGAAACCAGATGGGAAAGTTCCCCATATAAACGGCAAAAAACAAAACCAAAAACCAATCAAAAAATGAAACAAACAAATGCAAAATCGCAAAATCGGAGCCCAGAGAAGGCCTGTGTGCTGGGAAGTGCTACAAGGGAGCCATTCTGAAACACCAAGACCACCCAGAGACCCTGAGTCAATGGGGAAGGTGGGACCCCCAGCGGGGGTACTAAGGGAGTGAGGGGAACCCTCCCACCCCAAATGCTCCTTATTTGCAAAACCCGAAACCCCTGACCCGAGCCTGTGCTATGAGTCTCAGTTTACTGACACTAAATCCTCCCCGAGACTCTGCAGCCTGGACGGTCACTCGGGACGGCTCTGGGGTCCAGCCTTCAGTGAAGTCTGGCCTGACCCGGCCTGGGCTTCTGGCAGAAGGCCCTGGACCTGGAGGACACAGTGGGCAGCAGAGGATTAGGGTCCATTTGAGTTCTCTTTCATTTGTTTATTATTTGTGGGGGGTTGAGGGGTTCATACCCAGCGGTGCTCAGGACTTACTCATGGCTCAGTGCTCAGGGATCACTCCTGGCAGGGTTGGGGGACCATATGGGATGCTGGGGCTCAAACCCGAGCCCACTGCATGTAAGGTGACTGCTCTCCCCACTATACTATCATTCAAGCCCTCCTTCAAGTTCTCTCTCTCTCTCTCTCTCTCTCTCTCTCTCTCTCTCTCTCTTTATTTTTTGTTTGTTTTTTTGTAACACCCAGAGATGCTGAGGGGTTACTCCTGGCTCTGCACTCAGGCATTACCCCTGGCAGTGCACAGGGACCATATGGGATGCTGGAGATTGAACCTAGGTCGGCTGTATGCAAGTCAAACTCCCTGCCTGCTGTGCTATGGCTCCGGCCCCTTGTTTGAGTTCTCTTTTTTTTTTTTTTTTTTGCTTTTTGGGTCACACCCGGCGATGCACAGGAGTTACTCCTGACTCTTTACTCAGGAATTACCCCTGGCGGTGCTCAGGAGACCATATGGGATGCTGGGATTCGAACCCGGGTCGGCCGCATGCAAGGCAAACGCCCTACCTGCTGTGCTATCACTCCAGCCCCTGTTTGAGTTCTCTTGACCTGGCTATTTACCTGGACCCAGAATGACCCTTCTGCACTCAGGCCAGGCAGAAGGGAAGGGGCACGGGTGGGAGGGGCTGGTGAGGAGGCACTGGGCACTGCTGGGACAGCCCCTCTCTCTGGACAGGCCCTGGACTCTCAGCCTGCTCTTCTGTCACGCAGGGAGATGCATTCTCCCTTTAAGCTGAATGGTTGCTATGGCAGGTGGGCGGGGGGGTCAAGAAGGGAGGATTAGCAAGGACTTCTTGATCCAGAGAAATGGGAAATTAAAGAATCTAAAAGCTCTTCCCCCAAGAGTACAGAGATAGGCTGGATTTGAAATGGAAGGAGAAGGAACACCCTCTCCCAAGCCTAAATAAATTTCTGACAGAGACATCTGCAAGGCCACGTCTGGAGGCAGCTTAGCGTGAGCCCGTGTTAACAGCCTTCACTGTCCTAGGCTGAGGGGACAGATCCCAGCCCAGCGTCCCCTCCCACACACCCATCCCCATCTGGAGTTCCGGTTTCCAAGGAGGAGGCAAGGAGAGAGGCGTGAGAGATCAGAAACAAGAAGGCCAGAGGGCACCCGCTTAGCCTTGACTTAGGAGAGAAACTGACAGCTCCAAATGGAGAAGTCTGACTCGAAGAATGCACCCGAGGTCTCCAGCAAATGAAAAGAAAACTTTCCCATGCCTATGGGCTTTTGAATAGAAAAAAAATACAAACACCTCTCTCCTGAGAACATGTCATCACAATCATGCACCTAACGGGGTGCAGGATTCAGAAGTCCACGAAGCATGTGGCCTGGGAATCTTCCAGTGAAGGACCCACTTAATGTGAGGGTAGGTCGATACGAAATAGGAAAAAATAGAGGGTGGTGCCATATGAAATTCCAGCGCAATATGAAAATATAGGGTAGCTTATTCAGCTGCTCTTTTGGGGATTTTGAGCACTGACAGAGCCTGGTATATCAAACCAAGAATATGTATCCCCATTCTTGGCAGCAGTCCCCACCCAATTCTAGAATATGGGTTACATGCTCGATCCCCAGGCCAAAAATGAGCAAAAAAAAAAAAAAGTTCAGAGTGCAATGAGCAGGATGAGACAGGAAATGTGTTTGTGAGGGATAGTAGGGAGGAGAATGGCTTGGTGGTCCGGGCAGCCATGCCAGCGGCAGGAGTGTAGTTTCAGGGGTGGCTGAGACCAGTTCCTGCCAGGCCATCTTGCTACCCCTCCAGTGGGATCCACCAAACCTTTACTCCCCCTCCCCCACCACACACACATTTTCTTTTTTTTTTTTTTTTGCTTTTTGGGTCACACCCGGCGATGCACAGGGGTTACTCCTGGCTCTGCACTCAGGAATTACCCCTGGCGGTGCTCAGGGGACCATATGGGATGCTGGGAATCGAACCCGGGTTGACCGCATGCAAGGCAAATACCCTTCCCACTGTGCTATTGTTACAGCCCCACACACATTTTCTGGATTGGCCACGGGTTTACAGCATCATAACGTTTAGGGGTGCCGCTTCCTGCCTCTGCCTGTTTCTAAGTGCCCCCATGCCCAACACCCGACTATTCTGAAGTCACCCTGTTATCAAAATGACCCCCACTAAGCATTCCTCTTCCCCTCCATTCCCTTTCCCACTACTCACCACCATCCTTTTCAGTCCAGGGATAATTTCCATTTTTTTTTTCCTGGTCATTTCTTTTTTGCTTTGGTTATTTCTATTGCGTCTGAATGGAAACCCCCAGCTCTTCTCTTTCACTTCCTCACACATTTCTCCAAACTTCACCACCACTGTTTCCAACCAGGTTGCGAACAGAGGCCTGATTTCATCTTTATTTTTCTTTCTTCTCTTTTCAATAACCATCTAGCGTTTTATCGAGGCTATAGACCTCAGCTTCCTCACCCAGTCATGGCGCTCGGCCCTGAGGCAGATCCCGTCTTTTCAGTCTTGAATACACAGTCTTCTTCACCTATGATGTAGTCAGCAGAACAAAGGAATGTTCTAGAATATGTAAATAGGAATGGGAGAGCCACTGGGAGGTGGAAGTCTCGGAGGCCCTGGGCTAGTCAAAGTAGCATCATTTTGGGCTCGACCTGGGATACAGTCCTGCGTCTGTGTCTGTGCGGTAGCATCTGAGGGTAGCCCCAGGCCTCTGTCCTCGTGGGCCTTCTCCTTGGCCCTTCTCCAGCACCTCCTCCCGCAGTGCTAACAACCGTTCCCTCTGCCCAGCGCCTGGAGCACACGGGCAGGAAGGAAATCCGAGTTGCCGGCCCCCAGCACCTGTGCTTGGACGTCCAGCAGGAGCGGGTGATTCTGGAGAACTGTACGAAGGGGAGCCCCGCCGACCACCGGCAGTGCTGGGATTTCCAGGAGGTGAGAATTCCAGGGTGGTGGGTGGGTGCTGAGATGCAGGTTCGCCCTCGAGGCCTCTCTCCTCCTCTAGCCTGGCCTGGGTCCCTGTGGGTTGAACCCACTGCTCTGGCAAAATACACATGCACACACACACACACACACACACACACACACATAGCCAGTCCCCTGAGCAATAAAAGGCCGATTTCACTGGAAAGCTGGCAGGCCATGGGCATCTAAAGAGGTGACAATGGTCATGGAAAGCTCTGACTTGGCTGGTGGCAGCAAAAGGAGATGCCTCCTTTTGAGTTTTATTAGTTCAGATTATAGGAAGATTGTGGAGCATGATGGTGTGGGTTCAGGAGTAACAGAAAGGCCTTCTCCTCCACTTCAAAAAATTATATATATACATATATATAATATACGCTGTCATGTGTGTGTATATATATGTATATATATGTATGTATAATTTTTTGAAGTCGAGGAGAAGGACTAGAGCGATAAGCATAGCGGGTAGGGCATTTGTGGGTAGGGCATTTACCGAGAGTATCCTGCCTGCACAGCAGAACCTGGCAAGCTACCCGTGGCATATTCGATATGCCAAAAAACAGTAACAAGTCTCACAATGGAGATGTTACTGGTGCCCGCTCGAGCAAATCAATGAACAATGGGACGACAGTGCATACATACATACATACATATAATCAAGATAGAGATACATGCACTTTCTTCCTTTACAAATTCTACTAGAGCAATTCATCATTTTAAATACTTTGTTTCTTGGTATTTCAGGGGAGTAAGAAAGAGGCTAGACCCTTTCCAATAAATATGCATCTAGACAGAAGAAACAGAAGGAACGCTGGCACTTAAGGAGACTGAGTCTGGTGCAGATACCGGGTTATATAGCAAGATGGCAGCATCCACAATGAGTCCAGACCCAGGTTTTTTTTTCCTTTTTGGGTCACACCCGGTGATGCTCATGCACTCGGGAATTACTCCTGGTGGTGCTGGGGAGACCATATGGGATGCCGGAGATCGAACCCAGGTTGGCCGCGTGCAAAGCAAACGCCCTACCCACTGTGCTATCGCTCCAGCCCCCAGATCCAGTTTTTGATCCTGCTCATATTCTTATGAAACAAGTTAGGGTAAACATATACAAATGCATAGACAAGTTCAGAAGGAGTCACAGTTGGAAAAAGTTTGAGAAACACTGGTGTATTATTAATTTGGAGAGATGAAGATGTTTTGTAACAATGTAAGTAGAGTTAATGGTACCAAAATTTGCACTTAAAAAGGGTTAAGGCCATAAATGTTATGTTAGATGGGGCTGGAGTGGTAGCATAACGGGTAGGGCATTTACATAGCATGCAGCTGACCCAGGTTCAATTCCCAGCATCCCATATGGTCCCCTGAGGTAATTACCCCAGGGGTAATTCCTGAGTGCGGAGTCAGGAGTGACCCCTGTGCATCTCCGGGTGTGACCCAAAAAGCCAAAAAAAAAGTTATGTTTTATATTTTACCACAATTTAAAATAAATTAAGGTACTATTTTGTGCCACAACATAAATGAGCTTTGAAATGATACAAAGTAAGAGACATTAGGGCCAGAGATCCAGCATAGGGTTAAGGAGCTTAACTGGCATGTGACTGATCCTGGATTAGTCCTCAGCATCACATATGATCCCCCATGTACCACCAGGAATGACTCCTTGAGTACAGATCCAGGAGTAGATCCAGAGCACTGTCAGGTGAGCAGCTAACCTCTGCCCCTCCCACCCCACCCCACAAAGCAAGAGAACTCGGTTATAAAAGGTCAGATATATGTATTTTATTGTTCAGATATTTTTTGATTGCACAAAATAACTGAATTTTTATTAAAATAACTGTATTATTGATCAGGAAAATGTAAAAAATTATTAAAGCTTGCAAAATATAAAGAATTCAGGGGGCGGAGAGATAGCACAGTGAGTAAGGCATTTGCCTTGAATATTGCTGACCCAGGTTCAATCCCTGGCTTCTCACTGGTCCCCCAAGCATCATCAGGAGTTATCCCAGAGCACAGAGCCAGGAGTAAGCCCTGAAAACTACCAGCTATGCCCCTCCCGCAAAAAAAAATAAACCTAATAAAGCACAAACATAAAGGATTCATTTAAATCAGGGAGAAAAGAACATAAAAGTAGAAAAATTAGTCGCATAAAAAACTAAGAAAATAAAATTAAAAGAACAGAGAAATTACCAACATAGTCTTTTAAATTCAAGCTAACTGTAGTAAACTTAATATACATTATAATAATGTGACATTATTTTTAAATATTTGTATTGACCTGCTGAATGAAGTATAAACTAGAGCAGTACTTTTGGAGAGCAACCTGGAAATATGTCAATCCAAAATACCTATTAATTGAAACAATAGTATTAGGAGTCTTGGCAAGAGAGGTCAGACAAGCCACGTATTATATGATTTCATTCATATGGAATGTCCATCACAAGAAAATCCATTAAGATTCTACTTAGATGGAATGTTCCTAATAGTCAAGTCTGTGAAAGTAGTTTAGTGGTTCCCAGTGGTAAGGAGGAGAGAATAGTGACTGCTAATGTGTCACGAGTTTCTGTTCACAGTGATGCATTGTTCTGGTACTAGATAGTGATCATTCTTGTAGAAGTTTTTTTTTTTTTGAATATCATGAAAACCCCCAATTCGTATACTTTAAAAACCACTTATTGTAAAATAGTGGAAACAATCTGTGATGGCTGGGATGTGGTGACAAAATGAACTCTCATCCATTGCTGGTGGGAATATTGTCTGGTACAACCCCTGTGGGAAACAGTATGGTGAGTTCTCAGTAAACTTAGAATTGACCTGCCATATGACCCAGCAATTCCACCGTTGGACATCTACCCCCAGGACATAAAAACACTCTCTCAAAAGGACATATGCACACTATTACTCATTGCTGCACTCAGTACAATGGCTAAGATAGGAATCAACCTAGGGATCTGATGACCGATGAGCAGATTATGAAAATGTGGTATGTATAATACACGATGGAATATTGTGCAGCTGCCAGGAACAATAAAATCATGCAATTTGCTGAAATGTGGTTAGAACTGGAAGATATCATGTTGAGTGAAATGGAAAGTAATGGGTGAACAGGCATGAGGAGTTCAGTGATACTGGTGATATGGGTGAGTGATAGAGCCATGTTTCCAAAACACAGACTCAACAACACTGAAAATGTGAGAGCTAAGCTGGAACCAGTGGAACTTTGTAATGTGCCTGTCAAGTTGACAGGTGGGGATGGGATGAAGTGTAGGGTGGGAAGGGAATATGGGAACACTGGTAGAGAGAAGTTGACACTGGTGGTGGGATTGGTGTTGAAATACTATATGCCTAAAACTCAACTGTCAATAACTGTAAATCACAGTTCTTAATAAAAAAATTAAGTAGTATGTGAATTATATCTAGAAACAACATTATCAGCATCACTGACTAAAGTTGTTTAATGTTTCGTAAAGAAACCATATATCCCTTGAAAGGGCAACAGTCAGACTCAATATTAATACTGGTGGCTTTGGGGCAGGGAAACAACCAACCCCCTGACAAACATGACTGACTTAAGCCTTCAGTGTTTTTGAGATTTTACTCTTTGCTTCAGACTGGTGGTAACAGTAAAAATTGCGATATGGGGCCGGAGCGATAGCACAGCGGGTAAGGCATTTGCCTTGCACTCGGCTGACCCGGGTTCGATCCCCAGCATCCCATATGGTCCCCCAAGCACCGCCAGGAGTAATTCCTGAGTGCAAAGCCAGGAGTAACCCCTGAGCATCGCTGGGTGTGACCCAAAAAGAAAAAAAATTGCAAGATAAACAGTGATGAAGAGCATTTTTTTAATGCGCCTTTTGGCCATTCATATTTCTTCCTTGAGAAAGTTTCTGTTCATTTCTTTGCCCCATTTTCTGATGGGGTTGGATGTCAAACATGAAAATTTTGTAAAAGGGCAGAGATTAAGTTAGGTTCATTAGAAAGTAGACATTGGCAAGTACAACAATAACAATAAATAACAGCATGATAAAAGAATAAACATTTTCTGTCCACACTAGCATTCTGCTAACCAGAACTCTCTGAGAAATCACACAATTGTGCAACTACAATAGACATAACTGAATTAATGCCCCCAAGAGTCTAAATATACAAATTCCAGGCTACCTAAAATACATTTTACATTAGCCGAAAATACTAGAATTCATAGGTCAGTTCACATTGCTCCTATTATTCCCATTAGAAGTAAACCTCAGACAGGGGCCAGAGAGATAGTACAGTGGGTAGGGTTCTTGTCTTGAATGTGGCCAATGCGGATTTGATCCTTGGTATCCCATCTGGTATTCTGAGCACCATCAAGAATAGCTCCTGAGTCCAGAGCCAGGAGTAACCTCTGACCATCACTGGGTGTAGCCCCCAAACAAACACACAAAAAAGGAATAAACCCTAGACATAGCCATGTCTGCTGACTGATCACAGGGGACTGACTGGTTTTCACGTTGGTTCTTCTACTTCTCTCTTCAGAATGGAATGATCGTCCACATTCTCTCTGGGAAATGCATGGAAGCAATGACTCAGGAAAACAACAAAGATCTGTACTTGCGCCAGTGTGATGGGAAAGTCAGCCAGCTGTGGCAGTTTGATGTCGTCAACCCAGTGGATCAACGATGAATCTTCCTAGGAAGGCAAAGAGGATGTTGGTGCTCATACTTCCACCCCTGGCGGACTAAAGAGCTTGACGGTCTCTCACGTCAACTCTGCTGTGTGTGTGTGTTGCTGGAGAGAGCAGAGAAGGGAGCTCCGTGAAGGAATAGAGAGAGTCTCCCATTCCTGTCTCTTAATTCATTGCGAGCTGGTGGGGTTGTTGTTTATTTTTTTAAAAATGAACCTTCCCCCAAATAGTCAATATGTCATCGCCTTTATCATTTGCCAGTGATAAATGGTAGATGAACAGAGAGTACAGAAGACACTTGGTGTTGTTTTTTTTTATTGAGCACTGCATGGGGCCGACCCGGGTTCGATTCCTCCGTCCCTCTCGGAGAGCCTGGCAAGCTACCGAGAGTATCCTGCCCGCACGGCAGAACCTGACAAGCTCCCTGTGGCGTATTTGATATGCCAAAAACAGTAACAACAAGTCTCACAATGGAGACGTTACTTTTGCCCGCAAAAATCAATGATCAACGGGATGACAGTGCTACAGTGCTATTGAACACTTGGCAGTGGTTTCTATTTCTGACTACAGAAGCATAAACATTCTCCAGAAGCACCTCCAGGATCCGCAGCTGATCCATCCTATGGTCTTCACTTGGATGTGAGTAGACAGTGATGAAACTTGAAGTGCAAGGAGGACTCCAAAATCTTTGCATCCGGCTTATTTGGACAAATGTCCTGTTCAGAAGTTGAGCTGTGGCTCAGAAGGACAGAAAACTACTGGAAGAAGAGAAAAGTTGGAGTCAAGAGGGAAGAGAACATTGACCCAGTTCTCCAGTCCAGCCTAGAAGTGATGGGTCTACTTGGCCTGTAGTAAGATACTTTAATGAGAAACTTCCTCAGGATTTTCTACCTCCATTTACCCAGCCCTGACCCTTCTCTAGCTTAATTAAGCACAAGGTTCTCACGTAATCTACTTCTCTTGAGTTGGTGGCATGGGGGAGGGTCAGCTCAGACTAAGTTCAACAGTGGACTAATTTCTCTTACAGGGATTGCATTAATTGGGTCCGAGATCGCATCGATGGCACAAAAGCCAAACTCTCCATGGGAAAATGCCAGACACTGAGTCAAAATCCTCCCAGCGAGGAATTGAAGTTGGGTGTTAATATTCATAAAGGCTGACAAAGCTGTCTGAGTCCAGATGAGCTGTCTGGACCCCCAGATGTGCCACAGGTAGAACATTTGGAACCAGAGTAGAACAGTACTAGGGAAGAGCTAAATGGTCCTCTTGGCTCTGACCTGTCCTACTTAACTTGGGCATCAGAGTTGCTGGGAAAGGCTGACTGAGCTATTATGGAGACACCATTCATGCTTAATTCTCCTTCAGATGAAGTTTTCTCCCCACCTCAGCAGCTTAGAAATCTCTCTTCAAAGATGCTGATCTTTTTTTTTGGGGGGGGGGTTTCCAGAACACAGTGTATTTCAAATGAGAAGAATTAGGTAGGAAATATAAGTTTCCAAACCACCATTCACGATTATGTATTCCTTTGCCTCCAGTATAATTCAGTGGCCTCATACACTTCTTCTGCTGAACTCTTTTGATGCAAGTGTCTAATAGTAGTCATGAGCCATTGGTGGGTGACGATTTAACCCAAAATTCATTAAAATTAAATGTAAATAAAATCAGCTCCTCCTTTGTACCAGTCATATTTCAAGTGCTCAGTCGTCACACATGGCTAGTGTCTACTAATTTGGAAAGCACAGCTAGAGAGTATTCTATCTGCAAATAGTTCACTGGACAGTGCTTGTCTAGATAGACTTATCATCCCATAGAAGAGATTTCAGCTATCACCTTCTTTGTTCGTGTCAATTTAAAACAAATTCCTCTACTATAAAGAGGCTGGAACAACTACAAATTTTCAGATGACAACCTGGCAAAGTTTATTAAGTGGTTCAAATTCTTAAACAAGACCTCTATTTTTTTAAGTAAACTTTATTATTGGCATTATGGGTATTTGAAGTTGATGAAATAAATTAATATAATTAAATAAAAGGCTGAATTCAATGGTATAAGTTGTGTTCTACAGTAATTAACAAAAGGACCCAGATGGCTGATTGCTTAATTGGTGGAACAAAGCAAGAATGTGGTATTTCTTGCTTCCTTAAACATCCCCATGATTTATTAGTTTATTACAGAAGTAGCTGTCAACTTAGTCCCTGGCTGGTACTTACAGACCCTTAATTTAAACAAAACAGATGCCTTCATTTAGTTCTAAAGGAAATTCAACCTTCTCACAGTGTAACCAAGTGCTCAAATTCCCTTCTCTAGGGGCTCAGCTATGATTTTATCCACAGTGATCAATTTCAAAGTAGAGAAACGTTGGAAGTTTTGATCCCCACAATTTGAGCTTCACTTGTGCCCCCATCCCTGAATTTTATGATTGAACTTTGTTGCTTGGGTTTTAAAACAGTATCATCCCCCACGAAGTTCTCCATTATGACAAAATATTCCTTAGGGAGTGGGTAGAGAAAATTATGTACTCAGTAGTCTAGAGCTGTTTTACAGGATTTGTGCCATCTCACAACATAAAATGCCATCCCTAGATGGGACCCGTTGACTTCCTCCTTGGTTTCAGTGCCACAGATCCCATTGGCTAACTCAGAATTCCAACTCCCCTAGACATCAGTCTCCCAGATGCACGGGAAAAGATATATCACCACCCACAAATTTGACATTATTAGAGCTTGTGTTTTTGTGCTAACCTTGGTGTGCGTGCGTGCATGCGTGCGTGTGTGTGTGTGTGTGTGTGTGTGTGTGTGTGTGTGTGTTGTCTTAAAGTCATAAGGAAGGAGCTGGCACAATAGTATAGCTGGTAGAGCATCATTTGCCTTGCCAGTGGCCACCCAGGTTCCATTTCTGGCAACTCATATGGTCCCCTGAGCCCACCAGCAGTGAACCTTGAGCACATGGCCAGGAATAAACCCTGAGCATTGCCAGGTGTGGCCCCCAAACAAACAAACCAACGAAAAGTAACAAAGGGGGCCAGAGCAATAATACAGCAGGTCAGATACTTGCCTTGTATAGTTAACCCAGGCTTCTTCTTGGGAGTGAATTCCAAAGTATGTCTGTTTCCCCACGTCCTTTGGCCTTGGGGAAGAGCAAAGCAAATGCAAACATTTGGGAGCTCTCCCGAGGTACACTGGAGGTGTTAGGCCAGAGGAATATGGGCATGACAGAACATTCTGCTACAAATTCAGGTGATGCTGAAAAAAAAAACTTGTCACCCCTTTCTCTGTGGGGGTCTCCCAGGGAAGGAATGTAGCACCTTCCCCAGGTCATACTTAAATGAAAAGCTGAGAAACAGGGAACCCAAGTTGGCTCCACCCTCTTCAGGAGAAAGAGCCAATCTGGGTTAGTATTTGGCATGTTGGGTGACTATGAACAGTTTGGAAATTGTTGGGAACAGTCTGGGAATTGCTGGGAACATTTCAAACATAAATCAGGTCTTTGGGATTGTCAAACTATCACACTTGGGTTTTGCTAGAGAGATTTTGTTTCTGAAAGTGAATTTAGACCTCCATAGAAAATTGTCTCACTTATTTTCATCCCCTCAAACTTGTAGTCAAGAATTCTGTACTTGTATTATCGTGTTGCTGAAGGAGAATCCAGGCAGGGCTGAGCTTCCTATTTGGGACAGACACGGGAAAGCCTGGCCTTAGCAGGCTGAACAGAGATTAGTGAGATCTGGGACCTTGTGGGAGCAGATTAATATTGGTTAATATGAAGATTAATATGGAGAAGAATTCACCTAAATTCTTGCCATACACTTACTACCCCCACATACACACAGACACACACACACACACACACACACAATCAGGATAGATAAACTTAGGTAAGGTCATTTTAAAGCTATATTACACTGTGGACCATAACGGGCTGGAAATTTTTTTTCTGCAAGGAGAGAACTTTAAAAAAAATTTTTTTTATTAGGAGCTGGAGTGATAGCACAGCGGGTAGGGCGTTTGCCTTGCACGCGGCCGACCTGGGTTCGATTCCCAGCATCCCATATGCTCCCCTGAGCACCGCCAGGGATGATTCCTGAGTGCAGAGCCAGGAGTAACCCCTGTACATCGCCGGGTGTGACCCAAAAAGCAAAAAAAAAAATTATTAGAGAATCACTGTGATGTACAGTTACAAACCTATGAGCTTTTGTGTTTGCATTTCACTCATATAGTGATCGGTTACCCATCCCTCCACCAGTGCCCATGCACCTCCACCAATGATCCCAGTATCCCTCTCACCACCCCCACCCCATCCCCCACCACCCCACCCTGCCTCTGCGGCAGGGCATTCCCTTTTTAGAGAACATTTTTTTGACTGTTGCTAGTTCTTTGGTCATACTGACTCAGATCTGCCATTGTTGCACGAAAGCCGCTTAGGGCTGTCACAAACAAAGGAGTAAAGCTGAGCGCCAACAAAACTTTATTGAACCAAGCAGGGGGCTCACTGCAGCCTTGGTTTGTGACACTCCCCACCCCCCTGCCCAGGTTAGAATCTTTGAACCAACTGTAACAAATCACAGGTTGTTAGAAAAAGCACAGAATTGTGAGTAAACTTGAAAAACAAAATCAAGTCATTTCTGTATTACAAATAACCAAAAAAGCAAAGAACAAAAGAGGGAAACAAGATACAGAATATGATTTCATTGCAAAAGAAACTCAAGTTCTCTCTAGAAAGAAACAAGCAAACACAACATCTTTACAATAAAAAAAAAATTGTCACCAAAGACCTTTGCCTTCATTCTTTGGAGTTGTGCATAATACAAAGACTTTACTGGCACAGAGATTGGCAGAATAAGTTTCTTCATGAACCTACAGGTTGGAATATAAGAGAAGAATGGATGGGAGGGTTGCTAAGAAGCAAAAGTAATTATCAATATTAAAAAATATTTTTATTTAATTAAAGAACCGTGATTTACAAAGTTATTGATAGTTGATTTTTAGGCGTGTAATATTTCCACACCAATCCCGCCACTAGTGTCAACTTCTTTTCACCAGTTTTCCCATACTCTATCCCCACCACCATCCACCCAGAAAACCCACCTGCCAGCTTGACAGGAACATTACAAATTTCTAGTGGTTGCAGGTTAGGTCTCACGTTTTCAGTGTTGTTGGGTCGGTATTTTGGATATGTGGCTACACCACTCTCCCACGTCCCCAGTATAAGTGAAGCTCTGACCCCTGTTCATCCATTTCTTCCCTTTCTCTCCTTCTTCCATCCCCCCTTGATTTCTTTCCTACAGCCAAATGGCACAAAAGAATAGAACTGGACCCTTTACCTGTAACCATGTTTAGTGATGATGTTTGTGAAGGGTAATGCACGCTGCTACCCCCTCTCCCCACATGTACACGCAAAACTTCCTTGTCATGTGGATGGGAGGACAATCAGAAACAAGCTCTTGTGGGGAGCAAGAACGCAGGTGGACTTAGAGACATTCTGACCCCTGGTCTCTAAATTCTGCAGATTTCAAAACACCAACCGTAGGAGTCAAGCCACGTCATGAGATTTCCAATAGCCAAGACTTGAGTCCAGAGCTGTCCAAGGCCAACAAAGGTTAGAATCTTTGAACCAACTGTAAAAAATCACAGGTTGTTAGAAAAAGCACAGAATTGTGAGTAAACTTGAAAAACAAAATCAAGTCGTTTCTGTATTACAAATAACCAAAACAGCAAAGAACAAAAGAGGGAAACAAGATACAGAATATGTTTTCATTGCAAAAGAAACTCTAGTTCTCTCTAGAAAGAAACAAGCAAACACACAGGCACACACAGACACACACACACACACACACACATACACACAGGCACACACAGACACACATCCCTAGATGGGCCAGTTCAACAAGCAGGCTAGAGAATATGGTGCTGCTTAGCCCCACCATGCTCCTTTGAGTGTTAGTGTGGTACGTCCAAGGCTGGTCCCCAAGAAAGCAATCCAGACACCTCCTGCTCCCCACATCATAGATGCTCCCAAAGCCATCCGGCCCCACCACTATTCTGGGTCCTATTGCTCAGCCTTTGGTCATGGGAGCCTTTGCTATGCACCAGGGACAGGAAGTTCCAAAAGTGCCCTGGTTGAGGCTTATTGATCTCTGTTTTGGAGAAATCTGTTTCCCTTTCCCTGTGGCGTAACAGAATGGAAGGTGGGAATCTCCTCTTCCTCCTGCTTCTGGATAATGTTGTTTTCTTCTTCACTCAACCCTCTGAAGATACACTTGGCCACTCTCCTTGAGTGGTCTCCTTGCAGGCCATCTTAGGCAAGAGCTGGTTTGCCTGGTGGTGGGTCACCCACTGTCTCCCAGAGGTTCCAGTCTTGCGTCCCCATCAGATTTGTCTGGGAAATGCTCCTCTTAGCCCATCAGGTCTCTAGCATCCTTCTAGAACCCACATGGCAATTCCGTATTAAAGTGTCCCTACCCAGTGGGTTCTAGCCTGGCACCAGGTTCCAGATGGAAATATCCTACTGGCTTTGCTTACGTGGCTCTTCTCCCCCACGCGCCATGCAGAATCATATTCCAGACTAACCAATGGGCTTTATTAGCCAAGAGCCCTGGACTATCCTTCATGTCATTTTTGCCAGCATGGAAGGCTGGGAAAAAAGACTTATCAAAATACCCCTGCACAGAGGAAGAACTGGGCACATGGAAGCCAGCACCTAAGTGGGCTTCTGTGAGCCAAGAAGATGGGAGGTAGAGTGGGGAATGGCCAGGAATGTCTGCATTGGGGGATGATTTTCTCTTGGACAAGGCTGGACTCCAATGCTGCCCTTTTCTTTCTTTCTTATTTTTCTTTTTTTTTTGCTTAGGTGGTGGGGTGTCTCCCAACAATTCTTAGTTAACTGGGAGCCAGTTCAACAAGCAGCCTAGAGAATATGGTGCTGCTTAGACCCTGCAATCCAGGGACAACCCAGGATACCCAGAAGTACTCGGGCCTCCAGCATTGACCCTGGTGGTGCTCAGGTGACCATGTGGTGCCAGGGATCAAAGTGGGATTGGGCATATGCAAGGCATGCACCTTGACCCTCGTACTATCTCTCCAGATTCCCTCTCCTTCATTACAAAAAGGAAAAAAAAATCACCATTCTGAGAGGAAAATGGCAGCCACTTAGACTGGGGCCTATGACAGTCTGTTCTCGACTCCTGGGCATTGCCCAACCAGCCCCTGACCTCTGCCCAAAGGCAGGAATCTTCAAGTGCCCCAGATCCCTCTCGGGTTCCTCATTCTGAGATATGGGGGAGGCAGTGGTGCCTGTCTCTCCAGACGCTGGCCCTCACCCTCCAGAGTTAGACAAACAAGAAATAAGGGGCTTTTCGCATGTGCAGCCATGCAATACCTCCAGATTTCATAGTACTATCAGCCCAGTCGAGCCCCATCAAATCTGATGGGAAAGTTGCCTAGACGACCACCAAGCTCAATGAGTCTGAACAACAACCAAGAAGGTTCAACTAGCACCAACCAACCCAGTGAATCCTCATTACTTTAATCCTGTGTTACTTTAGTAACATTGTTGTGAGATACAGCTGTCATCCTGTTGCCCATCGAGAGATATTACTGTCTCTCATTGAGAGACTTATTGTTACTGTTTTTGGCATATCCAATACGCACGGGTAGCTTGCCAGGCTCTGCAGCGGGGCCTCGATACTCTCAGTAGCTTCCTGGGCTCTCCGAGAGGGGCGGAGGAATCAAACTCGGGTCGGCCGCGTGAAAGGCGAAAGCCCAACCACTGTGCTATCACTCCAGCCCCATGAGATACAGCAATGATCACAAATTGAATTTCATCAATCTATATTTTGGGTAATTTCATTTGTCTTTGTGTTGCAACAAGCACTATAAAATAAAAAAAGAAAGAAAAGTGTTTTAAAAAAAATGGGTTACAATCACACAATGATCAAACACCCATCCTGTGAGATAGTTACAAGCTTTCATGTTTGGGTTACAATCACACAATTATCAAACACCCATCCCTCCACCAGTGCACATTGCCCACCACCAATATCCCCGGTATATCCCCCCTTTCCCACCCTCCCCCTGCAACCAATGGCAGACAATATACTCCCTCTCTACTTTTGGGCATTATGGCTTGCAACACAGACACGGAGAGGTCATCATGTTTAGTCCGTTATCTACTTTGGGCATACATCTCCCATCCTGACTGATTCCTCCAGCCATCAGTTTCTTAGCGATCCTTTCTCTATTCCATCTGCCTTCTCCCCTCCGCTCATGAAGCAGGCTTCCAGCTATGGGGCAATCCTCCTGGCCCTTGTATGTACTGTCCTTGGATATCTGCACTCATTTGTGGAATATAGAATAACATCACATGAGGCTGACACCCAAGGAAAGAAAGGGGTTTTGATCTCTTTCATGATATACCTTTGGGGTTGATGGGAAGGAAGGCTGCAGAGGTTTCACTAATAAGAGTCATTTGCTTTATTTCTGTGCTGGAGAGGCAGTTTCAATTTGCTGTTGGAAAGCAAGCAAGTGTGTGGCTGGTAAAAGGGAGAGAGGGTCTTCTCAAGGATTGGTGACGCTGTTCTTCCTTTACTGTGTAACAGACAGGAGTGTGTGACACATGAAGTCACCTGGAATTTTTGCTCCAGACTTTGGCCCATCTTTTCATGAGGGCAACGGGTCACCATAAGAACTGTTGGGGTCTTTTTGGAGTGATAGTACAGTGGGCAGGGCGTTCGCCTTGCACGTGGCCACCCGGGGTTTGATCCCTGGCATCCCATATGGTCCCCCAAGCACTGCCAGGAGTAATTTCTGAGTGCAGAGCCAGGAGTGACCCCTGAGTATTGCTGGGTGTGACCCAAAAAGAATAAAAAAGCCTTTATCTCCCTGCCCCAAGAAGAGCCCCGGCAGCTGAAAACCTCCAGAATCCAGCCACAGCCATGCTCAAGGTCACTCTCCACATGCTCGAACGAGCCTCACCCATGAAGGAACTGGCAGATAAACCCAGGTATGCGGGACCCGTGGCTGAGATCTCCAAGCCTGCTCGAATCGGGACTGGGCCTCCTCCACCCAGCTCCCCAGTTTTCCAGTAGCTTGGCAGTCACACCCACAAACTTCCCCCAGCGCCATGTAATCTCATCAATGGCCAAGATCCAGAGACTATAAAATAAAGCTCCTGGAAGAGAGCGGCACAGTATTTCCTGGAGTGCACCGCTGTATTTGCATCACATGACCTCTTATACTCTAGCCTACTAATGTACCTAAAGTACCTAAAGTAGCACATATTTGTTTGGTCTTAACATACTTGCTTGTATTCTCTTATATACAGACTTAAGTGGTTCCAGAATGAAATGCAACAACCTTCACATGGTTCCCTCTTATTGTGGTGGCAATATGCTCACTGGTGGGGTGGGTGTTTGAATATCATCTGAAATGAATTATGAAATGAACTATTGTGAACTACTTTATGAAAATAAAATGTATAAAAATTGCAAAAAAAAGAGAAAGAATTGTTGGGGTCTGGAATTTCTCAAGTCTTACCCCTAAGGCAGTGCCTAAGACAATGCCCTTCAACCCTCTCATTCTAATAATCTTTTGTCTAAGCAGTCAGTAACTCCAGGAGGTAGTAGCACCTGGGCAAGACCCACATTTCCCAGGCGGGCTCAGCTGGGAGAATGAAAATGTTTCTGTGCTCTGAAATTTCCATCGCTGCCGGGCTGCGGGCACTCAGCAACACTCGGAGCCAAACATCTGCCCGCTGTGTTTACTATTAGCAGCTAGACTAGAATGGTCTTCTGAGAGTAAATCCTAGACTCGGGGTCACTTCCCACATTGAAAAGCTATAAATACAACTTGAATATTATGTACCCGCGAGACTCTGATCTCTTAGCGTGGATGACCTTCGTGAGTCACCCATGAATCAGAAAATTGCAAAACATCATCTTCATGGCAGATTATGTCAGCCCAGACTCAGACAGAATTGGAGATGTACGCTCTGGTTTCTGGGAAGACAGAAACATTTCAAAAACAATTCCCGGAAAGGCAGACAAACGCGCCTTTTGATAGGCTTGCCAAGTGGGACACAATAGAAACCTAAATTTAAATAACAAGTAAATAACAAGTCTGCTTCCAAAATAATAACAAGCATATTTCCAAAACCTCAGTGAAGACTCGCCCAGCAATCAGTGACCCTTCAAACACTTGTTTGTGAAGAAACCACCTCAGTTCCCCTAAATTCCCACGTGCTACTCCAACCTCAGATGCTAGCACCTCAAGTCTCCACTAGAGGCCCCGACTTGAGTTGAACTCAAGCACCCAACCCCGAAACCTCTGGGTACAGCTCCCCGACACAGCCTGCTCAGGTGCTCCATCCTAACTCGTCTCCACCCTCTGGACTCAAACTTCCTGCCACTCAACACCCTGTTTTTTAACAGAATCCCCAGACCAACACTCATTCTTTTGTCCTGCTTTGGTTATGCTGCTCCCTCACCTAGAATGCCCTTCCCTCCTTCCATCAGCTCTTATCCACCAGGTAAGATTCAGTTCATGCATCTATTCTCCAGTCCCACCCCCCGAACCCCCACCATGTCCCCATGAGTCGGCAAATGACTAAGGATCCTGAACATGGAGTTCTGCCTGAGCACAGATTAAAAAATGATCATACACCCGCCCTCCGTTAAGCAAGTTTGATGATCTGTTTGTCTCCTGGATCTCTGAAACAATTTCTCTCTCTTGTAAGACATAGAATAATACATGCTTGTTAAATTTGAACAGTGTTCTTTTGTGTCCAGAGTCCAGGAGAATGAAAAAAAAAGAGAATTTAGAGAATTTGAATGTAGACACCCAAGAACTCTTAGAAACTGACTTTCTGCAGATCACTTTTCTGTCTGAACTCTGAGGAGACAGGGATAATCAAATTAGCACAAAAAGAAAGAAAGAAAGATGCACAGATCTAGTTCCAGTGCATGAGAGCAAAAGGATTTTTCCTTCCTTTTCTTTCTTTTGCAAAAGCAGAAGCTGTTTTTATTTCCTTGTTTGATTTGTGGCCACAGCTGGGGCCACAGCATGGATTATTCCTGGCTCTGTCCTCAGAGATCACTTTTTTTTAGTTTATTATTTTTTTTATTAGTGAATCACAGTTACAGATTTACACATTTTTGTGCTTGTGTTTCTGTCATACAATGTTCGAGAACCCATCCCTCCACCAGTGCCCATTCTCCACCACTGATGAACTCAGTATCCCTCCCACCTCACCCCGCCTCTGTGGCAGGGCATTCCCTTTTGTTCTCTCTCTCCTTTTGGGTGTTGTGGTTTGCGATAGGGGTACCGAATGGCCATCGTGTTCAATCTACAGTCTACTTTCAGCACGCATCTCCCTTCTCAAGCGGGTCCTCCAACCACATTTTACTTGATGTTCCCTTCTCTATCTCAGCTGCCTTTTTCCCAAGCATGTGAGGCCGGCTTTCAAGCCATGGAGCAAACCTCCTGATACTTATTTCTACTATTCTTGGGTGTTAGTTTCCCATTCAGAGATCACTTCTGATGGTGCTTCAGGGATCACTTATAGTGCCAGGGACTGACCCCTGGTTGGGCACATGCAAAGCAAGCACTGTATCCCCCTGTACTTTCTCTCCAGAAGCGTCATCATTGGTTTTTGGGAGGTGGGGGCACGGTGCAGTGTTCCCACACCCAGACATGCTTAGGGATTTCCTCTGACTCTGCACTCAGAGATCACGCCTGGTTGGGCTTGGGTGACAATATGGAGTGCGGGGGGATCAAACCTAGGTTGGCCGTGTGAAAGGCAAGAGCCTTACCTTGCTATATTATCCCCCCAAGTATTATCTTTTTTAAAAACAAAATTATTATTAAAAGGGCACAAATCAGATAAGGCAGGGTGTGCCAGCGAGGAATAGAGCTAAACAAGGAGACTAAAACAAAACTTCCCAAGTGCCTGGGTGAGAGGTAGTTGGATTAGAGTGAAGAGGACCAGAAGTAGCGACCACCACGCCCTGTAGCACTGCCAGGAGGCTGGGACTCCTCCCTGGAGTCTCTGGGGGTGAAGCCCATCAGGGCACTTGGGACCCAGTGAGGAGCCGGGTTTGAACCGGGAGGAGCAGTGGTTGCCATCTGAGCCATTCTACCATGACCCAGCAGGGAAGCTGGGTGGAGTTAGCCCTAAACGCAAATGCATTTACTATTTGGGCTGGAAAGAGCAGGGTGGCCAGAGCCAGCACCCAAATCATGCCCTCTGACGGGGCTGAGTTCCGGGGTCTGCACAAGCTGAGGTGTCAAAGGCAAGGCTGACTTCTAAGGCAACCCTGTCAACATATGTAAAAAGCATGAAGACAAATATATCAGTCAGTGAATACCGGGAAAGGAAGGATTCTAGGAGGAAATATCTTAGACAAAAGCTAGGGAATCATTGCTGAGAAATGGGTAATTGAAGTGTACTCTGAGGGTACCAGGAGGGATGGGGGGTGGTGTGGGGGAAGGAGACCTGGGGATAAAGGTGGAGGGTTTAAGCCATGCTGGTGGAACAACGCTACAGGAATCAGACAACAATATTGGTATCAGTGGTAATAAATAACCCAAAAGTGGAATAACTGAAACAGTATCCAAGGAGCTGTGTGGCCTATAGCTTGTAATTAATGATGTTAAGGAAGAAAAGAGAGGCGTATGAAATGAGTATCTGTATAGCATTTCCTTGTGATTGTTGCTGCTGTCTTTGTTTTGCCTCTGTGTACATAAGAACATTTGAGCAAGAATGAATTTGAATTTGGGGCTACGGGATGTGTCTTATTTTTAGCAGAGGTGTGTGCATGTGTGTGTGTGTGTGTGTGTGTGTGTGTGTGTGTGTGTGTGTGTGTGTGTGTGTGTGTGTGTGTGTGTGAGGCATGCTGCTGTATCTTTGAGCTGTCCTTACTAGCCCTGTGGAGAAACATGGATGAATTGATGTGAATGAAAGGAGGGGAGCAGGGCAGTGATTACAGATTACCATGTATGTGACGAGTCAGGCAGCAGAGAAGGTGCTTAGCTCATGTCATCTCATTGAATCCTCATAAACACCCTGCAAGTGGATTTTCGCCATTGACACAGGGGAAAGTCGCCTGCCCAGTGTCTAACAAAACTAACAAAGGATTCACATCCAGGAACGCCCACTGTCTCTTTCCCGGCTTTCTTCTGCACCGCACTGCTGCACCCTGAAAAGTGAGCTTTCGCCCTCTAGTGGCAAAAGTAGGAAGGCACCCGGTCAACTACTAACTACAGCAGAAACATAGGAACACACGGATATACTAACATAGGAACACACAGATGCAGGAAAACAGCACTGTAATCCCCATGACCAAAAAAAAAAATGGGGGGAGGTGGAGGTAACAAAAGAGAATGGCCCCATGAATACTAAAGAAGAATAAACAACATGCCATACAGGATAGTAAAAATCTTTAGGTGTGAGTCCTACCCCAGGGCTTCAGGGATGCAGAGAGAAAAAAACCCCTTCTCTTCTCCTTCACTGGCTCCTTCATCCAAGGAA
The DNA here is from genome assembly GCF_027595985.1 of Sorex araneus. Taxonomy (NCBI): domain Eukaryota; kingdom Metazoa; phylum Chordata; class Mammalia; order Eulipotyphla; family Soricidae; genus Sorex; species Sorex araneus. The sequence goes on from NC_073305.1 coordinate 15,945,656, forward strand.
GATTCTGGGCTTAGGATTTTCAAGCCCCTCAGTGTGAAAGATGAGGTGAGCATAGGTACCAACCTGGGGCTGCAATGATAGAATCAGCTATTTCACTGATTGTTGATTTTCAGAAGGTTTGCCTCGATGTATCTGAATCATTACGGAGAAGATCAGCAAAAGACCCAAAAGTTTAAAGGAAAATAGGAGATGCCATGTGGTTCTATGAAAGAATGAAGGGTCCAATACGATTTTCAAGCTTGGATCATGTCTTAAAGCCAATAAAGTCTGGGGGAAGTATGTTTTCTTTTTGCCGCAGACGATTTGCATTAGTACCAAGTGAAAAATCACTGGGAACTTTGTACTCTTCTGCAACTCACCATCCAGAGGGAGATGACGAGTCACGGTAACGAGTCACAGGCCAAACAGAAGTGTGTGTTCTGGAAGCGAGTTAGGCCAATCTTGAGCAGGTTCCACTGAATAGCGAAGGTCCAGGGTAATAGTGAAGAGACAATTGGCCAATCCTTGCCTGATTCCCACTTTTTAGATGATTTCTCAGCACAATCATTGGCTGGAAGAGTCCCTTCTAGATTTCCCCAATATAAAACTCTTCCCTCCACACAGGGTTGTGCATTTCTAGCGTTTCCAGACATTCAGCCCCAGCCCTTGCCAAAGTCCCCAGGGTCCCCTTCTGTCTTCCAGGCACACCTTTAGCCTTACCGTCTCCTCTCTCACACTCTGTCCCACCTTCCAAGTGTCCTGCTCTGGCTGCAGAGTTCACGTCCCTGTTCACCCAGAGGCGTCCAGCTTAACTTTCCCCCCACTTGCTTTTTCAGCTGCGTCCCTGGGTCCTGGGAAAACAAAACATCAACTTCCACACAATGGTAAAATCATGATTCTTGTTCAGAAAAAAAAGTGAGCATGTAATCAATATTATATTTGACTCATGCGGGATCTAGAGGCGATAAGAACAGTTTTAAAGAGGGACTGGAATGATAGCACAGTGGGTAGGGCATTTACCTTGCACGTGGCCAACCCGGGTTCGATTCCCAGCATCCCATATGGTCCCCTGAGCATCTTCAGGAGTAATTCCTGAGTGCAGAGCCAGGAGTAACCCCTGTGCATGGCCAGGTGTGACACCCCCCCAAAAAAGAAAAAAAAAGCAAAAAAAAAAGAATACAAGGCCAGGGGATCATAAAGCACTTTCTTGGCACACGGCCGATCCCCAGTAGCACAAATGGTCCTCCTGGGTCCTGCCTGGAGCGCTCCCCGAGCACAGAGCCAGGAGTAAGCCCCGAGCATCACTACCTATGGCTCAAACTCCCTCTTCAAAAGAAAGTGCAAAGATCAGACAGTGATAGATGAGAAGGAGACAAATCTGGTCGTTGTGCCCCTGTGTGCCGGGAGGGCAGGACACGGGAGCAGAGCTGATAGGATTTGTGCCGAGTGTGAAGCCAGGATTGAGCGATAACATCACATTGCCTACATCACAACCAGCAATAGCATCACATTGCCTACATCACAACCAGCAATAGCATCACATGGCCTACATCACAACCAGCAATAGCATCACATTGCCTACAGCTAGAGCCCAAAGATGATGAGGGACTCGGGCCTGGAGCATCCCTGAGAGCAGTGTTCTTGACCCTTTCTGCACCTATGAACCACACACGGACATGGACGGGCAGCTCTAACCTGTCCGTGAAAATCACTGCTGGATTTCAGCCTCTCACCTGCAGGACCACATGAAACTGCTACTCTAGCCCAGGTACTTAAAGATTCTCCAATTACAACCTTTTTTTTTGTGCCCAAGAATATTTTAGGTGACATGACACCATGCACAAAAGTCAGATCAAAATGGATTAAAGACCTCAACATCAGACCACAGACCATAAGGTACATTGAAGACAAGGTCGGCAAAACCCTGCACGATATTGAAGATAAAGGTATCTTCAAAGATGACATGCAACTGGCCAACCAAGTGGAAACAGAGATCAACAAATGGGACTACATTAAACTAAAAAGCTTCTGCACCGCAAAAGATACAGTGACCTGAATACAAAGACTATCTACAGAATGGGAAAGAATATTTACACAATACCCATCAGATAAGGGGTTGATATCAATGGTATATAAAGCACTGGTTGAACTCTACAGGAAGAAAACATCCAACCCCATCAAAAAATGGGACGAAGAAATGAACAGAAACTTTACCAAGGAAGAGATACGAATGGCCAAAAGGCACATGAAAAAGTGCTGTACATCACTAATCATCAGAGAGATGCAGATCAAAACAACCATGAGATACCACCTCACACCACAGAAACTAGCACACATCCAAAAGAACAAAAGCAACCACTGTTGGAGAGGATGTGGGGAGAAAGAGACCCTTCTACACTGCTGGTGGAAATGTCAGCTTAGTTCAGCCCCTTTGGAAAACAATATGAATGATTCTCAAAAAACTAGAGGTTGAGCTCCCATTTGACCCAGCAATACCACTGCTGGGAATATATCCCAGAAAAGCCAAAAAGTATAGTCGAAATGACATCTGCACTTATATGTTCATCGCAGCACTGTTTACAATAGCCAGAATCTGGAAAAAACCCGAGTGCCCTAGAACAGATGACTGGTTGAAGAAACTCTGGTACATCTATACAATGGAATACTATGCAGCTGTTAGAAAGAATGAGGTCATGACGTTTGCATATAAGTGGATCAGCATGGAAAGTATCATGCTAAGTGAAATGAGTCAGAAAGAGAGAGACAGACATAGAAAGATTGCACTCATCTGTGGAATATAGAATAATAGACTAGGAGTCTAACACCCAAGAATAGTAGAAATAAGTACCAGGAGGTTGACTCCATGACTTGGAGGCTGGTCTCTCATTATGGGCAACTCAGAGAAGGGAACACCAAGTAAAATGTGGTTGGAGGTCATGAGGGGGAGGGGTGACGAGTGCTGAATGTAGACTAGAAACTGAACACGATGGCCACTCAACACCTTTATTACAAACCACAACACCTAATCAGAGAGAGAGAGAACTAAAGGGAATACCCTGCCATAGTGGCAGTTTGGGTGGGGGGAGACGGGACTGGGGAGGGTGGGAGGGATGCTGGGTTTACTGGTGGTGGAGAATGGGCACTGGTGAAGGGATGGGTTCTTGAACTTTGTATGGGGAAAACATGAGCACAAAAATGTATAAATCTGTACCTGTACCCTCACGTTGATTCACTAATTAAAAATTTTTAAAAAAGAATATTTTAGGCGACATCATACATATAGGTGTATATAGAATCAGTAGCACTGGTAGCACTGTCGTCCCATCGTTCATTGATTTGCTGGAGTGGGCCCCAGTAACATCTTCATTGTGAGATTGTTGTTAGTGTTTTTGGCATACCGAATACACCACAGGGAGCTTGCCAGGCTCTGCTGTGCGGGTGAGATACTCTTGGTAGCTTGCCAGACTCTTTGAGAGGAATGGAGGAATCGAACCCGGGTCAGCCATGTGCAAGGCAAACGCCCTACCTGCTGTGCTATTGTTCCAGTTCTTACAAATAAAATGTTTACGATAATAAAGTTTGAAATTATTTTAAAGCAACATTCTCAAGCGGGCTGGAGCCATAGCTCAGTGGGCAGGGCATTCGCCTTGCACGCGGCCGACCCGGGTTTGATTCCTCCGTCCCTCTCGGAGAGCCCGGCAAGCTACCGAGAGTTTCTCACCTGCACGGCAGAGCCTGGCAAGCTACCCGTGGCGTATTTGCTGTGCCAAAAACAGTAACAAGTCTCACAATGGAGATGTTACTGGTGCCCGCTCGAGCAAATCGATGAGCAACAGGATGACAGTGATACAATGATACGGTGATTCTTAAGCAATGTGACCTCCACATGGGCTACAACCCACAATCTGAGAAGCCAGGCTGGTTCTAAACCAAGCAGAGCTTTGTTGAAACACCAATGTGAGGGCCAGAGCGGTAACAAAGTGGGTAGGGAGTTTGTCAACCCGGGTTCGATCCTTAGCACTCCATATGGTCCCCTGAGTCATTGAGGAGTGACCCCTGAATGCAGAGCCCAGAGTAAGTTCAGATGTGGCCCCCAAAGAAAGAAAACAACCCCCCCACCTATGTGCTTTCTCTGGACTGGCAGCATAAAGCTCTCTCGCCATCACCCCCAAATTAAGCATCACCTCCAAAATCTCAGGGCTTTACTGGACCCCAGTCTGCACCCTTATTTTATCCAGCACTGTTTTATGTCAGATGTGAGATGTGTGTACGCTTATGGAAATACACTTTAAAAGCCTAGCTAGACTGAGGAGAGGGGCTGGAGAAGAGGAGATAGACTGTTATTTTCTGGAAAACCAGCACCGTGGTGGGGGGAGGGAGAAGGGAGCCTCTTTGGTGGGAGTCCTGTAGCCACCCTATCTCAGCTACCTCTCCCAGAGAAAACTCACTTTAGAGACTTTAGCACCAACAGCTATTTGTCCCCCCCCCCTTTTTTTTTTCTTTTTGGGTCACACCTGGCGATGCTCAGGGGTTACTCCTGGCTCTGCACTCAGGAATTACCCCTGGCAGTGCTCAGGGGACCTTATGGGATGCTGGGAATTGAACCCGGGTCGGCTGCATGCAAGGCAAACGCCCTACCCACCATGCTATGGCTCCAGCACCTATTTGTCCCCTTCGATATGTTATTGCTTGTCCTAGTTAGCTTTGCATAGACAAATGTCTGTGAATGTTTGTCCTTTTTGTGTGTGTGTGATTATCGGTTTAAGACACCAAATAAGGCATGTGATGGAAAATGGGCGGGGGGGCTCTCAATTCCAGAGGCTGTGAGCCCCCTGATCCCATACTTTTGTCTCTTATGTCTGTCTAGTTTTCTATTCTTTCTTTTTTTGGGGTGGGCGGTGGGTCACCCCCTATGATGTTCAGGGGTTACTCCTGGCGCTGCACTCAGAAATCTCTCCTGGCAGTGCTCAGAGGACCATATGCCGGGGATTGAACCCAGGTTGGCAGTGTGCAGGCAAGCTTCTTACCTCTGTAGTGTCTTGTTTTCTCATTCCTGTAGCGTCCCTCCTCAGACTGTTCACCCAGCGCGGGTCTTCAACATTTTACTTCTGAGACTAGGTGCTTCGCTGCTCAGGAGAGGCTGGGGCTTAATGGTGTGTGTGTGTGTGTGTGTGTGTGTGTGTGTGTGTGTGTGCAGCCCATTCCCATGAGTGACTTAGGCTGTCCTTAAAAGGATCCAGGGCACCTCAGTCAAAAGACAAACGTTTTCAATCGGGCCCATGCACCTGCCCCTCCTCTGTCTCTCAAGCTCCCCTCTCTTTCTTTCTCACGCTAACTCCATCTCCAATGCTGTCATTCACTCTCCCATGAGCTCTTTGACACATGCTCTAATTCCCTCCATAAAGGCTTCGATGTTCTCTCCCTCCCTCTCTCCCCTTTGTCTCATTCTCTCTCGTCCTTCCTAATTCCCTGATACTCCCTCTAATGCTTCCTGTCTCCTTCCCTCCTTAAGTCTCTCTCCGTAGTGCTTCATTCACACGAACCCACATTCACACGCCTGGTCCAAGGACATCCAAGGACATCCAAGGACATCCAAGGTAGAAGCGAGGTACCTAGAGACAGTGGGCGCAAACTGGGCCGCTGGAGTGGGGCCCCTGGGTCCAGGGCTGAATCCTGTTCTAAACCCAGGTGGGTTCACCTAGTGCAGCTCCTGGAGAAAGATGACGGGGAACAGGAACTTACCAGGGGAGGCAGCAGGAATGGAAACACTCTCTTGGCATTAGAACTGGCCATGTGAGTGCTTCTCGAACATCAGGTGGGGGAAAAATTCCAACATCTCCAAGCTGTTGCCACACACACACATACACACACACACATACACACACACACACACACACACACACACACACGCCTGTGTCTCTGACAGCCCACAGCCCGGCCGCAGAGATAACTACACCGGCACATTCACACCAGACTGGGAACTGGTTTCCCCCTTCTCGGGATAGAGGTGATGGAGGCAGTGGAAGCCCACGGGGCCCCAAGAGGAAACAGGGAAAGGGCTCCCTCCCAGGGTGTGGGGGGCGGGCAGGGCAGAACTCGAGAGAACATTGGTGTGTCGAGCAGCCCCCTTGATACCCGGTGCCTTCCTTCTCCCACAGGCCAGTATTTTCACAACCATGCATTAAATGAGTAACGGCACATCCCGAGCACTTTCCATGTGCCCATGTGCCATGGGATGATGGGAATGTTCTCACTTGGGCCAGGCCCTCCTGGTGACAGTCGCATGGCAGCCATAAGTCCCAGTCACAGCGTATGCCTGGGGGCTGCAATGGGGAGCGGAGACCCCTTTTGGGGCCGTGCAGCTCTGGACCACACAGAAGTCCTGGGAGATGCCTCTCGAGGTGTCCTTTCTGGTGTGGTGTCACATTTGCCCTTGACCTTGAAGCCAAGATTCCACAGATGCCCACCGCGCAGGTGTCCGCATTAAGCAGGCTGCACCTTGAGGAAGGGACACATGGGCCCAGGGAGGGGGCGGCTGCCTGTGTCCTGCCAGCTGGCATGCGTCTGGGCTGCCAGCTCTGTTTCCAGTGAGTCTTGGGCTCCCCCCACAGGCCCTGGATGCTTAGTTCACAATCACCTTCCAGAATGTTCCTCTACCCTCCTCCACCTCCACCCTCTCCATCCACTAGAAACACAATCCTGAGCTCCTCAGGAAGCCAGAACAAGGTCCTGTAAGAATCAATCTCTCTCCTTGTAAAGACCCATTGGCAGAGGCCATTTCTTCCACCCTCTCCCATGTGTGTGTGTGTGTGTGTGTGTATGTGTGTGTGTGTGTGTGTGTGTGTGTGTGTGTGTGTGTTTTCCTCACTTTATTTAAAACCATAAAACAAGTCACTTCTCCCACTCTCTTTATACATGAGTGCAGAAATGGTTCCGGCTGAATCATATATCCAGGGCATCTTGGCAGAGCGAGGAGACCCCACAGCCAGTACTCTGAGATGGCTTCTCATGCTCCACCAGCGAAAGGCTTTTTTCATACTGACTGTGAGAGGTTCGGGTGAGAATATCGATGCCTACACTCCGGAAACATGTCGGAGAGACTTGTAAGAAAATTGGTGCAGTATTGGTTTACAGGAATGTCAGTTGCTATGCCGTAGGAACCCCCATTGCCCCTCTTTCACAGTTGAGGTGCCCTCTGCCATCCTGGGCCCCTTTGCCAGGGCACTGACCCACAAAGCCTACAGATGGACAGGAGCGCACAGGCGAGCGAGACAATTGGGAACCATCAAGTCAAGGTCAGGCTCTGTCACTGGCCAGACAGCAGCTCCTTAACACTGGCCAGGGGCATGTTTGGCAAAGAACAAAGTTTTCCTGCCACTGAACTATACCAATGCTTAGGAATATTTAGGTCACTTACTGGTGGTGGAAAGCAATTCTGTTTTGTTCTTAAAAGATTCCCTAGAGCACTGGTTTTTGTTGTTCTTTGTTTTTAAATTCCTCCTTATGCAGAGATTAGTCTCAGCTCTCAAAACCAAAAGAGCTTAGAGCATCTTGATGAAATGACACTACTTATCCATTTAGGGCGTGAGTTACTACTGATAATCTTGCCATCTTTTTTATGTTTGGGTTTTTGGGCCACGCCAGACACTGCTCAGGGCTTATTTCTGTGCTCAGGATCACCCTTTTGGAGGTGCTTGGGGGGAACTAATGTGGTACTGGGGATTGAACCTGAATCGACTGCATGCCAAGCAGGACCTTCACCCCTATTCTCTCTCTAGTCCTTGATACCTGTCTAAGCTGGAAGTCCTCCTTCATGTCTAACTTCACTCTCTTTTCCCCCTTAGGCAGCATGGCCTGGTAAATGCTTAGCCGAGCCAGATGGACAAGTCAGGAATAGGTCACATTTTTGCACATGACAGCCAGAGGAACCTGGCCCAGGCCCAAAGGCCCCACAGGTGACATTGGTTTTGAAGGGAGAGCTGCTCACTAGATTTGAAACGGAGGGTGCCAAGTAATTGGGTACCACTGAGTTGGAGCAGAAAATCTGTTGTAATGAAAACAGTGAATCATCCCGACTCAGCCAGTGACCAGGCCAAAGATGCATTCCGTAAGGTAGGTGGGCTACACGTCCCTGGGATTGACTTCAGGTTTAGTGACAGCACAGGAGCAGATGGCCCCATCTCTAATTAGAGCGAATACATTTCTTCAAGTAGTTTTGGCAGATTTTGGAAATATTAACCTGTTGTTGCTAGCTAGGTTGCTGTTAATTGAATACAGATATACTGCCAACATCGTGCTCATCTTAAAACACAAATGTAGCTCCCTTGTCCCGCTATCTGAGTTTTATTTCTACTTCCAAAGTTTTTCAATTGTTCGAACACAGACACATTAAAGACAATGGGGTTTGGAAAAGCATATGGCAAGCCTGACACTTAGGTTATGTACCAAGACCATTCACTCTCTCCCCGCAGTATCTCCGGAGATTGTACGTCCCTGGCACCTGACTTTGGGCTCAGCTATGTGACTTGCTTTGGTCAGTGGGAAGTTACCAGGCTCGTACCTCTGTACTAGACCAAGGATCCAAGATGGGAGACATGAAACCAGGCTGCACCCAGCATGCAGTTCAAGGTCACCATCAAACTCGGCTGCTCCATAAACGCATGAACTCATTAGCTGACTATAGACTGACCACCAAATGCCAGGCTGAGCTCACAAAGATGACAGTCACATGGAAGCCACTGGGGAAAGCATCCCGGTCCCAGTCTTCATGGCCCCTCTATGGTTCCCGCTCTCGCTACCTCGCACCCGTATCAGAGCTGGAGGGGAGACAGGTTCTTGCCCAATTTTAGTGGTAAAATCTGAAAACCAAAATTAAAAAATTAAATGTTCACAAATTTGTTTTGGGGCCACACCATGTGGTGCTCAAACTCTGTGCTCAGGGGTCACTCCTCAAAGTGCTCAGTGAACCATATGTGGTGCCAGGAATTGAACCAAGGTCAGCTGCATGCAAGACAAGTGCACTTGTATTGTCTCCCCAAATGCTGACACGCATTTTATCAATTATTTGGTATCCTACTAAGAAGTGTGTCAGAATTCTTAAGTACCCACTGGCTAGGAAATTTCCCCACTGACAAACTCCTTTTGCTTTACTGTCACTTGATTCGAGCTCCCCCACCCATCTCCAAATAATTTTCTGAGCACATAGGGTCAAGCTGTATTTGAGAGATAGTTAGTTCTTTTCCTTTAAACTCTTATTGTCTATGACAGAAATGTATAAAACCCCAAAGCAGGTTCAAGATTCCCAACTCACACAGTACTACATCAAGATCTTTTCATACAAAACAAGTTGGTATCTAGGGAAGACAAGTTACACGAAAATAAGTGGATTTGAATTATATTACTTTATTTAGCATGTGATTTAATAAATTAACTGTACATAAAACTTTTGGGCATTTCCCAAGAAAAATGCCTGAGTGTATAAAAGTATATGCAGAATCCTTTAAACACTTAGCTGTATATATGTGTGCATCTACGTATACATGTATTTTCCACCACGCCTGCCCTGGGCCAGCAAATGCAAGGCAAGAGCTCTATGTTGAGCTCTATCCTGAATCCCTGCAACACTGAAGACGAATGGCATTTCCTTCTCTAATTCAGGATCTAGTTGCAAGTTCATAAAGACCATCTCAGCTTCTATAACCTATTAAGACAACTGAAGGTGTGCTGAGAAATCACCAGTTTAGTCTCCTAACTGTACAGACGAGGCGTTCTGCTGGCCAGGGAAAAACCACTGGTAACACACAACCTGGACTGAATGTTCCTAGAGGTGCTGAGCTACCCAAGGCACATGTATCACACTGACTCCGGTCCGATCGGAAAGCCCTTGACACTACTTGCTTAACTGAGGATTTAATCCTGCTGTGTTCAGTGGTTCGGGACAAATTCAGTAATTCATTTGATTTGGACCACAATCATTCCCATGAGTTTAGCCCCGTCATTCATCACTGCATGCCAGTGCTCTTTAAGCTTCTCTTCTCCTGGGTGTGGGTCTTCTTCCTGCTCCTCTGTACCCACCTACTGCATCAGGGAAATCTTATCTGAAATGTGGCAGGAGGAATGCATGTAGCATGGACACACACAGGGCCCTCATCTGAGTAAGGGGTTGTCAACTCTTCACAGCACACTCCCACACCAGGCTGTGCCCTGCTCTGTTCTGCTGGGCAGTCTCTGGTTCCCGATCATTTCTTTGGGTCTCAAATAGCCCCACGATTTCCCATCCCATCTCGCGGCTGCCATATACCACTTCAGACTATACTAAGCCCTTCCAGCATATGGCTGGCCAACTGGTGTTTAGGGGAGAAAAGTTACATGAAATAGTCAATGACTGTGGCCATTGCTGCATAAAGCCAGACTCCTGGTGCATAAAAAGGGGCCCTCACTGGTTTTCACGGAAGCCCCAGGGACATGCACCAGCAGGAGGGTTACAAGCTTTTGTTCTAACTATAGGTTGCCATTCCCCCAAACCCATGCTTTTAAAATCTTATACAGAGAAAAGTAGTGTACGTAATGTGAATTTTCAATTGTTTCCATGTGATTCTAATTTCTTGCTACTGAACATTGCAACAAAAGGAGACTGATAACTCTATTTTTCCTTTTCTCCGGGGCAGTATCTGTAAGAGTGAAGGTTTGGTTAAGCTGCACGCTACAGGGGCTATCAGATGTACCTTCCAGGCACATTTAGAACAGGCTTCTCATTTTCAGTGTCATCGTCAGCATATAGAAGAATTGTGACTGAAAGCACCTTCACTAACTGTGAAGATCTGACACTAACCAAATCTAAAAAGCAATTTGTCTGAAAAGAAACGAGAATCTAATTGAGTGTTTACTTCTTCAAGTAGGTCTGTTTTGGTCTCCTGGTAAAAATTTTATTTCCTTTGGCCATTTTTCTTGTTGCTATGCTCTTGATTTTCAAGGAATATAAAGAACACTAGTAAGGAAACTCTATAGCCCCGACTCTACAAGGCCTTAATCCCTGTATCAGTTCGCTGGCCCTATCTTTTCTTTCTTTTGTTCTAACTCTTAACCTTGAAGAAACTGTGAGTCCAGCGTATGCTCGTTAGTACCAGGCCTACTGGTCACGCATGATGTATACGGGAAACTGTACGCTAAAGAGATGGAGAACATTCTAATGACAGACTGAGGAGACTGACGGGGCATGAGAACTGAATGTGCAGTTTTCAACTCTTAAGCTGAGAACAGCAGAGTTCAAATACCAAAGAAAGGTTCTAATTGGACAATCTTAGTACCCGAGTCAAAAATAAAATCCCTTTCTAATTAAGAATCCTAATGACTTTGAGGTAATGATATAGTCAAACAATGAAGTTAATTAGGTGTGACACATAAAATGGTAAAACTGAGGAAAAGCAAGCACTGATCTGCAATTACTGTTCTTTAAGTTCTGATAGAAAACAACGAACACTTCAGATTCAAAGTTTCAGGAGGAAATTGAAGCACGTTGTGGTGTGGCCCGGCTATTTGAATCGATGAACACAGCAGCTGAGGGACGGTGTCCACACTCAGAGCGAACAGCAAACCATAGAGCGGTTGTCCCCGAGAGGGGGTTGGCAATTCTGCACTCGATTTTCCAGCGTGGCTCCTTTCTCAGCTGTTCACGATTTGGATTCCTATAAACTTCGTCAGCATTTAACCAACTCTTTATTGGTGGAAGGGGCTGAGACTGTTTCTCCACACATGAACTGGTCCTAGGGCAGAACAAGCAATTACGATAATCACCGTTTGTCACAAATGCATCCCTTAATTAAACCTTCCTCTTGTTTCAAAATAAACCAGTTCTGTCACTTTTTTCATGGCTGTGTCATATAATCTATTTTTAAAGAACAATGTCAGCACTGGAATTTAAAAATGCACTATTGTTTTTAGAACCAAACTATTCAGTATAAAGCACTTTATCTTTAGACAAATGCTCAACCTTCAAAAAAGAGCAGCCACTTCTCAGATATTAAATCTCTACAAACCTGGGGCCAGAGTGATAGTATAGCAGGTAGGGGGTTTGCCTTGCAAGTGGCCAACCCTGGTTTGATCCCTGGCATCCCATATGGTCCCCTGAGCACCGCCAGGAGTAATTCCTGAGTGTAGAGCCAAGAGGAAACCCTGAGTATTGCCACGAATGACCCCAAAAGGAAAAAATAATAATAAAATAAACACCCATTCTCTTCAAATACTCACCTCTTCCAAATAAATGGAATAGGACTGTGTTCCTCAGCATAGATAATCCACAACCTCAGTGACTTCATAAATGAAGACCAATCTGATTATTCTGCCTTGTTTGCTGTCATAAGAAATCTGCCTCCCAGGTCCCCCTGCACCTGCAATCCGGCCCTCTTGAGGCTCAGCCCTCACCTCCGTCCTTCCCTCACTCCTGCCCAGCACCTGGGACTCTCCCATTGTGTGCTCTAGAATACTGGATGCATCACAAGCTCCATATTCCAGGTGCTTCTTCTTTGATGGGTTCCTGTGCCCATCCTGTGTTCCTGTGTTCTCATATGGGAAAAAAAATGCTACTTTACTCTTGTTCTAAGCCTATGTGACAGTTGGGGGCGGGGACAGTGGCTATGAGCATTTGACAAAGGCCTTGGATGCTCTGAACATCCCCCAGTGCACAGGGCAGGTCTGTACAACAGAGTCATTCAGTCCCAAATGTCAAGAAGGCCGAGGCTGTGATCAGGCCGCCTCCGTGGTTACCGTGACTGCTTTGTCCTGGAAGGTGTCTGAGCCCTAGTGCCACGAAGACTAGATGTGGGCTGGTTGCTCCTTTAAACCACTAGGTTTTCTTTCCCTCTTAAAAACCATCTATCTGGGGCTGGAGCAATAGTACAGTGGGTAGATAGCACAGCATCTGCCTTACATGTGGCTGATCTGAATTCGATCCCCGGTGTCCCATATGTTCCCTGAGCACCGCCAGGAGTAATTCCCAAGTGCAGAGCCAGAACTAACCCCTGAACATTGCCGGGTATGATCCCAAAACCAAAAGAAACCAAACCAAAACAAACAACAACAACAACAACAAGTCTATCTGAATCTTACTTTTATCAAACTACAGGAGTAAAATGTTAAAAAAATGAGTGATACCACCCTTAGGGAAGGGCTCAATAACCTGGGGGGCGGGGAGGGTTCTTTGCTTAAACAAAGTAGAATTCCAGGTGAGTTGAGCATTTTTTTTTTCTGAAATGACTACTTTTTCTGTCACTTACTTGCATTGGATAATTCATTCCAAACTCTCAGAGGCCTCCACTATACTCACCCTATTGCTTTTCACTGACCCTCACGCCTTTTTAAACTCAATGGTCAAAGGTTCTATGATCAGAACCATTTTTTCCCCCCTCATTCCACAACCAGGCAAAACCACAACGCTGGTGGAATCTAATTTCCAGCATATACTTGCACTGGGCAGCCGAATGTCTGCTGCTCACACCCTCTCGTTCCACTGGGGCTTGCCCGTGTCTATCTCCCTTTGTAGCCCATTCCTCGAAAGACATGCCCACACTTGCCATCTTCTTTCACTCTCCAACACGCTGCCCCCAGTCGAGATGTGTCTGTTACTCCACTGGCTCCTACCACTGTCACGAGTGAACTCCGTATCATCCAAGTCTATGAGAAACTGATCTCTCGAGCTTAGTATGTCCAACACTCACCCTGACCAGTGCAGTCACCACCCCCGGGCTAATAGAAACTTAGCTTTCTGGTACTGAAAGCTAACTCTCAATACTGAAATCATCCTGATGCACTCATATATTCCCACTCAATCCTTAGAGCTCAACTACTTCTCCCTGCCTCCATGGCTCATTCAAGGCACCCATGTCTTCTGTTTAGTTTGAGGCTCTGAACTGGTTTTCTGGCCACAGTTCTTGCAGCCAGAATCACTTTTAACTTTTAGTAATTTTTGCTTTGGGGGTCACACCCAGTGAGCCTTGGAACTTACTCCTGGCTCTGTGCTCAGCGCTCACTCCTGGAGGGGGTTGGGGAAACCAACCACATGGGATGCCAGGGATGGACCCCAAGAGGAAAGCGCCCTAGCTGCTGGGCTGTTGCTTCACCCCCAAAGAATAATTCTTTTAAAACAAACCGCATCATGGATGCTCCTTTGTTCGGTCTCCTAAGTTTTTCACAGAAAAAAAAAAAAATCAAGATCCTTACTGTAGCACCATAGCACTGGGATGCCCCTCTCCACAGTTTTTATCTTGGACTACGCTCATCTCCATTGACTCTGCTCAGGTCACAGTGGCAAAACCCATGATGAAACCAGGTAAGTTCCTGTTTCAGGCCTCTTCACTGACAGTCCCCTGTGCCCACTGCTCTCCTCCCTCCCTCTACGCGTGGCGCACTCATCATCACTTTCGATCTCTGCTCAACAAAGTCTCTCTCAATAAGGCCTGCTGTTATCATTCTACTTAAATTGCAATCTCAGACTAGCATGCCTCATCTCTCTAATGTTGATCATGTGTGCAGAGTACCATCATCCCTATCATTATCATTATTTTTTCTTTTTAGGTCACAGCTGCAATGCTCAGGGGTTCCTTCTGGCTCTGTACTCAGGAACTGCTCCTGGTGCTCGGGGGACTATATGGGGTGCTGGGGATTGAACCGGGGTCTGTTGCTTACAAGGCAAATGGCTGCCCCCCACCCCCACCTCGCCCCCAGTACTATCACTCTGGCCTTATCATTATTTTTGATTGATGATACCACAGTGGTAGGGCATTCGCCTTTCATGCAGCCGACCCGTGTTCGATTCCTCCGCCCCTCTCGGAGAGCCTGGCAAGAATATCATGCCCCGGGGCTGGAGCAATAGCACAGCGCCTTGCACACGGCCGACCCAGGTTCGATTCCCAGCATCCCATATGGTCCCCTGAGCACCGCCAGGGGTAATTCCTGAGTGCAGAGCCAGGAGTAACCCCTGTGCATCGCCAGGTGTGACCCAAAAAAAAGCAAAAAAAAAGAATATCATGCCCCCACGCAGAGCCTGGCAAGCTACCCGTGGCGTATTCGGTATGCCAAAAACTAACAATAAGTCTCACAATGAGAGACGTTACTGGTGTCCACTCAAACAAATCAATGAGCAATGGGATGGGATGACAGTGACAGTGGTTTTTAATAGTAGTAGGAGCTAACCCACACCCTCAAACATGCACTACCACAGGACCAGTGGCTGGCCCTCCACTCGTTTTAATAAAAGATTAAACCATCAAAAATCTAAAGGATAAAAATTTAGTCACCTTCTTCTATGAGGTTAAGCGCCCCATTCCCAACTTCCCTCAGTTCATCTTTAGGAAATGTTACTTAAGAGGCAGGAGTGATAACAGTGGCTAAGGCGCTTGCTTTGCACATGGAGGACCGGAGTTTGGTCCCCAGCATCCCATATGGTCCCCTGAGCACCGCCAGGAGTGATTCCTGAGTGCAGAGCCAAGAGTAACCTCTGAGCATCATCAGATGCGGCGCCCAAACACAAAACAAAACATAAAGAAATGTTACTAAAGGCTCCATTCAAAGGACTGACTGACCAAAAGTTGAGGTGCAGGTGGACCACGAGAGAAAGCAAATGCTTTGCTTTCTACCGTCAACACAATACCCATGGGTGGAAAACAACAGAAGATTGTTGTTTTCCAAAACAACAGCCAAAGATGAAAGGATGAAGCAATAACTATGACTTACACTGGGTAAGAGGGTAGCAGCGGTCTCTAGGGAAGTCAGGCCAGAAATTCATCACATCAGTTTCCCCTCAAAATAAGTTAAGGGGCTCTGAAAAGTTTAATAACTTACTAAAGGAGAAATGGGGACCTAACGAACCTCCCTGGTCATTTCCCTTCTATTTAAGAAGCAATCAACAGTTTTCATTTACCACGAGAGTTTTTCTTCATAGTCCTCTCCAGGCAGGCTGATCAAGGCTCGCCCACTCTGCACCCTCCCCCCACCAAACCCCGCTTTGAGAAAATTCGATCCCTTACTTTGTCATAAATCACTTTTATAATGAGAGAGCAGCTCGGACACGTCGCCACGTCTTCCCCGTTTTCCAAGTCTTCCTGGAACACAAAGCAAACACCGGGGAGTCAGCACGTCTTGCCTTTGTTAGCTCTGCCCCCCACTCCCCCGCATCCGAGGTACCCTCGGGAAGGTCCCCTAGGTGGGGCAGGAGAGCAAAGGGGTCGCACAACGCAGCCGCTTCATCTCTCGTCCCGCCCCGCCTTGTTTAAAGACAGACAGCCACGTGCCCAGCGACAAGCTCTGGGTACACCCAGACACCCCGCAAGGGGCCCGGGGAGCCAAAGGAGGACGAAAGCACCAGGCGGCGAAGAGCCGTTGACGCTCCGACAGGTGGTCCCGCGGCCCAGGAGGTTACCTTGGTGATGCAGAAGTTATCTCCGCACGGGCAGGGGTAGAAATACGACTCCGACTCCTCGTCGTATTGGAAGTCCTCGATCTCCACCTCGTCGTGAAACACCGCCATTGTGGCGGGTGACCAGCAGCGGCGAGGTCACCCCCGCGGCACAGCGCGGCGCGGCGCGGCACCTCGGCCAGCGGGAGCGCACGGCGGTCCGAACCAGGTGCGCGTCGTGCACAGCAGAGCGCCGGGAGCTGCTGCTTCCGGCGCACCGATAATGACGCAACTCCGGGCTAGGAAGCCAAATGGGTGACCGGGCGCGGTCACCATGGAGATACAGAGCGGGAGGGGGGAGGGGGCGGAGACACGGGGACACGGAGCTCATTGATTGGTGGTGTAGCGCCTCTCGTCTCCTATTGGACAGCAGCGACCAATTAGCTAGAGGGGCTCTCAGCGAGGTTCCACGTTACTTCGGGACACCGGAAGTTCTCGGGAGCCGGTGGTAGAGTTAACCTGGGGGCTGCCCTAGCGAGGTCTGCGGCGGGCGGCGCGGTGGACGCGGCGTGGGGGTCCCTTCTTGAGGGTTAGTGACCTCCCTCGTGCGGAAATAGTTATCCTGACTCACGTCCGCAGACCCCCCCCCCACCATAGGGGCTTTGATTAGAACCTGCTGAGGGCCGCATCCGGCCCTGAGTTCTCAGCCCGGCCCGCGGCTCCCCAGGGTCAGGGGGCGCCGCTTGATACGGCCAGAAGCGGCCCCGGGAGCAGCCCAGCCTTTTGGGAGCCCCTTCCTGCCGCTCCCAGAGACGGACGAAAAGCTCCCTTGGAACTCTGACTCACCAAGTGACCTTGAGCCCAGGGCGACGCCTGACTTGCAGTTCCTGGCTGCACTTGACTGTTCAGGTATATCCCTGCCTCCTCCACGCGTCAGATTCTCCTCAGGTCCCGTCCACTGTGCTGCCGACAGGCCCCGGGAGGCAGAGAGCTTGAGGTCTGCTCTGGGGGCTGACCGGCAGATAACACGATTAACTCTTGTGTGTTCTAACACGAATAGCGCCCGCGGTTAGGTGGCGTTTGCTGAGTGCCAGTGACTGCGTGAAATGTAGTTCTCCCGTGGACTCTGGGAGTTTTGCTGTCGATGCATTGTGTTAATGTAACACTGACAGAGAGTGGAGTATATTTGACCAAGATCACACATCTAGGAAGTGAAGAGCCTGCCATTCCCCCAAAGGCCAGAGACAAATAGTTCAATGGGAAGCAGTCTTTTTTTTTTTTGGAAAAGGAATGATACCCTCACGCAGAGTTATTTGGAGGCTTCTGTTTACTCTGAAGTGAAATGTAAATAAAGGGTCATTTGTCTCCAAAGCAGTTGAGTGTCTGTTTCTAAGGGGAATGACTCCAGGAGTGAGGATTTCCTCCAGTCTTGCTAGAGAGAGGACAAAGTGCCATGTGTGAAGCTCTGTGGGTAGCTGGATGGAGATCTGGGCTCAGATTCTTTAAATAGAAGTACAGATTCTGCTAAACCCTGTGAAAAGTTGCATTAGAGGGGTTTTCTTTTTTCCTTTGCTTTTTGGGTCACACCCGGTGATGCACAGGTGTTGCTCCTGGCCATGCACTCAGGAATTACTCCTGGCAGTGCTCAGGGGTCCCTATGGGATGCTGGGAATCGAACCCAGGTTGGTTGCATGCAAGGCAAACGCCCTACCTGCTATCACTCTGGCCCCTAGAGATGTTTTTTAAGAGTCCTTTTAGAAGGAGCATTCTTATGTATAGATTATTATTATTTTAGTTATTGTTCTGTGTGGGATTGAGCCCAGGTCTTCTGCTTGCAATGCATGCCCTTTGCCACTGAACCACATCCCCAGCCCTAATGTTCTACTTATGTATGGATACCAGTTCCACTGGGCTGACAAGCACGTCTACCATATATACAAATGTTTACATCAGTAGACATAATAAGCATTCCCGTACTTGTTTATGTGCATACACTCAAATGTTCTCATGGTGGTGCCAGTTTTGTACACATTGAGTTGAAGATTCACCTGCATAGCTCTTGTAAAGCTTGAGAACCTCAAGGCAGAGGAGTCCTGGGGTGAAATTCCACATGTAACATTTTCATCCTTTAGTGAAATCTTGCTTTGTTTTATTTTGTTTTGGGGCTACACTCAGCTATGCACAGGGCTTACTCCTGGCAGTGCTGTGGGGTGGGAGGTCGATATGGGATGCCTGGGGGATCTAACTCCAGTCTGTTGCGTGCAGGGCAAGTGCCCTCCCTACTGTAAAATTGCTCAGGCCTCCCTTCTGTGAAATCTTCACGGAAGATTATATTGAAGGCTTCACAAACACTATTTTGCCTAATTGGAAAGCTGCCCAGCGATTAGGGAATAATTGTTAAACTTATGGAGCATCGACTGGAATGATTCTGGTCTGTCTGGCAGTACAGAAATCCCAACAAAATCAGCAGCATCTCTAGACTGGGAATGTCTGTCCAGGTAAACTCTTGGAAACAGGCCTGCCAGTAGTTGATGATGGTATTAGGTGGGCGGCAGTGGGAGGGTTGGGGGCAGGGGAGGAAGAGGGGAACAGAGAGAGAAAGAAGGTTTGGGTTCATAATTTTGCTGTGGGAACCACGCGGGATGTCAGACTTTGGTCAGCAGCCTGCAAGGCAAATGTCCTACCCCCTGTATTATCACTCCAGCCCCTCTTTTCCTATTCTTAAAACCTTTGGCTTCTCCTGTGGCTTCTTTTCTGAGGAGGCCCACTCTTCTCTAGGTAGTGCCTCAGTTTCTCCATCTCCAAATAGTATGTTAAAGGGATATATTCCTCGTGCCTTTTGCCTACTTTAGGGCTAGGCAATTTCTTAGTTTCATTATTTCCCAAAACTCAATATCAGTGCCCCTCCACCTACCACAACTATCTGCCTGCAACATTATCATAAAACTTTCGGTTGTGGGCAGGGAGGAGAGGAGGTGGATGTGTTTGGATTGGCTTTATTACTACTCTGGCCTGCAGGTACTTCCAGAGACCTCCTTCTTCACATCCACTGGGGTCGTTTCTACTTTCTTGCTTTCAAAAGGGTGGGAGGAGGCCGAGCCCAGAACACTCGGGAGGTGTTCTCAACAACGAGCACATCACCCTCTTCTAGATTTGCACTGTGTAGTAACATGCATCACTGGGTTCCCTGAGCTGTGGGAACTGCCGGGAGCCTGCGCTTCCTCAGGGCACCTAGAATTCTCCATCCACCGGAGATCATGAACTATCATGGGATCATGATAGTTCAGAGAATCTCCTTTATTTCAGTGCATGTATGCTCTTGGAGATTTTAATTTTTAGTGCAAGTATTCATCTTTATATGGTGTCCACGGTGTGCTCTGTACTTCATCTTTGTATCTTGTGGAAATTGCATTATCTTCAAAGAATAACTTAATAAGATTAAGTTATTAAATAACTTAATAAGGCAAAACATCCCCTCAATGGCAATATTTTGTATAGGAGATCTTAGTGTTCTGATGAGGCTTTAAGCCTAAATATGAGTACTTACATACTCGCCATCATTGATCAGATCAGAAACTCCTTGCTTAAAAAACTGTGTGACTCCTGGGGACATTCTTGACTTTTGCTCGCACACACCATCCAGTCTATCAGCAAGTGGTAGGGCTGTATAACAGTCTGTCCTCTTCTACTTCTGTCATCTCTATAGCCGTTCTTCTCCTCCCGCCTTAGACCGGAGCCTTGCAACTGGACGTAGTGCTTGACCCTTCCTTTCTAGGTGCCACTCTTTCCTGCACGATGGAGGAGCGGCCTTTGAAAATACAAAAGGACCATGTACCTCCCCTGGCTTGTTCAAGCCCTTCCCTTGCTTCCCACTGCCCTGAGAATAAAATCCACATGCCCTTCCCTCCCGTGGTCTGATGTGGTCAGCCTGGTGGCTCCTTGCTGGACTGGACACCATCTAGCCCAGGAACTCACTGTGCTCTAGCTTCATGGACCCTTGCCCCTTGGCCAGGTGGCAGGTTCTGTGATTGGGTTTGGCTCGTGGTTCTGCTTGACTTCTCTTCCTCACCTATCAGAGGCCCTCTAGAGAAGAAGCCGTCTCCCCTTCTCTCTCCCCCCTCCAGCCCTTCCTCTTATCTCCTTGATTGTGCTCCTTGTAATCCTAATTATCTCCTTTATCCTCTTTCTGCAGTGATCTGGCTCACGGATAATTCCCTGCAGGGAAAGCTTCACCAGGGATGGTAGGAGCCGTGGGTGGGTCTGGACTCCACAACCTAAAATGTGCCTGGCACTGCGTTCACTTTTGTTGGCCTAATTTTGTTTTGTTTTTATACCACACCCAGCTGTACTGGGGGAACCCTCTGATGCCAGGGATCAAGCGTGGGGATACTGCATGCTCAGCCCTTTGAATCCCCCACCCCTACCCCGTCCCCCTGGTCTCTAGGAGTTACTGTTAAAGTAATTTCTTTATTGAGCAGAAAGTAGTGTAAAAAGAATGTATGTATTGTTTAGGCAGGACCTGTAAGAATACAAGCATTGATGTATATTCTTTTGGGTATGATTTTTAGAAATTATTAAATATATTGATACTATATGATTAATTAAATGCTTAAATTGAACATATGAAACCAATGGACTATTTTTACGTAATAGTTCTTTGTTTATTTGTTTGTTTTTAATACCTTATTACCTTGGAAAGCACGAAGAGCACTATTTGCCGAAAGTGTCCTTTACTTGCCAGTAGATGGCAGTCTCGGTCATGGATGCTATTCCAGGATTTCCAGTTTTTAAGCCAACAGCCTTTACAAATTAGCATTTGTTTTCCAGTTCAGTTGAGCAACAGACCAGACCACTCAGGCAGCACAATCACTAAAAGATATTTCTTGCGCGAGGACCATTTGTTTTAGCAGAAATTGGGTAAAGCATTGAGCGGAACGTTGTTTCCATGATGGAATATGTATCCGTCCCACTTGTTTTTTAGGGAACTCGGCCTTCAGTGATCCTTCACGGAGTCTTTCCAGCCATTGGTCTGGTGCTTAGCGGGATGGCATTTCTAAGGAGCAGAAGTCATAGGTGGGACAAGGAGAGTGAGAAACAGTAAGGAAAATGGTAAAGCAGATGGAAGGTGAATAATTGAGAGGCCACGGGAGGTGGTGCCTGCTCTTCTGTAGCAGGCCTTTCTTTTATTAAAAAAAAAAAAATTGGGTGTGGGGGCACACCTGGCAGTGTTCAGGGCTCACTCCCCACTCTGTGCTCAGGGATCATGCCCTGTGGGGTATCCAGGATCGAACCCAGGCCCGCTGTGTGCTAGGCAAGCACCCTGCCTGCCGCCCTGTCTCTCCAGCGAGGGAACCCTTCCTTTCACAGCCGGGGTTTCTGCGGAGAGAACACTTGGCTGGAACATAATTCTTACATGTGTCTCTGCCTTTGCAGGAGCTTTGTGAGACTCTCCCTACACGGAAGTCCCGTCCATGTTCCACTCGGTGTGTAATCCGAGGCCTCTAACACCAGGACACAAACATTGCTTGTCAGTCCGTCACACCCTAATGACTTCGTAAATCTCAGGGACTTCTGAAGTAAGTTCCACCCTTCTCCTTTCGACATGGGCACACCACTTTTGGGACAGCACCTTTAACGGAGCTAACCGGTCCCTCCTCTCGCATGGAGAGAGCGAGCCGTGTGCTTTTCCCATTCACAAGAGAGAAATGAGCCAGCAGCATGTCTGTCGACAGTGACATTGCATTGGCTACACCATGGCAAGGAGTAAATCTTCCACCTAAAGCTGAGGTCTGAAGCAGTGGCTTTGTGATATGATTCACTTATATCGGAATGGCTTGACTGTGCCCCCATCACTACCTGATTTATTTAATTTCATTTATTTTCTGTCTGCCATCTAAAACGAAAAGCTCCCCAAGGTGTCTTTGTTTTGTTCTTGTCTGAATCCCCCGCCCTTGCCACTAAATTGATGAAGTTGTAGGACTGTAAGTACAATGAACTAGCATATCTAACACGGAATTTATCATAAATTATCTTTTTTTTATAGTCTTTCCCAAGAGCTCAGGAAAAAAAAGTCTTTACATAAAATTTTGGTTATTCTTGAGGTAACAACAGTAAAAGGTCAGCTCTGCACGTGTTAAAAGTGATGATTTTAGGCAGAGACATACTTAAAAATTGGTGGAGGAAAATGGAATGGTAGGAAGCCACTTAGTCACATTTGCAGATAGGATAGTACCTTCCAGAATTTGTAACGTAGGGGGATCTTTCTGGGGTCATTTTGCTCTTGATTTTGTTTCCTTCTTGAAGTATAACACACAAACTGAGAAGCACAACATTCCTAACAGGACATTTAAAAAATTAATTAATTTTGACTGATTTTTAAAATATTGATTAATTTTTTGAGACTTAAAAAGTAATTTTTTTTTTTTTACCACATCTCAGTGTTTACTCCTGCCTCTGTGCTCAGAGGCCACACCTGGCAGAGCCTAGGGGACCCTATGCCGTACCCAGGATCCAACTGGATCTGCTGCATTGAAAGTAAGTCCCCTCGGGGCCGGAGCGATAGCACAGCGGGTAGGGCATTTGCCTTGCATGCGGCCGACCTGGGTTCGAGCCCCAGCATCCCATATGGTCCCCCAAGCACCGCCAGGAGTAATTCCTGAGTGCAAAGCCAGGAGTAACCCCTGAGCATCGCTGGGTGTGACCCAAAAAGCAAAAAAAAAAAAAGAAAGTAAGTCCCTTCTCCCCTTCCCATTGTCAACAGCCCAGTACAGTGGGGCGTTTGTTATTGATGATGAGCTGATATGACACATCCCGGTTCCTCGGCACGCGTAGTCTGTTCATTGCTCAGCCAGAGTGTGTCTGTCATGTGGCTTTGGACAAGAGCCTGATGAAACAAATCCACTACTACAGTATGATACCCCAGATTCTTCCTGGGAAAGTTTTACTGACCTTAAAAAGCTTCTGTGACTTGATAAACTTTTACAAAATGGTTTCCACGAATCAGCCCTCAGATCAAGAAGCATCATCTTTTCTTCCACTTCCCCACTGCTACCTGTTGACTTGATTTTTTTTTTTTTGCTTCCACAGATGAATTTTTCTGTTTGAGCCTTTTATGGCTAAAATCATGTGATATGTGTTCTTTTGAACCAGGCCTCTTTCATCAGTGTGATGTTTGTGATACTCATTTCTGTGACTGCTTATAGTTGCAGTTTGTTCGCTTGCATTATTATTACTAGTACACTAACTAATACTTTTATAATAGTAATGATACATTAGTATCATTATCTATTAAGATAATATTAGTATGTAGAAGTAACACCATCATACATTTGCTCTGATAGTGACCATTTTGAGAGTTACCAGGTTCTTAAGAAGCTGTGACTTACCTGCGTTAGTTTTTAATAACTGAGAGTCTTAAACTTCTTATGTTTGGGGAAATTTGCATGTTGTCCAGTAAGAAATACTAAAACGGTTTGTGGGACTTTTTGGAATATAATCGGACAGTTCTCAAATCTCTCCTCTAGGCCTCAGTGATGGTACAGTGGGTAGAGCACTAGAACCTGGGTTCAATCTCCAGCATCCTAGATGGTTCCCCCAAGCCCTGCCAGGAGTGAACCCTGAGCCCAGAGCTGGGAGTAAGCCCTGAGTACCAGTGGGTATGACCCAGAAACAAACAAATCTTCTGTCCTCGTCTGTCAAAGCAGCAGATAAGTCATGCCCACTTGCTCAGAGATTCCGGAGCTAACTGAGAACATGGAGATGTGATAGCACCAATAAGCCTGTATGTCTGTACTGTAGAAATGATTGAATTGACTCCTAATAGTGGTCGAAATGTTATTAAGGTCAAGTTACACCCTTCAAACTGCACTCATTTGTGGATTATAGAATAACATCACATGAGGCTGACACCCAAGGACAGTAGATGCAAGGGCCAGGGGGATTGCCCCATAGCTAGAAGCCTACTTCATGAGTGGAGGGGAGAAGGCAGATGGAATAGAGAAGGGATCACTAAGAAAATGATGGCTGGAGGAATCGGTCGGGATGGGAGATGTGTGCCCAAAGTAGATAATGGACCAAACATGATGACCTCTCAGTGTCTGTGTTGCAAACCATAATGCCCAAAAGTAGAGAGGGAGTATGGGGAATATTGTCTGCCATGGAGGCAGGGGGAGGGTGGGAAAGGGGGGGTATACCGGGGATATTTGTGGTGGGGAATGTGCACTGGTGGAGGGATGGGTGTTTGATCATTGTGAGATTGTAACCCAAACATGAAAGCTTGTAACTATCTCACAGTGATTCAATTAAAAAAAAAAAATGTTACACTCTTCAGTGCTTTGTATTAGCTCTAGAATACCACCAACAAAAATCCTAGCACAAAACTCCAGTGACCCCTAAAATAGTCTCAACTTTTCCTTAGACCAATTTAACTTTCAGTTCTGTATTTGTCCAGGAAGCACCATGGCCTGTGCCGCTGCCCGGATTCCTGGCTTGTTGCGAGGCTCTTCTGGAACCGTCTGTCTTCAGGCTGCTCCGGTGGGACTGGCACCCCGGGTTCTGCGCTGCCTTTCTCTGTCCTGGTGAGTTCTCTCACTGTTCTTTGAGGCTGATTTGCCCAGGCTGGCTGGCCCGGGGTTGGGGGAGGCACACCAGATGCCTGAAGGCCAACGCAACACCCTGTGGAAATGTGTGTGCCTTGCATAAAGCATTAGACTGTCCAGTTTGACCATTTTTTGGGGTCCATATACCGTAGTCTATTTTGTTGTTTCTGTTTTGTTCTAGCAGACCAAATTGGATTGTATTTTGGCTAGCCATGGTATTACAGGGGAAAGTGAGTTATTTTGCACGAGGGTAGTAACCCACTTTTATTTTCTGTTGAAGCGTAATGAAATCCCAAAGGAAAAGTGACCACTTGGAGCGAACTGCCAATGTCGTCCGACAGGAGGTCTGTGTCTTGGTGGCGGGCTGGTTTGTCTGCTCTGGCTTTGCTCAGGTCTGACTGGGCTGGGAAGAAGGCGCTCGGGGGAGCTTGAGGCCTTCCAAGATGGCCAGTTCTTTTTCTGCCCAGACCTTTTCCGATGCCTGGTTTGAAATGATGATACAGAAACACCCAAAGTTTGCCCTTGGGACTAGGGATATGTGAATTCATTGTCAATGAAGAGCAGAGGGCCGGTGTGGAAGGACTCTCTTTGTTCTCGGGCCTGCCGGTCAGGATTATGTTCCAGGGTAGAACTTCCCGGGGAGCCTGTCACTGGGGACTACTTCACCGTTCCTTGATTTTCGCTCTTATTCCAAGCCCCATGTTCTCAGAGTCTTCCTTGTTGTCCCTGCCTTAGCCCCGCCTACTTCATCACTTACCATCTGCACAGGGGAGATGGGAGTGCATGTCACCCTACCCACGTACAGATTATTCTCTATCACACCCAAACTCTAGAGGCAAATCCATCCCTCTGGGCCTCAGGGACGAGGAGGTGAAGCATAGTGAGTAACCCCATTTCCACTTAAAAACACATATTGAATTTCGATTCTGCTTCTCTTTCAGTGTTTTCCCCCAAGGTTTTTTTTTTTTTTTAATTGAATCACTATGAGATACACAGGTAAAAGTTGCTCATAGTTGGGTTTCAGTCATACAGTGTTCCATCACCCTTCCCTTCACCAGTGTACATTTCCCACAAACAGTCTCCCCGGTTTCTCTGTCTCTGTCTCTGTCTCTGTCTCTCTCTCCCTCTCTCACCCCCATATCCCCCTTTTGGGCATTTTGGTTTGCTGTACAGGTACATAAAGGTTATCATGTTTGTCCTTTTAGCTACTTTCAGCGCTCAGTTCTTGTTCAGAGTCATCATTTCCAACTATCCTGTCATAGTAGTTCCTTCTCTAGCCTAGCTGTCCTCCCCTCTCCCGTCACTGTGCAAGCTTCCTACCATGGATGGATCCTCCTGGCCCTTGTTTTTACTGTCCTTGGGTATTAGTCCTTGAGCATTTTTGAATTTAGTTATAGTTAGCTTAGTGTTACAGGGTGTGTATTTAAATTAGTAGAGAAAAACAATTTCATATAAGGATTATGTAGTTGTATTATAACACGGTCAGGAATGAAAGCATAGTTGTTATAACTTTTAGTAGGAAGACTCACTTTACCATAAATTAATATTCTTTGGACCCCACTTTTCAAACTAATTCTATTTTCAGAAAATTGCCTTGGAACGAAGGGTTGTTTGCTTTTGAACTCAGCTTTAAGTCAATGTTTTGTTACGTCTGTGGAAAATTAGTTTAGCATAATAGACTCATGGGCATGTGGGAAAATGTACTTTTCCCACTGATGATAAATCTGAAAGTAGCTTTTAAAGCAGGTTTTTTCAGTACACAAAAACACTGATTTTTGTAAATATGAACTTGTTAGGATTTCTTACTAAAAAAAGTAATAGTTTGGGGCTGGAGAGATAGTACAGGGGCTGAGGTGCTTGCCTTGTACTTGTTGGACCCTGGCTTGAGCCGTGATACTGCATATGGTGCCCTGAGCACTTGTCTGGATCCTTACGTACAGAACCAGATGTGTCTTCTAAAACAAACAAACAAACAAGTAATAGTTTCCCAGTTTTGAAGAAAAGATGGTTTATTTATCTGCATGGTCTTAGACACAGGCTTGAACTGTATCCTCTTCTGATTTGTGTTTTGTTTTTTTATTTGGAGCTGCTCCTCCCTCTTTCCCTGCCCCTTTCTGTGTCCTGAAGCAGGTGGGTTTAGGGCATCGCGTGGCAAGCTTTCCATAAGGGGCAAGACAGCATTTTACACTTTATGGGCCATGCTTGGTTCCAACTACAAAATTCCGCTTGGACTTGGGGAGATAGTTCAGAGGGCTGGAACACAGACTTGGCAGGTGGGAGACCTCGCTGGATCCCTGGCACCTTGTTGGCCCCCTGGGAACTGTGAGGCCCTGAGCACCAAGCCACGAGTAGCTCCTGAGCACTGCCAGGTATGGATCCCAAGCCAACCCGCCAACTAGCTAATAAAAACAGCAAGATAAACTCCCTGCTTTTATAGTATGAACAGCCATAGAAAAGATGTCGGTAAGTGAGGCTGTTTTGCATGGTGTTACCAGAGCCCAACGATTTAATCTGTTGATTGAATCTTGCCAATTCTGGAATTAGAATGGTCATTTCTGAAATGTACAAGATTAACTTATTGGGACTTTGTGTGGGCGTGGGAGGTTTATTGTTAGCCCAAGTTCATGTGAACTATGCAGAAAGAGACTGTGAACTCTCATAGGGTAATTGTAAAGTTGAGAATGTCAATGCTTGCAAAATCAGAAAATTGTGAAGGTAGTTCCAGTAGTGGGATGACCTAGGCATCTCACTTCCCCTCCTTCTGTTGCTCATGCCTACTCCTCTCTAGCTAGATGAAGCCAGATGATGTCTGGGCCACTAGCACAGTGGCGTGAAGTCACCCAGGGACTCCCCCACATCCCTCAGGGAGGGCAGGTCCTTGCTCCAGAGCTGGAACTCAACTTAGGAAGGACCTAACGAAATGAACAGCACCCCAGAGACTGGGCCCTGGGAGCGAGGCTATGTCGCTCCCCTGCAGCTCCTGCCTTTAGTCTGAACAGCCCGTGAGCTGGACACAACTCCCCAGGGCTCTGTTCACTGTGCAAGCCCGGGAGGCAGCCTCGCCTGCAGGTAGGGTGGCGTCTGCATTTGACAACAGATGGGCAGAGTCTGGAGCTCTTGCTGGCCTCTTCCCGGTGCCCCCCACAATGTGGGTATGGGTATGGAATGGAGCATTTTCCCACCCCCAAAAAGTCTTTTCCATGCAAGCCACAGGCTCCCTGTGGAGAAGTTACTGGGGGCTACATTGTTGTGGCCAGGCTTCCTTGGCGGGCTCTCCTGGAAGCAGCCGGGGCCCTGCTCGTGCTTGAAACTGAGCCTGGAGTGGAAGGACACTTGTGTTCAGGCTCACAGGCACTTCAGCGGGTTGAAAGAAGGGGCAGCCTGGGCGGCCTTGGGAATGTCATGGTGCTTGGGCAGGTGTGGGGGAGAGTCTGCTGGACGGGTCACCCGTCCGGCTTGGCCTCACCCAGGCTTAGCCACTGAGCCCAATGGACTCTGCCCACCAGTTTGATGGGGAAGTTTGGTAGTGGAGGAGTGTTTTTCTTGAATAACCAATGTTGGGGATGGACTCAGTTGGAACTATTCCAGACATCAGGTGAGGGCTGGGGTGATGTCCATGAAATGGTATCCTCAGGTGCCAGCCAGACTCCTGATCAGAAAGACTGATTGCTTGCACCTAGTTGATTTTGGGAAACACCACAAATTGTTTTTCAGTCGTGCCAGTTTGTTTCTTGTAGAATCCTCTGCCTTCACTTTCCAGATGCCTTGTACATCTTGTTACCCAAAGGGCCTGTCCCCAATTCCATTGTGTTGTATATGTGTGGGCGGGGCGGGGGAGGGCTCTCCACACCAGCCAACCTGTTCTCTGATGTCAGCACAGAATCCCTCAGTTCCGCCCATTCTGACACAGGCTGCCCCTAGTGAGTCGAGCCGAGAGAGAGGGCGGCTGTCTGACTGACCAGGGACTTACTCTCTAGCCCATGTCCAGCCACGTCCGGGCACACCATTGGCACTCACTGCGTGTTACATGGGTCAGAGTAAACCAGTGCTCCTTCCTGTTCTGTGACTGTTGGCCTCAGCTGCCCGGGCTGAGTCACTTTGTAACATAGTGAACTTGCCCAAACTCTCTTGTACAGTTCCAGTGTGAGCTCTGGGAAAACATGCTGTTCCCTGCACTGCTGCTTCCAGTGTCGAGGACTGAACTTGTTAAGAGCTAAAACGTTTCATGACAGTGACACACAGTTTGGGTTCCAAAGCAGAATAAGAGGTAAGACTCTACCATTTCTGGCCCATGGTCTGCCCCAATGCCCCATCAGAGGAAATAGATTTTAGCTTACATTCAGCAGATCAGTGTTGACTGCTGGCTCTGTGCTCAGGTTTGTCCTAGCATCAGGGACTACGGCCCTGTGTGAGGCAGGGGAACCCCTGTATGTGATACAGCTTTCAGGGCAGATAAAGCATAGAATAGAATATCAGAGGTGATTTGGGCTCTAGAGGGAATCAAATAGGGAAAGAGGGTCATGGAGGCAAGAATGTCCAGGACCAGGGGTGCTGCGTTATATTGGAGTGTAGCATTGGAAACTGGGACTTGGTTGAGGAAATGAGTCAGCCCCAGGCACCGTGTCACCGACAGAGGGACCCATAGAGCTAAGGCAGTGAGCAGGAGGAGCTTGGTATCCTGGGGGCGGGGGACGGGGGAGGGAAAAGAGGAAGGGGGATTCAGGTGGATAATCTGTGGTGGGCTTGGGTTTGGGGTTGAGGATTGATTCTGAGGCTGATGGAGGCTTCGCGCTGGGAAACGGTGTGTGACCTCCAACGTAAGTGGACTGCGATGTATTGGCCATTGGGTCTTTCATGATGTGCGTGGTAGAGAACTGGGCTTTTCTTGTACTTTGACACGAGGTTGGAGGGTGTTGACACAGATTCAGGAAAGGTGCCGTGTGGTGGGAGATGGAGCAGAGGGTGGATCTCCGACAGAGGAATGGCTGAGAAAAGGGAAGTAAGCCAAAAGGTCTCTCGATATGTTATTTGAGTATCTGGGAATCTAATGGTGGTGCTGTACGCTTCCTCAGATGGAGGAGAACAGGTCTGCAGGAGGTGAAATAAAGAGCCCGATTCTGGAATACTCCGAAGGTGTCAGGGCGGGGAGCCAGGTGGAGTTAAAGATGAAAGAGCATCAACTAGGGATATCATCGACTCTTGTAGGCTGTGCACTCAGGGTCATGGGTATGTGGACTATAATATTTATTTTTATGTCACTGTCACTGTCACTATGTCACTGTCATCCTGTTGCTCATTGATTTGCTTTAGTGGGCATGTTTGCCTTGCATGCGGCCCACCTGGGTTTGGTTCCTCCGTCCCTCTCAGAGAGCCTGGCAAGCTACTGAGAGTATCCTGTCCACACTGCAGAGCCTGGCAAGCTACCCATGGCATATTCGATATGCCAAAACCAGCAACAACAAGTCTCACAATGGAGACGTTACTGGTGCCCGCTCAAGCAAAATTCATTTTTATATCTTTTTAAAAAAATGTCTTGAGTTGTTCACAAAAATTAAAAGATGGGAACTTTGGGAGGAAAGAAAAGAATCCTGTATTGGATGTGTGCCTTGTGGAGTGGAAATTCAGGATAGTTGGATGTGACTTTGGGGTTCCAGGCAGGAAATCAGATGTGCAAATCCCGGGAAGACCCGTCCCTTGCCTCTCCTCGCTGAGGAAATGGCAGGGTCCCAGGAGCTCTTGTTGGGGTGAGGGGAGGGGGTTTCTGGCTCAGGCCTGGGGCGTGTTCATCATTTAGAGGTGAGATGGACGAGAAAGGCCAGCAGAAGAGAGAAAGCAGGAGTGACAGGAGGGAAAGCAGCGGCATCCCTGAGCTAGAGGAAGTCTTTCCAGCAAGAGGAAGCAAACACACACAGTTCCGCTGCCGGTCTTTGCTGTGTGGGACAGCAGGGACAGTGGGGGAGCAGCTCGAGGGCAGCGCTGAGCACTGGGCCAGACGGAACTGTGTCAGAGAGATAACGGGGACAAGAAAATGGAGCCGGGGGCATATAGACCACTTTCGTAAGACCAGACCTCCAACACCTGTAAAAGTTTTATGTGGGTGGAAGCAGGAAAGGGGGTGACAGCTGGGATAGGGCTCGAGGCCCGTTGTGTAGTGGTTTGTTTGAGGAGCACCAGAGCACGGGGGTCAGGCGTCTGGTTCCAGTCTCTGCTATGCCCTCTTGAGCTCCGGCACCTCTTTCCTCCGTGAGCTTGCCTTCTAGATTGTTCCTGAAAATTGAACGAATTGATGCATATAACGTCCTGTACAGCAGGTGCACTGTGGATGTTGTCTGCGGCTGTCGTTAACTCGGGGACGACCAATTTACAGTGATTCTCCCGGGGAGATGGACGAGGGAGGCTTGGAAAGGAAAGAGGAGGCCCAGCGCCGGTGGACAGGTGTGCTCTGGACGGAGCCACGAGAGTTCATTGCTCACACCCAGCAGGAGTGCCGGCGGGCGGAACCCTCCAAAGGCGGAAACTTGTGCCGTTGACAGAATTTGGTGATTTTCCTGATCAGCAAATCGCTGCAGTCAGCCCAGTTTCCACTAATCACGCTCTCGCTCATCAGATCGGTATCCTGCCACTACTTAAAATCGTATCTCCGGACCCTGGTGTCCTTAAGTGTAAAGTGACCTTCTGTTCTTGATAAGGGCTGAAGTTTCCTTTAACCCTGAAGTTCTCTGTGCCCTGAGTGTAGTTTGGTGCAGGTCATCTGTAATCCTGGCTTTGAAGTGCAGTCAGCGAATGAATAGATGGGAGGGAGTGAAGAGAGGAAGTTGGCCAGGATTCCCAAAGAAAGACCCATTTCCTGTATAGAAACTTTTCAGCAGCAGTTACATCAAAATACCCTCCATAAAACCAGCTTCTTAAATCAGTGTGATGGCATTTCCCTTTTAGATGCTGACTTCGTCAAAGCATTTAAAACGTGTGCTGACCAGAGTTGGCAAAGGTATTGTTATTTTATTGAACAGTAGAAGAGTCAAAATGTTATTTTATGGAAAACTTCATTTCCTGCCATGTGTTTTAACTTAGGGCATGGCTAGTTGAGGTTTCAGTTGGGAAATCTTTTGATCCATTAAGTATGAGAGCAAGTACAAATGTAAAACATAGTTTCTGCATCGTGTTTTGCTTATTCAATAAAAGTAAAGAAAGAAAGACATATAATAAGGGCCATGATTACAGATCTTAACGATGTGAAACTAGCTTCAGAATCAAATAAATATGTAGTCTTTGAAATGATTTTTCTAATGTTTTTAATCTACATTGCAAGGGATTTTTGTATAATGTGCACACTTTATGTTAATCAGAACAAAGTGGTGAGAATGAGACGTGTCTTTCGAACATCACCAGTTGTGCAGGGTATTTTGTGTTACCAGTACTAGCATTGTGGCTCAGGTTATTAGAGGATTACATTGGACTCATAGCAACAGGTTACATTTATTACTGTCATGTTAATATATGTCACTTAATATCACTGTGGTCATATCAATAGCAGTTGGCATAAGATAGCTGGGGACATCACTGGTCATAGCAGTTATGCGAGTGAAATAGAAATCTTTCATTCTAATGAACCTTTTTCTTTCTCTACATTATTGAAGTTTTATGGCACACAATTGGTGATTTCATTTCACCTAGTCTAGCATTTGTTTGTGAAACAGTCTCACATGTTTCAGCTGAAATTGTTTTCCCCACCTCTGTGATATAACTTTTGGTTTCCTGACCATGTGGTGAGACTTTGGTATGTGGTTAAAGCTGTTGTCTCGAGGCTGTCAGATCCAGTTAACCTCTTAAGAATTTGGATCAGAGGCTGGAGCAATAGCACAGTGGGTAGGGCGTTTGCCTTGCACGTGGCCGACCCAGGTTCGATTCCCAGCATCCCATGTGGTTCCCTGAGCACTGCCGGGGTAATTCCTGAGCGCAGAGTCAGGAGTAACCCCTGTGCATCACAGGGTGTGACCCAAAAATAAATTTAAAAAAAGAATTTAGATCATCTGGCTACTGGTTTTTAAAGATTAGTCAGAGAAAATGATGAGTCTGAATGAAATATATCTATTTGGTAAAGGGACAGTGGGGAGATCACTGATATAACGAGTCCGCTGATGATTCTTACCATCTTTGCAGCCGGAGACCTAGATGGGAACGGAAGACGTGTCTTTCTCTTCTCTCAGAATTTGGAAACGCATTAGACATTTCTCTGTTTCCCCCCTTCCAGGGTGTGTTTTGTAAACAAGAGTCTCACTTTTGTTCTGGAAACCAATTTCTAGAGACTGACTCAGAGTTTTCACTTCATTCCACAAACATTTACTGACCCTTACTGTGCATCCGACCTCAGGCTTGGTCCAGGAGCCTGATAGCGAGCTCGCTCCTACTCACTTCCTAGTCTCTGGAGGCGTGTGGTGGTAGCAAAGACAGTTTACATCAAGAGGCCTTAAGTGCAGTGACAAAGAAAGAACTGAAAAGAGGGAGGGAAGAGAGCCGAGCTAAGGCCAGGGCTGGGGAGGAAGCGAGTAGGCCTCAGGAGGGCGGGAGAGCGAAGGGGGGCAGGGGAGATGCTGCCACGGAGTGGCCTGGCAGGCTGGGGAGGCGGGGAGTGGGAAGGGCTGAGCCCCTGACGGACTTTGAGCTGGAGAGTAACTGAGAAGGCTGGACTGTTGGGAATATTCACTTGATTGCTTTGATTGTCCCTGGCCGAGCTGAATTCATGGAATGTGGCAATGTTAGGGGACAAAGTGTCTTGAATAGTGTGTGTGTGTGTGTGTGTTGGGGGGCGGGGCAGGCCCCCTGCTCAGGAGATGTTAGTGGGAAGGAAGCAGGTGGAGGGTTTAGATATTTCCATCAATGACTGCCACTGGGGCAGGACCATCAGATAACTCAGGGCCTGGCCAACCTGTGTTCGGACCTTGATTTGTTGGATATTCCCAGGTGATGGTGAGCACGTTAGCCAATCTCATGAGCAGTTTCCTCATCAGCAGAATGGAGAATAAGAACACAGTGTCTTGGGCCGTTCCGTGACTAGTCCTCTAGGCTGCACGAAAACACCTAAAACACTGAACCCAGTGTGCTTTGGAGAGAGATGCTCCTGAGCCCCGCGCCCTTGCTAGCAGGAGTGTGTGCGAGGATATACCTGTGAGTGGCAGAAAAGCGTTGATGAGTTCATAGAGGGGCTGGTTGGCAACTTCGGTAACACTTGATGGCTGAAGCCTCAAGGTAGGAGG
Organism: Sorex araneus; assembly: GCF_027595985.1. Taxonomy (NCBI): domain Eukaryota; kingdom Metazoa; phylum Chordata; class Mammalia; order Eulipotyphla; family Soricidae; genus Sorex; species Sorex araneus. Next base: position 15,979,873 of record NC_073305.1, read on the forward strand.
GGGAGAGAGAGAGTCAGAGACAGAGACAGAGACAGAGAGACAGAGAGAGAGAGGGGAAGGAGCAGCAGAGAGAGGCAGTAGAGCTCTAAGGCGCTGCAGCGAGGTGGTGAGCACTGGGGATGGGGGAAGAAGGAGTCTGAAGTCTGAGACCCGGAGAGCCCAGGGAGGGGAGAGTGAGGCTGGATGTGGAGTGGGGACGCTTGGATGCCGTGGGCCAGCGAGCCGGAGAGGCTGCGGGAGGGGAGGCGGATTAGCCTGTGGTGCCCGAGCGCCAGGGAGAAGGCCTTTGTGCGAGGCCGAGAGATCGGAGAGGCAGCGCACAAAGGCGAGATTTCTCAGTGTCAGGACAGTCTGGCCCTTAAGCGTGTTTGAGCGAAATGACCGGCAAGCCGGGGTGAGGACAGGATGAGCACAGTGTCGTCGGGGGTGCCACAGTCATCAGGCGTGTCAAGAGACACGAAGGGGAGTAGCGCATGTCATATTAGCCCGGAATCAGTGCCAGCAAGTTCACTATAACCGTTGCCGTAAAATACGTTCCTGGCGTGTAATGGCTACCTGGGCCAGCAGCGTTTTAGGGGCTTTACATATATTATCTCACTGAATCCTCCCAACAGCTCCGGAGGAATAGGTGGGCTTAATCTCCTCACTGCGGGGGCCCAGGCATTGTGCCCCAGTCGGCCAGCTGGGAGCGGGTGGCGGCGGAGCCAGGGTTAAAGCCTCCATCCTGTGCCGCTTCCTTTGTTTTGCTCCTTGCGTGTTCACTTAGGAAGAGCAAATGGCCTCAGAGATTGTGTGCAGTGAGCCAGGTCCGGAGAGCAGAAAATAGGAGCGTCGAGGGAAGGGGTGGGGGGCAGGGGGGCAGAGCAGTCACCCACCTGCTCTCGGAGAGGAGGGGGCGAGGCTTGGCAAAGGAGGGAAGGGGAGGGAAGGGGCCCCTGCTGGAGAGAGGCCGGGCAGTGGAGGAGCTGTTTGAGTGGGGAGGGAGAGCGCTGTCCTCAGGGAGAATTTTCCAGTGGGCCTTTCAGAACCGTCTGCCCCGAGAGCCTGCGAGGCCGCTGGCCATCCATCGGAGGGAGGGAGGGAAGGAGGGTCACTGACCAGCACAGATGTTCCGGGCTCCCTTCCGTGGGGCCGAGAATCCCTTGCCCTGGGGAGTGATTGTTTTTTGTCACCTGCTACTGATTTGGCTTGCTGCCAGGGTAGAGCTGAGTGGCAGGAGGAGGCTGAGGGAGGAGCCTCGCCCTCATCCCGGTCTACAGGTCCCCGGGGAGGAAGAGAAACCCAAAGGCAGGAGAATGCACGCAGGAGGCGGCAGAGGGCCTTGGTAGTTGCGGGGCGCTGGGTGGGACTTAACTGAAAATGGCCCTAATCGGCCCTTTTGAGGGTTTCCTCGCAGCCGTGTGCATCCCGAGAGCAGTGCTTTACAAACTGTCTTCAGTGAAGGACGGTTTTTTTTTTTTCATTTGTGGGCTTTTTTTTTCCCCCCAAAATGCCGTAAAAATGGATTAGAAAAAAAAAATCCATTAAAAATAGACATAAGGCATACAACCCCAATTTGCTTTCTATTATTAGATTTATCAGCCGTACAATTACTCTGCGAAGTTGCTAAAAAAGAACAAAAAGCTTTCTAAGTGGTTGAGTTTCTGAAATTGGTTCCTTATGGTCGCCTTGCTAGTTCATAGCTACTGGAGGGGCTCATTTTGAGGAGTACAGGCATAGTGAAGAGAAGTTATTGATTAATTTATCTGGGTGGTAGAGGCCACACCCGGAGATGCTTGGGGGCTTCTTGTGGCTTGGCTCGGGGTTGCTGCGGGCCATGTTTGGGGACTGTGCCTTACTGAGGTGTAAAGTTAGGCCTGCCGCATGCACAGCACGTGCTCAGCCCTTTCTCTCTGGTCCCCTGATTGAAAGCCCCCCTGCCAGGCCTCCGAGCACTTCCCAGAGTGTCCAGGCCCTACCCGGCACAGATACATCCCCATTCTCCACTCACCCAGTCACAGCTTATTTACAGCCCTGGGAAGAGACCAGTGTTCCACTCGGGAGGAAATTAAATTAGCAATAGTCTATCTCTCAAAACTCAGTGAAACGAATGGATTCACCTGGCAGCAGGAAAAAATCAGGCCTCGCCGTTTTCAAAAGCCACGTCCTTGTAGATGTCGCCCCTCCAGCCCTGCCCCTCCAGGTCCCCCTCTGAGCCCCGGCTGCTCCTGGGGCAGTGTCCACGCTCACTCACTCAGCCACGGCTGGTCTCTGTCTCTAGGTGGTGTCGCCGGCCAAAGTGTGTGCGGTCACCAGTGAGTCCCCGTCAGTGAAGAGGCTCCGTCTACTTGTTGCAGACAAGGAGTTTTCCTTTAAGGCTGGCCAGTGGTAAGTGGCTTTTCTGTTTCCTAAGGGTCGTGTGTATTCAAAAGGGTCGCCTCTCAGAGAAGGGCTGGCCTTTGCTTTTTACCCTCTGCAAAGGGCTTTCGTGGCCAATGGACCCCCCCCCCTCCAGAGGGGTAGGAATTCCTGGTCCTCCCTGTTCAGGGTGAGCCTCTGATGGGACAGTGAATCCAGCTTCTTCCCTGCCCTTCCCGTCACCTCGTGTCGACTCCACGACTGTCAGATAGGAAAATTGCTGCCGCGAATTTTCCACATGGAGACCCCAGTTCTGGTCCTTGGGCCCGCTGGCTGTGATAACTGTGTTCTGCAGGAGTGCTTGCTAATAGAATGCACTGCAGCGATCTCATCTGAGTCACATGTTCCTGGGGAGGGCCAGGCCTGTGGAAAAGAGGCTTCTTTATGCCCCAAGCAGAGGAAACCTAGAGGAATAACCGGTCCTGTTGCCGAAGCGATTACATTCCCCCCCGCCCCGAGTACTGCGGTGTGTCACCTGAACCCATGCTATCTGGCTTGAGTTTAAATCCTTGCCTGGGTTTCTGACCAGGATTGCCCTATCAGCCCCGCTCCCATCACCCTCCAGGAGCCAGCACTGAGGACCAGGCGGTGTTCGGCCTGGGGAGCAGCCCCCGCTGTGCCCCTGCACCTGCCCGTGGCCTCCCCGAGCTGCGATTCAAATTGAGTTCTAAATCGAGCCCCTCGGGTTTCCTTCGGAGAGGTGTGTTTGGGTGGACGTTTCCTAGATTGAAGTAAAGCATTCATGTCTAAATGGACGTTCTGGCCCGTCAGTCTCGGTAGGATTTCTTAGGAGTCACTCGACTAATTCTGGCAGTCCATCTGGAAATGTGGTTTTGTTCCAGGGAGGATGTGTGATAATAGCAAGAGTTAGCGTCTTGTGTTAATAGTTCGCCTTTGAATTTAGAACTAGAAAACAAGATGCTGATTGCAATAATTTGCGTTTGTGAAGCAATTTGCTGCAATCTCTGCACATGTTCAGTGATACATATTAAATGCAGTTGGGCTAGATTTTGGGGTGTGTGTGTGTGTGTGTAGGGGGGGGTGGGCTCCATTTTTGCCCTTCAAAGATAGTTGAGCAGTTATTACCCAGAAGAGTGGACATTTTCACAGCGAGGCTCGTTTCCTGCATTTCCCCTTCTGCGGGAGCGTGTGTGTCCCGGGCACACCCTGTCTCTGTGCCTTCCCCTCTGACCCCTGTCCTGGCTTAGAGGAGTCTGTGGCCTGTGCGTCTGTCTGTCCTGCTCTACCGCAGTAACGTCCCCAAATGCTGGCAGAATGTCAATTTACCCGATCAGAAAAGGGCCCGGTCAGTTTCAAGCTTCTGAACTTAGGAACCAAGTTCATCTGTGATGTTCCAGGTCGAAAGACTGGGGGCTGGTGCTTTCATCTGGGGCTTCAGAGGCCCCCACCCCCACCCCACGCCCCCCATGTCAGGGCTGATTTTCCTGTTGGCGGTGGCCGTCCCTGGCTGGGTGCCATTGCCCCTCTGCACACCTTCCTGGCTCCTGGGTTTCCCCTTCAAAGCCTGCTCCCTGGCCATAGGCCTTGCAGGTGGCCCTGGGGACAGGGAGAGATCCTGTCACCTGGGACTCGGTGACCACTGACCAGCCATGTTGCGGAGGCCTGTGGCGTCTGTACTACAGCGCTGTCCCCAGCCTGGCTCACACCGGGCTCTCCTAGGGCGTCCTGGCTAATGACCTCCACACCTGGCTCTCTGGGGAGGAGGGGAGGGCACAGGGCAGAGGCTGCCGGGCCCCGTGTGGGCAGGATGGCCGAGTGGCCGGCCGCTGGAGGGCAGGCGAGGAGGTTTGCCAGACTTTATCCTAAGGCACATGCTCGCCTCTGGACCCTGACTGACTTCGGCCACCGCTCACAAGTACCAGCCTTGGAGGCTGTGCTCAGTGCTCGCTCACACACAAGCTGGCCAAGAACAGGACCACATGGTGGTAGAACCAAGAGCGTTTGTTGCAGGGTAGGGGAGAGTGTGGCTCTGACTTCACATGCTCGCGAGCATCGGGGGAGGGAGGTAGCGCACAGAGGGAAGCACACTCAGCACGTTCCAGTCCTTGGTTGCCACTGCTGGTGCCCCAGCATTGCCGGGTGACCCCGGTTAGAGGGTGACATACTTTGTTTGAAAGTGACTTTGGGCCTGAGTGGGAAGAAGGAGACCCAAGGAGGCAGCCGCACCTTTCACCATCGTGGGGACTCGGACGTGTGCACGCCGGACAGACCTCAGCACTTCCAACTGCTGCCTCTGTGCCCGAGTCTGCCTGAGTATGCGAGGGCACTGACCCTGCAAAGGGCCTCCGCCCACCCCCAGAGACTGCATCTCCCCTTTTTTTAAGTATATGTATACAATGGTATAAGTAATTCTGTACTGTAGCAGTATCACCCCGTTGTTCATCGATTTGCTCAAGTGGGCACCAATAACGTCTCCATTGTGAGGCTTCTTGTTATTGTTTTTGGCATATCGAATTCCATGCCAATACATTTTAAAATCAACATGCAGTACATAAATTTTACAATATGCAGCTTAGTAAGTGTGAGGAGAGGGAAATTTGGATTTTTGTTTGTTTGCTTGCTTGTATTGGGGCCATACCCAGCTGTGCTCAGGGTTTACTCCTGTCTCTGTGCTTAGGGATCACTCTAGGTGGGCTTCGGGAACCACATGGGGTGCCAGGGATTGAGCCTGGGTTGGTCACAGGCAAGGCAAGTGCTTTACCCGCTGTACTATCACTCCAGCCCTGAATGAAGAAAATTTTAAGGGAACATTGAATGGGACTATAAAAGTATAAAAGTGTGTTTTATCCTAAAAAGGGATTATTAGCTTTATATGAGAAAATATTGTGTTATAGATAATGCTTAAATATCTACATTCATTAGTAGAAGATTATAATAAAAATTCTACAGGTACAACAAGATCACTTGAAAAGACATAGAACATTCACATAAAACGAAACAAATTTATTATGAAAAAGTATAAAACCCTTAGTAAGCTTGGAATAAACAGACTTTTTTTTTCTCTACTTAAAATGCCTTTTATTAAAGCACTATTATTTACAAAGTCATTCACGGTTGAGCTTTAGGCTCACAGTGCTCTAGCCCTGATCCCACCACCAGTGTCACCTTCCCTCCACTGTTGTGTCCCCAGGCTCCTTCCCCCAGCCTGCCACCATGATAGGTACGTTTTTGAGTTGTTTTTTTTTTCTTTTTGAGTCACACCTGGCGATGCTCAGGGGTTGCTTCTGGCTCTGCACTCAGGAATTACTCCTGGCAGTGCTCAGGGGACCATATGGGATGCTGGGATTCGAACCTGGGTCGGCCGCGTGCAAGGCAAACGCCCTACCCGCTGTGCTATTGCTCCAGCCCCTTGAGTTTGGTTTTTGTTGTTTGGATCTCATGGTTTCGGTGGTGTTGGCTCTGGTGCGGATATGTAGCTGTTACCGCCCTGGAGTGCCCCTGTTCCCTGTAACTTCCTGCCCAGCTCTGCTTCCTTGCCTGTTGATTTCTTTCCTTCTCTGTCTTCCCCTCTTCAGGGGCCAAGGGTGAGCCAGGCATCCCCTCCACCCCCCCTTACTACATTGCATTTCTTAGTCTGGTTGTTCTGTGGACCACAGGTAAGTGAGATCAGCCTGTGTTTGTCCTTCTGACTGGCTTTACTTAATACGATACCTTCCGGTTCCCTCCATGTTGTATAGAACTGCTTAATTCCATTGCTCCTTGCGGCTCCATAAGTATTTTGTTGTGTCTGTATATCAAATCATTCATCTCTTGTTGGACAACAGACTTTAACCTGGCAGAAGGCAGCCATAAGCTCCATGAACAAGCAGAGGCAGAGCTGAGAAGTTTGTCTTTTAAAGAAGCTCCTCTAACGCTTCTTGCAAAACTGGCTTCAAGGCTATGATTTCCTTAAGAAACTCTTGCCTATCCATGAATCTCTATAGAGTTTCTTCAAATCTGAATGATAGTCTAGCTGGACAGAGTATTCTTGGTGACATGTTTATTTCATTGAGGTGTTATTTTTAATTTTTAATTATTATGATCATTTTTCACTATATACCACTATTCTCTTCTGGCTCCATAAAGTCAAAAGTGATTGATCTGCTATGAATTTTATGGGATTTCCTTTGTATGTAAATTCAATATTCTGTCTTTGGCTTTTGTCATTCTGATTACATTCTGATTGTCTTGGAGTTTTCCTATTCCCCCGGGACACTTCATGGCTCTTGCGTCTGAGTGCCCTCGCTCCTCAACTTAGGGAAATTCTTATCTCAGGTTTCTTTTAACTAGTGGTTCATCGAATTTGCCTTTCTGTTCTCAGGATTCCAGTGATTCTTATATTGTTCCTCTTGACCTCATCCCATGGTTTTCTGATGCACTGTTTATTTCCTCTCAGGCATTTTGTCCATCTTCTGTTGTTTTCTAGAGGTTTCCTGGATCGCATGTTGGAGCTCTATGATCTTTTCTTCAGCTGCTGTTATTTTGCTGAGATCTTCTATTGATTTTTCAAATCAATGGGACATAGCGGGTGGTGCTCAGGGCTGAGTCGTGGCTCTGTGCTCAGCGATCACTCCTCATGGGGAGACCATCTGGGGTGCTGGAGATTGAACTCAGGGTGGCCGCATGCAAGGCAGGTGCCCTACCCACTGTGCTACCTATGGCTCCAGCCCCACACACTCTTCCATCTGTCACTTATGACTGTAGTCTTCTCACTCATACTTTCTCGTACTTTGTTGACACCATGCTCCTTGGAGCTCACTAAACACACCCTCACCGTGGTCATTCTCTGAGAGGCTTCAGGACTGGTTGGTGCTGAGAGAGCCTTTTCTGAGTTACTATTTTTCACTGCTTGAGCACAGTGGGGTTCTTTGTGTCTTCTCCACGTGTTCGCCGTGTTCCTGCTGAGCTGAGGGTGAATCTCAGTCATTTGCTCTTCCCACCCGCCCCTCACCCCCTTGCACCCACCTCCACCCCTGGGATTCTGCTATTGCTCTTTTCCTTCTCTACCTGTCTTCACCCCATGACAGGAAGTGCAAGTGTGAGCCGTGTGTGTTGCGATGAGTCGGGCTGTCACACAGTGTCCCCGTGGTTCAGGGGATGTGGAGGTGGGCCTGCTGAGACTATGGTGGAAGGGGTTAGGCGTGGAGGCCGTGGAGACCCGTCAGGAAGGGAGTGGGATCTGCTGATCCCCAAGGTCTCGGGTCAGTCTTCCGGGAGGCTATTCTCACTTCCAGTGTGCGAGGGGCAAACGTAATGATTTGTTAGATGATTTTACACATCTGTAGTGCCTATTTTATTAAATCCATTTGAATTAGGTTTTTGTGTCATTCGAGTTCTTCTGCAGCATTTGAGTCCTTCTCTCTCTCTCTCTCTCTCTCTCTCTCTCTCTCTCTCTCCTCTCTCAATGTGGTTTTCTAAAGTTGTTAGGACAGAGGAATTCATTTCTTCTGTCAGCTGAGAACGTCTATCAACAGTGAGCAGCAGAGGGCGCTGTAGTGTTGGCGGTGAAACTGCAAAAGTAGCTCATTGATCTTGTTTTTTTTTTCCTTTTTAAACAGGGAAGCTGTAAATAGTCTGACAGCAAAGAAGTATACAGCAGTTGTGTTAATAACGGTTAACAATAGTCTCTTTAAATTTGTATCTTGTCTGAAGTGAAAGGGGAATTAAAATATCCATGGACGAGAGTTAAATGTTAGGAATGAAGATGGAAGAGGGATCTTTTCTGGAGCACTTCCAGTTTAGAAGTGGTTTTTTAAGACTACAAAAAAAGAAAAAAAAAGAAACAGGATATTTAAGGCCACAGATCAGAAGAAAACATCTTCTAAGGTCATGGTTCAAATCAGTGGAGAACATCATGTGCTTTTCATGTAAGTCTCTTGGCTGGAAAACAATTAGGGGAAAATGATACTTATGTTCTTCGATGGCTAAGAAACTTCTTGATTAGATATATGAGTGTCCTGGACATGGGAGAGATAATTTGTTATACTCCCAAATTCTAATCATTTTTCTTTGTGTCTGTCTAAATTTGTTGCACTTCCTAGAAGCCCCACCCGAGAAAAGGAGGTTCTGTGGCGTAGAATTTTTGAAGGCTTGAGACTCAAGAAATCTAGACTCTTGGATATAGTTTGAAGACAAGAAGAAAGCACAGATTTTCATTACTAAGAGAGTCACATCAGGCTTTTCATTTGTCCAGTTCCAATGAAAGGCTTTATTATTACCTTTTCTTTTACTAATTAAAAAAAAAAACCTTCACTGAGATATTTTTATCATACAATTTACTGAGTTAAAGCATATAATTAGGTGGGTTTTGATATATTCACTGTAACATACAGCTGCTAGCATATTTCATCATGCCCTTTAAAAACCCTCTACCAGTCATCACTCACGAGCTTCTCATCCCCTAAGAAAACTCTGGCTTCATGGATCTGCCCATCCGTGTCAGGGTCTCTTGTGTGTGTGACTGATTTCACTTAGCTTCCTGTCAGCGGCCATTCATCTATGTCATAGCTTGTTTCACTACTTCATTCCATGGTATGGACACTAGTGTTTTGGTTATCTGTTCATCAGCTGATGAAAATTTATATTGGTTCTGCCTTTTGGCCATTATAAAGCTGCCATGAACATTTATTTAGGTGTTTTTGATTCTCCATGTATTTTCATTTATCTTGAGCCTAAAACTCAGAGCGGAGCTGTTGGTCTTATGGTAACTGTTTAATAATTCAGTCCCTGACAAACTCTTTTCCGAAGCGTCTTCCCCATTTTACATTCCCAGCAGCGATATATAATGGTTCAGCGTTCTCCACAATCTCCCCAGCTTTCTATTTTTTGTCTTTTTTTTTTTAATGGTCAACTATCCCAGCAAATGTGAAATGGTAGCTCATTGTGATTTTAAATTGCATTTTCCTGAACACTGATGTTGAATATCTTTTCATGTGCTTATTAATAATTTATGTATCTTCTTTGGTAAAGAGGTTTTTTTGGGGGGAGAGGGGAATCCTTTGTCTAGTTTTATTTGGATTACTTGTCTTTTTAGTACTGAGTTTTCAGAGGAAGTTTTATATTTGTATGCAATTCCCATATTATATTGGGGGGGGTGTTTTCTCCTGCTTTGTGCTTGTCTTTCACCTCTCTTCGTGGTATCATTCGCCACACACACACATTTTCAGTTTATGGGGGAAGGAGCTCCTATGCAGTGTTCTGGTGAGTATCCGCTGACTGGCACTGCAGCTCTGGGCAGAGGCCCGAGGCTGTGGCCCTGTGGATTACCCAGACCATCCTGCAGGACGTTAGCTGGCAGTGGTAGGCCCAGGTGGTGCCAGGGATCATACCAGGATCAGCCCGAATGCAAGGCAGTGCACCTTTATCCTTTGTATTTGGGCGTTAGGTCTAAGAATCACTGCTGTATAAATTGCCTTCTGAGAGTTAATAGTTCTAACTCTTTCTTATAGGACTATGATCTATTTGCAGTTAATGCTTGGGTGCCAAAAGGGCCATAGCAGCTTTGGCGGGGGACAAAGGGTGGGAAGCACCTGGTGCCAGGAATTGGACATTGGGCCTGAGCGTGCAAGACAGCCAGCCACTCTGCCACCCTGCCAGGTGCACCACAGCGCCCCCCCACCTCCCCATCTTCATTTAAAAAATTTGTGGATATTCAGTTGTTCCAACACCATTTGTTGTTGTTGTTGTTGTTTTCTTTTTGGGTCACACCTGGCGATGCACAGGGGTTACTCCTGGCTCTGCACTCAGGAATTACTCCTGATGGTGCTCAGGGGACCATATGGGATTCTGGGAATCGAACCTGGGTTGGCCGAGTGCAAGGCAAACACCCTACTGTGCTATCGCTCCAGCCCCATCCAACACCATTTGTTAAAAACAATGTTCCTTGCTGTTGAATACTGTTAGTACCCTTGCTGAAAAGTAATCAACTATCAGTTTAAGGGTTTGTTTCTGGTCTTTCGATTGTCTTCTGTTGATCTATTTGTCTGTCCTTGTGATAGTACCAAGGAGTGGTCCTGACTTTAGCTTTAGAGTAACTTTCAAAAGCAGAAAATGTCAGTCTTCTGATGTTCCTTTCAAAGATTGGTTAACAATTCTGAATTCCTGTGTTAATTTTATGATTTGCTTGCCCGTTTCTATAGAGAAACCAGCTAGGATTTTGATAGGTATTGGCATTGAGCCTGTAGATAAACTTGGGTGAAATTGACATCTTAACAATATGAGTTCTTCTTATTTATGAGCATGAAGTGTTTTTCTGTTAGATGCTTAATTTTTTTAAAAATCATAGTTGTCAGTATTCAACTATAATATTGATACTGCTTATATTTATTCCAAGTTATTTTATTCTCTTTCATAATTATGAGGGGAATTAGTTTTCTTAGTGTCACGTTCAGATTATTCATTGCTTGTGCCCAGAAATGCAGTTGATTTATGTATGTTGATCTCGTCTCCTTCAACTCAGTTGAACTTGCTTAGTTCTAATATCTTAATAGTAGGTTACACAGATTTTTTTTAAATGTATCACATCATGTCATCTGATATTTCTCCCAGTCTACATGTCTCTTATTTTATATTCTTAATTGCTTAATTGCCTTATCTAGAAGCTTTGGAGCTACAAGGGCTTTTTAAACTTTTTCACTCATGACCCTTTTTTGCCCGAGAAATATGACAAGTTCTGTGTGCAACACGGCAGATTCATTACAGCTTGAGTTTGAATTAATTTTGAGCATTCCTTTCACTGGTGCCAGGTTTTGTGTGTGTGTGTGCTTGTGCATGTGTGTCCGTGTGTGTGTGTTTGTGTGTGTGCAACTTCCACATTCAGTTATGAGTTGCAGGGCTATGTGAGGTTGTGAGCCACAGTTTAAGAAGCTTAGCTTTAATACAGTGCAGAGTAGAATGGTGGGAGCAGTCGTCCTTGTCTTTCTTCTTCTGGAGGAAACCCACTGCCTTTCACCATTGAGAATGGCACTAGGTGTCAGTGTTGGTTTCATTAATTAATTTATTTATTTTGCTTTTTGGGGTCATACCTGGCGGTACTTGGGGGACCATATGGGATGCCGGGGATTAGAACTCAGGTTGGCCGAGTGCAAGGCAAACACCCTACCCTCTGTGCTATTGCTCCGGCCCTGGTGTTAGTTTTGGATATTCCTTAGCAGATTGAGGATGTTCCCATTGATTCTGATTTTGCTTTTTTTTTTTTTTTTTATGTAAGGGTGTTGAATTTTGTCAAATGCCCTTCCTTTGTCTATTGAGATGAGTATTTGGCTTTTCTACTTTATTCTAATAATCTGTATATTTCACTGATTTATTGTCAGGTGTTCAATCATTTGTACTCCTTATATTCCTAGGAGTTTTACATCTATATTCACAAGATATTGATCTGTAGTTTCTTTTCTTATGATGCCTTTTTTTGATTTTGTTGTTACTGGTCTCACATAATGAGTCAAAAAATGCACCTTTCTGGGATTTAAAAAAATGATTTGTGGAAGATTAGGGTTAATTCTTATTAAATGGTAGACTTCACCAGTGATTTCTTCTGAACCTATCTTTGTGGGAAGTGTATTGTGGCTGTCATCAAAATTGCAAACATTAACACTATTGTAAACATGCTACCACACTCACAACAGTAATTAGATAAGTAAATAAAATTACTCATTTACTTGTTAGTAATCTTCACATTTTTTATTTTATCTTGAATCTAACTTGGTTGTTTATGTCTTCTGGCAAGACGTCTAAGTATAATTTTACCTGTTCATGGAATTATTTTATAATTTGTATTTATTTAAGTTGTGATGATAGCCACTTTCTTAATTTTAGTCAATTTTTCCCTTCTTACCTATTTTTAGGGTTGATTTCTTTATCCCTGGAGTGTCTGTGGTTGGTGGCTTCTCAATCTGCTCCAGCCCCAAACTGTTAGAGCAAGAGAGAATGATAGAATTGGCCGTGAAATATGCGAACCACCCGCCTTCCCTCTGGATTCACAATCAGGTGAGCAAAGTGCCTGTTTCAACTGGGAAATCTGGGCCTTGTACAAAATTTGTGTTCAGTTCACTTAATATCCTCCTAAGAAATAAAGGCTTCATAAAAGAATATCTGCTCACAGAGATTTCCTCTGTATCCAAATTTCCAATTCTGGAAGGTCAACGAGGCAGAATTTTGAGGGGGTTGGGGTGTGGGTGGTATGGGGTGTTGGCAGTGCTGCTCGGGGATTTCCTAGCTCAGTGCTTAAAGGACCGTATGCTGGGGATTAAACCAGGGTCGACAGCTTGCAAGGCAAGCACCTGAACCCCTTTGCGCTCTCTAATTCAAGGAGTCTCTTTTTGAGGCATTCAGGCTAACTCAGAGATACCCGGGGACCTGGTAATATCTTCTGGGTTTCCAAAAAAGGATCCAGCTGAACACTTTAGGGTTAAAACAGTTCTCTTTGTATGCAAGTTTTTGAAAACTAACTCTCTTTACCTATGTCACGTTTAATAGCAAATCTGCAAATCAAATTACTTTGTCCTAGAATAAATAAAACTTCTCTGCCTAAGTAAAGAGAACTAAATTCCTTCTTAATTTGGAGGGGGAGATAGTGCCTGGTTACATAGCGCGCTGAGCGCTGCCTAATCCGTGATACCATTGTCTCCCTGGCTCAGTCTCTGGAGAGCTCCTCACTCCGGATCCTGAGAGAGAATTCACATTTGCTGTTAATAACTCCTGCTTCAACACGGGCTCAGCCCAGCCCTCCACAGACGGCTGCCATTACGTGCTGGAACTCTCCTAACAAAGAGTATGCTCAGAGCAGAGTTACTTCTCTTTTGTCCGACTATCTGCTCTGTTTTCACCGCCTTTGTCTTTGCGTCTAGCATGTGCCTTCTGTTCTTAACAACGGGCTCCGTCCCACCACAGCTATTTCCTTATTCCCCACAGTTTATCCCCAAAGAATGGACTGTGCAGATACGACTTTACCAACACCACCCTTAGCTCCTTCTCCTGGAAATGATCACGAATCAACAAAAGAAAACAGAATACAAAAGCTCCAACTTTATTTTCTGCAGAACTTGGAGACACATTCCAACACATTTGACAGAGAATTGTTGAGTTCTGCAGGAACCACCCGGGAATAAGCAAGAGAGAGTGCGCGCTGCAGCAGTAGGCCTCACAGAGCGCCCACAGGAAATACAGAGGAAGGGGGGTGGAGGCATGGATGTGTACCCCCTGGCCACTGCTTACGTTCCCATGCATTACGCAGAGCTCCTGGGTATGGGATGTAAGCGTCCAGGCTCCTCAAAAGACCACAAGAGAAACTGAAATCCGGTTTTTACTCTCAGGGCTTGGAGGAACTCCATGGCTTGCCTCCAGAGATAGCTGGGGGTAGCGGAGAGAGGAGAGAGTTGCGGAGAGAAAACCTGGTTCACACAGAGACAGAGAATGAGAGAACCAGGTGGGGGCGGGGGTTGGTCTGGGACATTGGAACATAAACCTTTTATTAGGGGCCATGGGTGGAGTGTTTTGGGGTTCCTGGGCTAAGGCAGGACTGGTCAATTTAAAGCAAAGAGACTGAACTCTATCGGGGTTTTATCTGGAGATGTTCAGAAGGCCCTGGGGGGCAGGGGCAGCGCCTTATCACACAGGCCGTTGGGAACGTCATATCTGGCACTTACATTTACTTGTGGCTCTGCAGGCTGTTAACTAGGGCATGTGTTTGCATCTGCGGCTGGTGTCAGTTTGAGGCCCCCCACAGACTGTTTGATGGAAACAGAAATGCATGCTAAGGCAGCAATACCACAGAAGAGCTTTGCTAAATTCTCAGCATTACCATTTTCTGCAAAGAGGTGTGGGAACAAGGTTGAGTTCAAGGTCCCAGCTAGACACAATTCGGCTCAGTTTGGGAGTGGTGAACAAAGAGCCACACAGATAATCCATGTTTGTAGGAAGCAGGAAGTCCCAGTGGTGGTCGGAGAGAGCGTTTGTGTTGTTGGAAGCCAGCTAGCTTCGGACTCTCCCTCAGATCATCGCACCCTCCCTCCAAACAGTTGATCCAGAAAAGATCCTTATTCATCTTAAGTCACGTGAAAGAAATAAAAAACATGAGTAAGTGTAGTCACACCGTGTAATCATGGATTGGAACAACTCGACAGTCAGAAATCAATTCTCCTTAAATGAATCGTGATGTCACAACAGTGAACAGAACATCAGCAGGACTTTTTATAGATCTGTGCAAACCAGTTCTAATATGTATCTCTTAGAGCAAGGAGGTAGAATTTCATTTTTTACTTTAAATTAAAAAACTTTTTAAAATTGGGCCATATCTGGCTATGCTCAGGGCTTAGTCCTGTCTGTGCTCAGGAATCACTCCTGACAGGGCTCAGGGGACCATACGTAGTGCCTAAGATTAAACCTAGGTCAGGTCAGGCCACACATGAGGCAAGTGCCCTACCAGCTGTATTATCACTCTGGCCCAACGACGTAGAATTTTGAAACAGTTTGGAAGAAAGTAAGTAAAGTAGTAGTAGACACATTACACAAATATCATTGAAGTACAGCTAAGTTAATCATATTAATCAGAACAGTATGGTATTGGTAAAGAGACAGATCCATAGATCAAGGGAACAGAATAAAGAGCTCAGAAATTGACACCCGTGTGATCACTCAATTTTTGACAAGAAGGTGCTAAAGGAATTCAGTGGAGAAAGAAAAGCCTTCCCAGCAAACGCTTCTGAACAATGGGGTCTTATCAAAGGGATGCACAGGACTGGCTGACAGGCAAGAGAAACTCTATCACAAAGGTCATTGGGGAAATCATATTTGGAATTTGTATGTACATATGTTTAAAAAATGGGAACTTTGACCTCAATCTCATACTTTATATTCAAAAATTGACATGTTGTTGCAAAACACACTGTTCTCAGGATTTTTTTTTTTAATAGATTCCAAACTAGGAGAAATTGTCTCAGCTCTCCAACCAAGGATTTTATGAAAAACTCTCAAAAGAACACAAGCAACAAAATTTTAAAATGGGCTAGGATTGAACAGACATTTCCCTAAGAAGGGCTAGAGAGATGATATTCAAGGGTTAAAGCATTTGCCTAGCCTGAGGTAGACCCTGGTTTGACCCCCAGCATCACATATAATCTCCCAATCACTGCCAGGAGTAGTCACTGAGCACTGCGGGGTATGGCCCCCCAATCCCCGACCCCCAGAAGGAGATGAGGATAAATATGCAGTGAAAAGATACTCGGCATCATTAACCATTAGGAAAATGCAGATTAGAGCCATACATAGTGGGATACCCCTAGCAGCTTATTAGAATGAGCAAAAATGTAAATTTGGACAATACCAACTGTCAACAACGATCCAAATCAACGGAAACGCTCCCGTTTGGCTTATCTCACTCGTGAGCAGGTAGGCAGCAGCACCACAGGCAGTCTGGAAAACATTTTGACAGTTTCATATGAAGTTAAAGATAGAATTTAACTTCCTGGTATCTTGCTCTTTATTTTGGAGAACTAGAAGCTCTGTTGATTTTAGAACCTATCCATGAATGCTGTTAGCAGTTCTAGTCATACATACAAAATAAAAGCATTCTGGTGTGGTACCCCAAAATGGAAACAACCCAAATGCTCCACACCAGGTAAGTTAGTAATACACTGTGGTATGATCAGCCCACAGATTGGGCCCCTGTCCAGCCCCTCAGAGGGGTGAACTTCTGATGTAGCCCAACAGAGTGGACTCTGGGGTCTCACTGTTGAGTGATAGGAGCAAGTTGCCTCGGGCTGTGTACCATGTAACTGATCATTATTTATTTTTTTAATATATTTTTAATGAATCACTGTGAGATACAGTTACAGACTTAGAAATCTTTGTGCTTATGTTCCAGTCATACAGTGATCGAGTACCCATCCCTCCACCAGTGCCCGTTCTCCACCACCAGTGTTCCCAGTATCCCTCCCACCACCCTCCACCTCATTCCCCCTTCCTGCCTCTGTGGAAGGCATATTCCCTCTTTCTCTCTCCTTTCAGGTGTTATGGTTTGCAACATAGGTAGTAAGTGGCCATCATGCTTGGTCTATTGTCTACTTTCAGCACGCATCTCCCATCCCGAGCGTAACCTATCATTCTTATTGCATTCTAGAAGACTAGAGAGTTTGGGGAGGGAGCTTTTTGGGGTGATGGAATTTGTATATATCTTGACAGTGGTGGTCATTGGCACTAATCTGCCTACAAAATTCATAGAACTGGACACCAAAGCGGGGCGGGAGGAGTTATAGCATGAGGTTGTTTTAAGAGTAAGAAGGTAAGAAATCTAGAAGGGTGGGCACTTAATGCACACAGCTTCCTGCTGTGTTTCTCATGTCACCGCATGCCCCTTCAGGACCCTCGGGTGTCTGCCTTTGTGTTCCCTTTACAAGTGGTCACATCTGACCCTCCTCCCGGAACCCCCCTTTGGCGTGTGGCCTCAGCTGCCTCCTTCCTCAGTGGTGTCTCCTTGGACTTCCCACCCGTCACTGTCTCTGAGTGTTTGTATAATGCCCCTGGGGTGGGGACAGCCAGGTGTCCTGGTGTCCCCATGCTCAGGATTACAGCCAGCTCAGCACCCCCGCTACACGTGCACGCCCTCTCCGCCCGCTGTCCCTCCTGGCCTGCCCGTTCCTGCCCGGTCCACAGCGCCCTGCTTGGTTTCATGCCTCATTGGCATTTTAATGGAGGAACTTACTCTCGGAGGCGGTAGGGAATCTCCGCCCGCACTGCTTGAACACACAGCCTAATTGTACGGCCTGCTCCACGCGGCCCGTGGGGGCTGCAGACTGCCTTGATGAGGGCGGATTGTGCTTGGAACCCTCTCTGGTGCCTTTCCCCCCCCCCCTCCTGAGGATTTGTCTTATTAAGCCATTAAGGTGGACAATGAAGGCACGTGAGTGTCTGGGTGGCCGCAGGCTGCCCCGCGGGGACAGGAGATAAAGTGCTGGAAATGTCTTCCTTTATTTTATCTGCCTTGGCTCAAGCTCCTGGCAGGGGAAAGGGTTCTAGGCAGCTATTGTGTGTCGGGCCGCAAGTACCAAGGAAGGCTTGTTTCCTTGGCAAGTAGCAGTTCTCTTGCCAGATGAGACCCGGGGCCGCGTGCGGGGGGCAGCGAGCTTCCCTCCACATTCTGCCGTCGGGGACTTGGAGTCTTGCGCTCACCCGATTCGGCCGCTTTTCTGGGTCCACAAGAAACAACCGTGACTTTTGATTCTTTCCAGGTGCTGGCAAATTAGAAACTAGGTCTCACGAAGACAATTTTGTTGCTCAAGAGATGACAGACTCTGGGGGATTCCTGTTTTCCTGGGGCACGTTTTCCTGCCAATTTGGGGGCTAAAAGGACTCTGGTCTCTAAAAACAGTAACCAGAGGCGTTGCCTGTTGTCATTGCTAAGGACCATTGGAGAGAATTGTTTCTCTTTCATCTCTTCATCTCCTTTAGTTTCTTGTGCCTAAGGAGAGCGGGGAAGTGCATGTTCGGGGGGGGGGGTGCGGGGGGCAGAGAGAGGAAGTCCATCTTCAGTGTCAGGCAGAGATGCTGCACATTTTAAAGCACTTTGCTCCCCAGGGCAGAAAATCTAGGATTTTAGTTACTTCTGTCAGTATGCATCCTTGCAGCTAATTTCCCTTGTCAAACACGAGAACAGAGGAGAAGAAAGAGAAGCGAGAAAGAGGAGAGAGAGAGACATGGGGACAGACAGAGAGAGGGAGAGGAGAGAGACACAGAGACAGACAGAGAGAACAGGGTTAAGCCACTTGCTTTGCATGCAGCCTACCCTGCTTCAGACCAGGGCACTGCATATGGACCCCTGAGCACTGCTAGGAGTGATCTCTGAGCACAGTGGCAGGAGTAAGCCCTGAGCACCAGTGGGTGTCACACACCCTCCCCCTCACCCCTGAAGTGAGAACCCACTTAGCACCACTCATGTAAAGTTCTCCTTCTTATTTAATTTGATGCGGGCTTCTCGCTACCCTCCCCCGGCTCTCAGAGAAAGGATTCTCATTCCCTTAACAGCTCTTTACCAAAAGTGACAGAGATTGTGAGTCCCAATAATTTCCCTTTTCCCTGTAGATTTGCTCTAAGATGAGCTCCTCTCTAAGCCGCAGAGGCCCAAACCCAGAGCCTGGCACAAAGTACTGAACATCTACCTGCCATGCGAGGGGCCAAGAAGTGAGGGCTGAATGTGCACTTTGAGGGGTGCTGAGAAGGACGTTGTCACCGAGTAGGAGGGCGTTTGTCTGCCTGATCATTGTCGGGAGTGTGCAGTGGCCCCAAACTGCTCCACACGCCGCTTTGCTTCCAGTGATGGGAGGAAGCAGACCCCCTCGCAGGCTTCAGTGACGATTTCCACGACCCTGTGGTAGGGAGCACAGCAGCCCCAGGAGCCTTCCCCGAGGCGTGGCTGCCCACTTTCCAGAGGCCATTCCACGGAGGCCCAGCAGACTTACAGGGCTGGCAGGTTAGATATCAGCCTTCTGACTTCTCGACCAGCGCGCTGATCTCTAGACTCAGGCCCGTCAGCCAGATCAGAGCCAGTGCCCCTCTCTGGAGCTCTCCGAAGGTGAAATTGATAGTTCATATAATCGACACACAGAGAAACATCAGAGAGAGCTAAATTCTGTCCATGATGCAAAGGAGAAGCAGAGGAAAGGGCACATCAGATGGAGGAGGCGGCATGGAGGCGGGGAGGGGGGCGGTGGCCGCTCCACAGTGTGGGGTCACCGTGAACGCCCCATTTGAACCACAGCTCACACAGCATGTCGTGGGGAAGGACCGTGTGTGCACGTGACCAACAGGGACGTGGTTTTCCAGAGCAGCCAGGATGCTTGGTGGAGGTTGGAAGCTAGTGGAGTGGAAGTTTGGCCTCGTGGCTGCATTCTGGAAAATTCAGAGTCAGAGCCTTGCTTGTGTGTGAGGCCCTGAGTTTGATCCCCAGCACCTCAGCCAAGCCCTGCCATATGTCTGGCCCCCCTGGCCAGCCCTGGACTCCCGCCGTGGCTGGTTTCAAACGGCAGGGCCCGTAGGAACCGACTCTCAGCACTGCCGCAGGATTGACTTGCCAGATAATTTGGGGCAGCTCTCACGACCCAGGACCTCTGGGATCTCTTGCTCTGCCTGCTGCACGTCAGGTGGACCCCCGACCCCAGGGCATCCGGTGACAGTAAGAAAGGGACCCTGCAGGTCTCCCCTCGTGACGCACAGGTGCCTTCCCCTCCCGAGTTTCCGCTACGAGTGGAACCTCCTAGGCCCTGCTTTATACGCGTGCGAAATGCGGGTTCCCAGCCCTTCCTGTGAAGCCTCTCTCTCTAACGGTTTGGGTTCCGGGGACATTATCGCCCCGGGCTGCATGGCTGGCTGAAGCCTGAGTGCCAGGGCTGACGGGGTCCCGAGAGGGGCCTTGAGGAAGCCCAGCTGGCACCCAGTTTGCAGCCCCAGCGAGCCCAGGGCAGCCGCATCGAGACTGGCGCCCCGTCCCGCCGCTCTCAGCTCACAGCTTGGATCAGACCGCACACGGTCAGAGGAAACCCATACTTGGAACTGTCCCCCTGAGACCCCCACCACTCTCCGGGCCCCGTGTCCTATATAAAGGCTGCACACAGGACAGCATTACCAAAGCGGTCACCTTTTCTCAGCACCAGAGCGGCTGTGCGGCCTCATCAACCAGGTCGTGGCAGCCGGGGACAAAGTGGAAACGATGCCCGGTGGCCTGGGAGAAGGGAGAGGACGCCTCTGGGTGGGAATGCGGGCGCTTGCGCAGGGGCGCGTGTGGCGGACGCGTCCCGTGCTCAGGGGACTAAAGGCTCTCTTCTCCCCGGCCTCAGTGCAAGCTGGACTCCGAAGTGGCCCTGAGAGTGGGCGGAGAGTTCTGCTTTGACCCTCAACCTACAGATGCCTCGAGAAACCTCGTGCTGATCGCGGGGGGAGTCGGCATTAACCCTCTGCTGTCCATCCTGCGACACGCGGCCGATCTCCACAGAGAGCGCGCGAACACGGGAAGTGGCTACGAGACGGGGCAGATCAGACTCTTGTACAGCGCGAAGAATACCAGTGAGCTTCTGTTTAAGGTGAGTGACACCGGGGCCGTCTCACGGGGTGCCAGGGAACCTCCCCGGCCCTGGGGGGGGGCCGCGCCCGAGTTTCAACAAAAGGCGACTGAGGCTTCTGATATCTCCTGATGGACGCACGGGCACATCCTACTCAGACAGTTTCCCCGGGCCTAGTGGCGAGGGGGCCTCTCAGAGAAAGGCAGGAGAGTGGGGAGAGGGCCCAGTGACATCTCTGGGGCTTCCAGAGAGTCAGGGGGCTTTGGAGCTGCAGGAGTAGGTGAGGCACCAGAGTTGGGACCCAGCTGGGTAAACGGGAGCCCCCCACTCCGCCACCCTGCCCCACCCCCCCCTCCCACCGTCGTTGTCACTGCCTCTGTTGAAATGAAGTACATTTGATGGCGAAAGCTTTCACTGTGCAGCTGCGAGGATGAACAAAAGAATAAAGCCAGTTAAAAGACACAACTGTGGTCAGTGAAGCTGCTGCCTAATTGCCAAGGCTGGAGAAAAAGGGAAGAGATAAAACAAAAACAAAGCCCCTCCCCGAGAGTCTCCGTAATATGCTTGTTAGCATATTCAGATTTCAGTGGCAGCCAGCTCGCCCCCCTGTCCCCCGGGCGCAGGCCCCAGCCAGGGAGGCAGCGGGCTCTGGAAGGGGAGCGTGTGCGTGCCCCGGTGTGGACGGGATGGGCGTGGAGGGACGGCGGCCGCGGCGGGCGCACATCTGTTTTGATTTTTCCAAAATTGTAGTGTGACCAAATATGTTTGACATTCCAGCAAAATATCCTCGATTTAGTAAATGAATTTCCTGAGAAGATTGCATGCAGTTTGCATGTTACCAAGCAGACTACACAAATCAGCGCAGACCTCAAGCCGTATATCACGGGTGAGTCCCCCGCAGCTGTTTTGACTGGGTCTGCGCCGTGCGTGCTTTGGTTGACACTGCAAGTTGGGAGTCCTGGCTGGGAATGTGACCCCTCGGGGCTGGAAAGAGGGTTCAGCCCAGGAAAATGTGGAGGTGAAGTTGCCATCCGTAGGCTCCCTCCCAGCCAGGTTCAAAATGCTTTTTCCCCAAGTCTCCGTCGTCACTTTAAGGTGTTCTGAATGTCAGCATACACGGGATTTCTAGTCCAGCTCTGGCCCAATCAATTCCCTTCCTCCTTTATTTCATGACAGTCTGAATCACTGGTGGTTTCACCTGGTCAGAAGGATTCTTCCAAAGGAAGGATTTTTCTTTATTCACTTTATTCACTGGCCGGCAGCCCTCCCGAATCTCCAGCAGACATCAGTGAGCTGGCTGGCTGAAGAGCACCCTAAGACGAGCTTCCTTGCTCCCTCAACTTTGCTTGTAACCACGTGAGGCAGCCTGTGCAGGCCGCTGCTGAGGTCCACAGCCCTTGACGCCCCCAGCAGGGAGGGGGTGCCCGGGATCCCACTCCATTCACTAAGCTGGTGACACTGACAATAAACACTGCGGCCGAGTTGTAGCTGGTCCTCCCTTTCTGCAATACAGACACGCCAGGTTTCCACTGACGATTATTCAAGTTGTTGTTGTTGTTGTTGTTGGCAGAAGGAAGAATAACGGAGAAGCAGCTAAGAGATCATATTTCCAAAGAAACGTTGTTCTATATCTGTGGCCCACCTCCGATGACAGACTTTTTCTCCAAGCAGCTGGAAACCAGCCAGGTTCCCAGAGAGCACATCTGCTTCGAGAAGTGGTGGTAGGAGGCGAGCAGAGGGGCAGAAGCGAGTGACGGGCGGCCGGTCAGGAGACGGCCAGCCTGTATCCACTGTGGCAGGAAGAAGCTACCCGGTTTCTGTCGCATTTTTGAAGGCTGAGAATTCCCTGAGCAGCCTGGGGAGCACGGAAAACTCAGCAGACAGACTTCAATTCACTTTTTTTTTTTTGACAAAGACTTCATTGAGTGAGCTACTTTTGACCAAGATTGGCTTTCTTTTATAAATGACTGTTTGATTATCTCGCAATGTACCTTAAATAAAGTCAATAAAGACTTGCTTTCTCCCTGGGCGGGGGAAAAGACATCTCCATACATCTAACCGTATGAGAATATGGTTTTGTGTGTGGCGGTCAGTGAGTTAACAGCAGCAGGTATCTCTGAGACTCAGTAAACGTGACTTAAACACACTTTTGATTCCGTGTCGAGAGTGCTTTTCTTTCATGTCTTGTTGGACGAGCCTGCACCCTGGCTTCTTGGGACCTGCAGAGTGAGGTTTGGAAATTGAGAACTTGTAGAAACACCGAGTCAGAGGAATTGAAGATCCAGCAGGTGTTCTGGATGTCGATGAGTCGCTGTTGGCTTCTCTTCCGGCGAATCTCCTTTCTGTGTTCTGGGTCTTGGCCGCCTGCCTTCATGCTTCATGGAGAAGTAGCGGCTTGTTGATGGCAAAGACGTGGGCGACCACTCGGTTCCACATGGAACCTGCACCCATGGCCGGACTACCGGGTTATGGAAGTGTGCTTAGGGTTGATTGGCGGGTACAGAGTCACTTCCAACACCTGCTCCTCTACTGCTCATTCCTGTCCTTTGCTGGGGCTGTTCTTGGCACCAGCTGTTCCTTGATACTTCTTTGTTGAATGACTGAAAGAGAGCAGTCAGTAGTGAAGTCCTTACTAACCTGCGGCCTTCAGGCAGGCAGGTCCTGTCTTGTCCCTTGCCTTGTGCCACCTGTACCTTGACTGGACATGCCAGGAATAGTCACTGCCGGGAGGGAAAGGCCTGGGCAGAGCTGGGCAGCAGCATGGCAGGGTCCTTCAGGGTCCTTCTGTCTGCAGGAGTTTGGGCAAAGATGTTCCTTCTTGTGACACGGCACTCTTTCCTCGTCTGCTTTAGAGGGCAGAGAGCCTGGTAAGAGTCTGTGTGTTTCGGTTTTGAGTGTTCGTTTGGGCGCTGGTGCTTTGCAGATAAGGAATCTAACATTGGGTCTTTTCCCAATTGTTCACCATGCAGCGGGGCCTCCTGTGAGCCACTGAGATCTTCTCGGGCCCCACCAGGCCGTCTCCAGGCTGGCATGGAGCCCTGAGACAAGGGCTGCGCATGGGACCCTAGTCAGTAGCCTCTATTTAAAAAAAAATCTTATGGTGTGTCCGAGAGATGGCACAGAGCTAGGGCACTTGCCTGTGACCCCCCTCCCAGCACAGATAAGGGGACGTACTAGCTCAAAAGAGCGCAGGTGTGGGGATGGGCCCCTTGAGCGTCACCAGGAATAATCCTTGTGCACAGAAGAACCTGGAGTATACCCTGAGTGCCACCAAGTGTGAGGTGTGGTCCCCTCAGGAAAAAAGAAAATCCTCTCACATCTCATGGAAACTTTAAAAAATGAACTCTCACATGTCTCCTACCTGGCTAGAATGACTCAACGTTCTATTAATTTTATCTAAAACTGAACTTGAAAAAAAATTTTCAGTGACATGGTTTATAATTTTACAGATATGCCAGTGGTCAAGATTTATGTCGACAGCATTCCTGCACATCCACCATGAGTGCCCGTTTTTTTCCTCCACCTTTGTCGCAGGGTCTCCCCGCACCCACCACCACTGCAACACCCCCGCCCCGCTTTCCATTTCTCTTGCTCATATTTACTGAATGAAATCCCAGTGATGATAACCAGTCCCCCGTAGACATTTCTCACAGTCTCTGGGTCATTTGTCCCACAGGCTTTCCCAGGTTTTGATCCCCGCTTACTGTTTTCTCAGGATAATTTAAAGCAGTTCTCTAACCTCTTTCATGGAAACTGATACTGAATGTAAAGCTTCTTCAGATTTAAATTCAAGATTTTGTTTTCCCCAAGCATACATTGCCGACAATGTTGTGTACTTCCTGTTTCATCACACAAGGAGGCTCTAAGTGGCCAGCTTTCATTGCTGATAAGATGGGCCACTGGGTTCAGCAGTCATCATTCCAATACTTCCGACACTAAGTACTTTGTCAACCTTTCACAATATTATCTTAGGAGCTATTAATCATTGCCTATACCTTCTATTTCATGAAGGATTAGTTGCCCCAACTTTGAATGTCCCCAAGTAAGTTTTAGCAGAAAAGACCGAATCGTTGCTTGATTCTTTCCTTCTGCCAGTTAGCCATTATGTATCCCCTAGAAACCTCGAGATGAGGTAAGATTTCTTTCATTCCTGTTTTTTCAAACATGTGATTGTTTTTACCCATTGTGGTCCCTTTTTCCATGTTCTGCTTGTTTGGGGTTGCCTGTTCTGTATTAGTGGCCCACACTAATTCATAGGGATGACGAAGTGTAGGACTCTAAGAGATGCAAAACTGTTGAAAGAATAGGATGGAGGAAAAGGAGGTGTGTATGGGGTCAGGAAGCTAGATGATAAAGGGTTCCAAGCAGATTGGACTGGTCAACCTGTCATACTCATATACAACAATGAAGGGTGAGTTTGGATGAGCCATCAATGACTTAGCCAACATTGTGATCTTTATAAGATAGCCGGGAGGACTAAAAACATTGGAAGGGGTTTAGAAACAATTTAGAGGAAAGAAATTATTCAGTTAGTAAGTTATAAAGATTTCAAATAGCTTTATGCTAGAGGAAAGGTAAAAGATTAGGATAACAGCCAGAAATGGAAGTGGGTCTAGAGAACTCCTTTAAAATTATATCATTCTTATATTTATTATCTTCTTTATCTCTTTATCTCATTTTGTGGGTCATACATAGTGATGCTCAGGGGTTACTCCTGGCTCTGCACTCAGGAATCACTCCTGGTAGTGCTCAGGGGGCCATATGGGATGCCATGGATCAAATCCAGCTTAGCTCCCTACAAAACAAGCACCCTATGCGCTATACTGTCTCTCTAGCTGCTATGTTTTGTATCAGTATAGCAATGCTTTTTTATTAAATTAAAATAGGTGAAGGTTTACAGATGAGCTGCAAAAATAGTACAGGGCTCCCATATGCTTTCATCCTGCTACAAATATCTGAATCCCTCTTCTCCTCATCCTATTCTTTTGCCTAGAACGAACTTCTCTACAGTTGGCGAGACACCTTTTAAGACATTTTACAGCACATTAAGCACGCATATATATTCAGGCATCTACATTCATCTGGGTGTAGGTGTAGCTTTGACTGACATTTAGATTGTTCCCATTTAGGGACTGTTGTAAACAATATCGTATAAACAAACTGTCATAAAATTTTGTGCACATATTCCTTGTACAGTTCCCAGAAGTATTATTTCTGCCTTCAAAATTAACCAATATAATTGTCAAATTACCCTTTATAACGCCTAATTGAGAGATACTTTAATAGATCATGGAAGTCTTCGTTTCCCTACCTCTAGCCAGCACTAGAAAATCTAAGCCATTAAATTGTTTTTCTTAGTTGGGTAAAAGGTTTCTTGGGTTTTTCTTTTGGTTTGTTTTTGGGGCACACCGGCGGTGCTCCTTGCTTACTCCTAGATCTGTACTCAGGCCTAAGTCCTGGCAGGCTCAAGGGATCATATGGAGTGTTGAGGATTGAGCCCAGTTTGAAAAAAAAAAAAATCCTTACGCTGTACTATTGCTCTGGTCCCTTAGTAAATGGTATTTGGCGGCATGGGGGTGGGGAGGAGTGTCACCCCTGGTAATGCTCAGTGGTTACTCCTGGCTCTGCACTCAGGAAATCACTCCTGGCTCTGCACTCAGGAAATCACTCCTGGCTCTGCACTCAGGAAATCACTCCTTATGATTCTGAGAATATGGGATGCTGGGAATCTAACCCGGCTCATCTGCGTGCAAGGCAAATGCCCTACCCACTGTGCTATCACTCCAGCCCCAGTACAAGGTATTTTAAAAATTAATTCCCTATTACTGCCTTGCATTTTTTCCTAATGTGTTTTATCCATTTCTCTTACTGTGAGATTGGCGTGCCCACATTTGATGTCCATTGTGATGTCTTGCTGGCTTGTAGCTCATCATGAAAGAAAATGAATATGAATCCTCATAGGCCTGTGTATACTGCAACTATTTCCTCTGGTTTGTTACTTGTTCTGAATTGTTTACTGTATACCAGGATTGTGTTTTATTTTATTATTACTATTTTTTTAATAAGTGAGTCACCGTGAGGGTACAGTTACAAATTTACCCATCTTAGTCCTTGTGTTTCCCTCATACAATGTTCAAGAACCCATCCCTCCACCAGTGTCCATTTTCCACCACCAATGAACCCAGTATCCCTCCCACCCTCCACTCCTGACCCCACCCCGCCTCTGTGGCAGGGCATTCCATTTTGTTCTCTCTCCTTTTGGGTGTTGTGGTTTGCAGTAGGGGTATTGAGCGGCCATTGTGTTCAGTCTCTAGTCTACTTTCAGTACGTTTCTCTCTTCTCACGCGGGGTCCCCAACCACATTTTACTTGGTGTTCCCTACTCTATCCGAGCTGCCTTTCCCCCAGCATGTGAGGCCAGCTTCCAAGCCATGGAGCCAACCTCCTGGTGTATACCAGAATTTTAAATGAGTCTATGTTGGTCTTCCTTGGCTTTTGTTGTTATGTTTTTTTTGGGGGGGAGGGATACTCATATAGCAGTGCTCAGGGGACCCAGGGGCCATCCCTATGATTCTTGGCCAGCTGGCCCAGGTGGTTCATTGCTGGGCCTGAGGATATGGTGCTGCTCAGGCCCTATGATGTCGTCAAGGAGCACCAGGATTACCTCAGTGGTGCTTGGGAGCCTCTAGGGCTGCCCCTGGTGGTATCTCTAGGGGCTGTGTGGTGCTGCAGATCTGCATGCCTCTAACCCCATCCTAGCTCCTTGGGCTCTGACTCCTATGTTGTCTCTAAATGCTGGTTTTTTAAGGGGACTTAGCATTCTTAGGGACCACCAAGACTATGCCCAGAGTCAGGAGACCAGTGGCGCTGGGCATTGAGCACTGAACCTTGTATATGCCAGACATGGACTTTATCCCTTTATCTCCCCCACCCACTGTGACTTTTATGGATATATGCTTTTCTAATAGTTGACTGTCTTCAATCCTTTGGGAGATTGGGATCTGCCTTTTCCCATCTGGCGGGCCATGTGTCTCTCCAGTCGTCTTGTCCCACTTATCAGATATTCCATACTTTCCTCAGTAGTTGAAAGGTCTCCATTTCACATACTAAATTCCCCCCTACAGATTTCCCCTTAGATGCGCCATTCTGCTTCATCCGTCTCTGTTCCTGCTCCAATAATCCCAAACTGTTTTGATTACTTTAGCTCAAGAGCATAGTCGGTGCACTTCTCCAGAAATTTGTATTTGTCTCGATGCATCTGCATAGCTCCCTAACGCCACTTTCATAGGTCAGCTGATACAGGGAGAGGAATGGGAAGCAGAAACTCGGGTTAACCTAAGCTTGGTGGAGTCTAGGTTTGAGGTAGTGCTCTGTCAGTTGAACAGGACGACAGAACATAGCACTTGAGCATTTGAGCACTTGGTTTTACTTCATTAAATTTTTCTACTACATGTAGGTGAGGGCTGGAGCGATAGCACAGCAGGTAGGACGTTTGCCTTGCACATGGCTGACCCACGGTCGATTCTTCCATCCCTCTTGGAGAGCCCGGCAAGCTACTGAGAATATCACGTCCACACAGCAGAGCCTGGCAAGCTCCCCGTGGCGTATTCGATATACCAAAAACTGTAACAACAAGTCTCACCATGGAGACGTAACTGTGCCCACTCGAGCAAATCGATGAACAACAGGACGACAGTGCTACGACAGTGCTACAGTACTGTGACATGTAGATGAGGTGAGGTAAGCAAGGTGACTGATACTGTCTCATTAATTTTTTTCTAATTCAGAAAAAAAGATGTTGTAATTAGAATGAAGGGAAAAGGCAGGAAGGTGCCCATGGCATGAGAGAGGAGGCTCCTAAGCAGGGTTCTCTAAAGACTTTGAAGGTGAGGTTTAGGGATACACCCAACAGTACTCCAGGCTTACTCCTGGTTCTGTGCTCAGGGATCCCTCATGGAAGTCCTTGGGATACCATATGCAATGCCTGGGTTTAAAACTTTTTTTTTTTTTTATCCAAGTAGGCTTCTTCAGTTGTTAGAGACTGTAGGAGCCTAGAGAGACAAAATAATGATCAGAGAGACAATACAGGAGTTTAGGCATTTGTCTTGCATGCAGCCAACTTTGATTTGATCCCCGACTCCACATATGGTTCCCCAAGAAGGATCCTTGGGTATAGGCCCAGGAGTACGCCTGAGTACCACTGAGTACCCCAAGAACAGAACAAAAACAGAATGGGACAAAGGTTGGTTGGCTGCATGGAATAATGGGAAGAACATGGCGCCAGGCACCTAGAAATGTAAATCATGTCTGTTGCACAACTTGCTTCCTGTGTGGCTCATGCCTCCTCCCTTGCGAACCTGCTTGCCTTATCTGTCAAGAGTTTAGGGCTATGTGACTTAAAACCTCTTTCAGCTTTACAATTTCCTGATGGCAAATGGGACCTTCGAGATGCAGGGGAAAGTGAGACTGACCATTCGGATGAGAGATGGCCAAGGATTGTCTTAACTGTCTGCAAATGTTTGATGAATTGTTGCAGCAACTGTTGTTTGCATCTCCAGCATCAACAGAATCAGAAGAAATTGCCTTGGACTGAAGCAAGGGGAAAGTTTGGGTTGATGGAAAGGACTTCTGGACTGTGCTACTGATTAAATTCTGGAGTTGTGGCCCCAGAGAAAAGATGGATTCACCATTAATAAGAAACGAAACTGACAACATTTGCCTACTGGGGCTGCAGGTGGGCCGGACTGAGACAGGGGCTGAATGCATAGTTCCCCAGCTCCGGAAAAGGAAACGTTTTAGTTATTAATTCAGCATTTTGTGGATTTAGAAACTTGGTGAGCTTGCTGACTGCCCTTCCTTCCACAATGCTTTTCTTGTTCTTTATTTGAAGAATCGGAGGTGCCCAGCCCCAACGGTTCCTAACACCGAGATCATCGCAGAAAGCATTTTACTCCGCACTCTAATTGAAAGACAATTCTTTAAAAAAAAAAAAAGTAATCTGTGTTTGTTTGGGGGCCACACCTAGCAAAGCTTAAGGATTACTTCTGGCTCAGGAATCAATACCTGATGGGTTCAGGGGACCACGTGGGGTGCCAGGGATTAAACCTGAGTTGGCCATGTACAAGACAAGAACCCAACACACTGTCCTATTTCTGCAGTCCTAAAAGATAATTCTTTTTGTTGTTATTGTTAGAACTTTCCTGTGTCTTTTTATTCTTTTTTACTGAATCACTGTGAGATACAGTTACAAAGCTTCTATGTTTGAGTTTCAGTCATACAATGATCGAACACCCATCCCTCCACCAGTGCACATTTTCCACCACCAATGTCCCCAGTACCCCCCAACACCCCCCTGCCTCTACAGCAAACAATTTCCCCCATACTCTCTCTCCACTTGCAGGCATTATGGTTTGCAATATAGATACTATCACGTTTGGTCCTTTATCTGTGAAAGATAATTTTATTTTATTTTATTTTATTTTATTGAATCACCATGACAAAAGTTACAAAGCTTTAAGGTTTAAATCTCAGTCATATAATGATCAAACCCCCATCCCTTCACCAGTGCCCCTGTTCCCCACCAAGAACCCCAATATATCCCCCTCCCACCCACCCCCGCACCTGAGTGGCCAATGATCTTCACTTTATTCTCTCTATATTTTGGATACATTCAATATTTCAACAGAGAACTGACTATTATTATTTGGAATTTTACCCCAACAATAAAACCTGCTAAAAAGGCATCATTTGATAGTTTGTTTTCCATTGCTGAGAATGAAGATTATAGTAGCTCTATAATTTATAATTATAATGTAAGGTTTTGGATTTCTGTTGTTTTAGCTCAGTTTACAGTCTAGATGCATTTCTATAAGTCTCTGGGTGCCAAAATGGGTTAGTAGCCCTCCCGGATCATAGTCTTTAAGGAGCAGAGGGGCCGTGTCGTGCGCGGCTGCTCCGGATCTCATCTGGGCTGAGGGCGAGTGAAAGATAATTCTTAACAGCATTATTTTCACTTTTTATTCAGAAGCAAGGGAAATCTCCAAAGCCCTACTGATTTTTATTTGTTTTGGGCCATACCTGGTGATGCTCAGGGCTTACTCCTGGCTCTGCACTTAGGAATCATTCCCAGTGGTGCTATGGGGTGTTGGGGATTGAACCTGGGTGGCCAACTGCAAGACAAGTGCCCTACCCACTGTACTATCATACTGGCCTGAAAGTGCTACTGAACTAGCGACTAATGAGAAATACTTTTATAGGGTGAAAACTTCTCTCATCAACCAACATGCTTTTTGTTTGTTTGAGGGCTATACTGGGGAATGCCAAGAGGGTCCACCTAGCTCAATGCTCTGGGGTCACTGCCGATGATGCTTGGGGAAGGTGCAGAGATGGGGCTTACATCCATGATTCACATGTGCAAAGCTTGTGCCCTAGCCCCCTGAGCCATGTTGACATCTCAGTCCTAAAGTGGCATATTGTGAATCCATTTCTGGGGGTGAAAGAATCTGTTCACCCCATTTCCAAGACAATGTGTCATCCATGTCTTTAACTGCCAGCATTACCATTAAAAATCACTGAGGGAGGGCAGGGAGGTGGTGCAGGGATCAATGTTTGCCCCCCCCAGCAGGATAGCTTTGGGGGTGGGGGTCCCTGGAACCAGTTGCTTTGAGCACCACTGCATGGGGGTCCACTGCATGGGGGTCCAAGCATTGAAGGACCTGGGCAGTTTGGAAGAAAGAAAGGAGAAAGAAAGAAAAGGAAAGAAAGAGAGAAGAAAGAAAGAAAGAAAGAAAGAAAGAAAGAAAGAAAGAAAGAAAGAAAGAAAGAAAGAAAGAAAGAAAGAAAGAAAGAAAGAAAGAAAGAAAGAAAGAAAGAAAGAAAGAAAGAAGAAGAAAGGAAGGAAGGAAAAAAGGAAGGGAAGGAAGGAAGAGAAAGAGAAAGAAGGAAAGAAAGGAGAGAAAGAGAAAAAGGGGAAGGAAAGGAAGGAAGGGAGGGAAGGAAGAACAGGAGAAGGGAGGGAGGGAAGGAAGGAAGGAAGGAAGGAAGGAAGGAAGGAAGGAAGGAAGGAAGGAAGGAAGGAAGGAAGGAAGGAAGGAAGGAAGGAATAGAAAAAGAAAGGAAAGAGAAAAGAAAGAAAGAAAGAAAGAAAGAAAGAAAGAAAGAAAGAAAGAAAGAAAGAAAGAAAGAAAGAAAGGAGGAGAAGGAAAGAGAAAGAAAAAGAAAGAGAAAGAGGAAGGAAGGGAGGGAGGGAGGAAGGAAGGAAGGAAGGAAGGAAGGAAGGAAGGAAGGAAGGAAGGAAGGAAGGAAGGAAGGGAGGGAGGGAGGGAGGAAGGAAGGAAGGAAGGAAGGAAGGAAAGAATAGAAAGAGAAAAGAAAGAAAGAAAGAAAGAAAGAAAGAAAGAAAGAAAGAAAGAAAGAAAGAAAGAAAGAAAGAAAGAAAGAAAGAAAGAAAGGAAGGAAGGAGGAGAAGGAAAGAGAAAGAAAAAGAGAAAGAGAAAGAGAGGAAGGAAGGAAGGGAGGGAGGGAGGGAGGGAGGGAGGAAGGAAGGAAGGAAGGAAGGAAGGAAGGAAGGAAGGAAGGAAGGAAGGAAGGAAGGAAGGAAGGAAGGAAGGAAGGAAGGAAGGAGAGAAGAAAAGCTCGTTTGGGTTGCAGGCAGGCTCTGCCCGTCAGACCTGAGAAGATCGTTCCCTTTGTACCACCTGCTCCACTGTTGTGCAAACTTCTAGTAGTTCACATGGCTCACACTGGCACACGTACACACACACACACACACACACACACACACACACTCGCACTAGGTTTTGCCCTTTGCATATTTCCACTCATTTAATTCTCTGTGCCAGAAGCAAAGAGGGCTTAAGCAGCTGGTCCAAGCCTCACTGCAATAGGGATTCAAAGTCCCTGTGTGGTGCCAGGCCCAGGCACTGTTTCCCTGTGGACTACTCACTCAACTAGGTGCTCATCTCTTGGTGCTCCCGGCAGACTCCGACTGTCTGCCATTGTTGGGCATCAAGAACAGACAGATGGATAAGCTATGGTACAGCCACACAGTGGAATACTATGCAGCT
The DNA here is from genome assembly GCF_027595985.1 of Sorex araneus. Lineage (NCBI taxonomy): Eukaryota > Metazoa > Chordata > Mammalia > Eulipotyphla > Soricidae > Sorex > Sorex araneus. Next base: position 16,012,378 of record NC_073305.1, read on the forward strand.
CTTGGGAACAAAAAAATGAAGACATTTGCTATAAACGGATGGACATGGAGAGTATCATGCTGAGTGAAATGAGTCAGAAGGAGAAGGACAGATCCAGAATTACTGCATTCATTTGTGGGATATAAAAATGCATATAGTAGAGGGCTAATATCCAAGGCCAGGGAAAACAGGGGTAGGAGGACTGGCCAATGGTTGGAACCACGCACAGGTGTGTGTGAGGTGGAGGGCAGGTAAGGTAGAGAAGGGACTAGGATGGCAATAGTTGGAAATGATCACGCTAATCACGAACTGAGTGTTGAAACTAGGTCAAGGGATACACCCGACAACCTTTCAGTATCTGTATCATAAACCGCAATGCCCAAAAGGAAGATGGGGGGCAGGGAGAGAAGGAGGGGAGACAGAGAGAGAGAGAGAGAGAGAGAGAGAGAGAGAGAGAGAGAGAGAGAGAGAGAGAGCCTGCCATAGAGTTGGGGTGGTGAAGGGAGGGGAAATTAGAGACACTGGTGATGACTGAAACCTAATCACGAACAGCTTTGCAAGGGCCTCTCACACAGTGATTCAATTAAAAAAATCTTGGAAATAAATAAAAATAAATGTTTCCTATTTACATACTTTAAAAAATAAAGTCAGATTAAAAAAAAAAAAAAGGAGTCTCGGGCAGGACTCCGGTTCTTCGAGTCCTGGAACTTGTATGGAATGTCTCATGTGAGCTCCAGGGCGCCAGCTGGATGTGTGTCTCCTCCTTCTAGCTGAGCAGCCTACAATCCATCTGCTTGAGGGGGCTGCAGGGGCGGGGGGCTGCGGGGTGGGGTGCCCCACGCTGTCCTAGGGTCCAGGAAAGCAGGTTCCATGAGCCAGAGCCGGTCCAGCTGCCTGCAGCCAGCGCGCGTTTCCTTTGTCAGGCCAGAGGCGGGATCAATATCAACAGGAACCTGCCGGAAGTGATCAATATCAGCAGGAAACCACCCCCCTCCTCCACCCCATCCCCACCCGAGTACATCACTCTGCTTCCTTCTCTGGCGACAGCCACCTTAGGAAAGCTTCAGCCAAAGGCGTGGGGAGGCGTCTGGTCCCCGAGCTCCTGTCTGCCCACCTCCCTTCCCTGCTCGGAGCCCCAGGAGCGGGTTCCGGAAAGCCAGACTCCCCTGGGAGCGGTATCGGTGCTTCTGGAAGGTCACAGGGCGGGCAGTGAGCTAATCAGCAGCGGCCACTCAGCCCTGCTCACGCAGACAGCTCCCAGCACTTCTGGCAGGGCTGCTGGAAACTGGGGTGGGGGGCAGGGCCTCCAGGCTGCCTGCTCCAGCCCTTCTCCCCCTCTCCCTCGCTCTCTACCGTTTCACGTGCCACCTGTAGTCCCAGCTGCTGACCTGGACCTACTGGATGCTGGGAAATCACCCTGGTGGAGGGGGTGGCTGTTGGCACACTGTGTGACTGAAATGCAGTGGTGAAGAGTTTTGTTCATGAGCAGGCCTGGCCATGAACAGGCACCGGGCACCTCAGGTCGATGTATTCTTGCCCAAAAGCCACGCTGGTGCAGAGCCGGAAGGAGAGGGGCAGATACAGCATGACTGCTTTCATTTGTGGGATGTTAAAATAGAAGCGTATGAAACTAATATCCAAGGCCAGGGAAAACGGCCCAGGAGGACTGGTCAATAGTTGGGAATTACCACAAGGAGATGGGGGATGCAGGGTAGTTGGGAGAGAGGAGGGTCCCTCATGACAATACTAGTTGGCAGTGATCCCTCTGGACAAGAACTAGTGTTGAAAGCAGGTAAAGGGATGTACATGATAACCTTTCAGCATCTGTAATGCAAACCATAATGCCTAAAATGAGAGACAGAGACAGAGAGAAAGAGACAGAGAGAGAAGAGGTGTCTGCCATAGAGGCAGGCAGGGGTGGGAGGTGGCTTGAAAGGGTGGGAGGGAAACTGGGGACACTAGTGCTGGGAAATTTCACTGGTGGAGGGATGGGTGTTGGAGCATTGTATGAAACGCAGTCGCCAACAGTTTTGTTCATGAACAAAACGCTCTATCTCACGGAAATTCAACAACAAACAAAAAGATCCTCAGCTGCTCCCTTTGTCCAGGGACCCCAGCCCTGCCGCCCCTCTGGAGGACAAGAGCAAGTCCTGGAAATATTTCCCAGCTGAAGGTTGGAGATTTGGGCCGCCCTGCAGACGGACAGCTCTCGTTCCCGGGAGAGAGTTTCCCTCCCTCTAAACACCTGCAGTCAGCCGAAGAACCCTCAAGAGCACCCCGCACGGCCATCCCCTGTGCCCTCAGAAGCTGCTCTTGACCTCGCCACACATCTGGGCCTTGGACTCCCAGAAACGCCCCTCTGGGCTATGTGGTGTGATCAGAAGGTCCCTTAGCCCTGATATCTTTGTTCTCCGGGAAGACCAACTGCCACCGGCACTCACCTCCTCCTGCCAAGTGCTCTGAGCCGCCTGCTTTATTCCAGCTGGGAAAGCTGAGCACGGGCTTCGTCCTGCGTTGCTGCTAAGGAACCTGTTTTGATAGTTGGGATCTTACAAGATCTGGGCTAGAAGATACTATTTTCATTGGATCCAAATTCAGGATGAGAGCTACCGTCGGGTGGCAGGACAGATCACTCTGTGAGCGCCGTCTTCTCTGGGGACAGAGCTTCCACCTTTCCAGGGAGTGGGGTCGGGGAAGTTTGCTCAAAAGGCAGGAGGTGAAGCTGGAGATAGTAAAGTGAGTATAGTCCCCGCGTCCCACCAGGAGTGAGCCCTGAGTGCAGAGTCAGGAGTAAGCCTCGAGCATCGTTGAGCATGACCCCAAATCCAAACACACACACACACACACACACACACACACACACACACACACACACACACGAACGATGCATTTTATCTCAGCAAATTTGCAAACAGGGAAAAGACTCGTCTTGTTAAATAACTGAATCTAAAGCTTAGAGATGGAGGGAAGGGTTATCGCTTTGCTTTTTAAAAAATAGGGGCCATACTCAGCAGTACCCAGACCTGGGACTCTTCTGGCAGTGCTCAGCCTGGTGGTTGCTGGCTCAGTGATCAGGGGCCTAGAGGGGCACACGGGAGTCAGGGTGGTGATGCTGCCCAGAGGGGAGGGGAGGGAGGGGCTGACGTCGGACTCAGGCCTGGCGCTTGCCTGGCGTGCACTCTCGCTCTCTCTCACCCCTTGCTTAAGTTGTGCCCACCTCCCCAGGCCAGGAGATGTGGCCTCTCCTAACTCCGGGCATCTCAGTCCTATTTCCTATCTTCTTTCTGTAAGCGCAGAAAGGCTTAGACTTCATTTCCCAAAATGTGACCAACTATGGGCCAAAGAACAAGGCATCTTGTGCGCAGCGGATCTGGGTCCCATCCCCAGCACCTCACAGGGGCTCCCGAGCACCTCCAAGATTGATCCCTGGGTGCAGAGCCAGGTGTAAGCCCTGAGTACAGCTGGGCGTGCCCCCCCCAATAAAAACAAATAAATGGGGCTGGAGAGATAGTCCAGTGGCTCAGGCACTTGCCTCGCACGCAGCTGTCCTGGGCTCAGTCTCCAGCCGGCGCTCCATACGGTTCCCTGAGCACCGCCAGGAATGATCCACGAGCTCAGAGCCGGAAGCAGGCTATGAGTGTACTTGGACATGGCCTCCCTTCAGAAGCCCCCCGCCCCCACCTCCCGCCTGGACTACTAAATCACGATGAACTTTCATTCTCCCAGCTTAGGCTGCCAGGAGTTAGAAACTTACCAGAAAAAAAAAAAATTGGATGAAGGAACGGGGTCAGGTTCCTTGGGTGAGGACCCCCTTGTGATACAGTAAACACTCAGGACGCACTGAACTCATAGATGATTTATTGCTTTAAGTAACTAAACAAGAGAAGAGACGGGCTGTTGTTTTGGTCTAGAAGACAATCGATTCTCTCGCCGGGGTTTGCCAGGTGCATCTACTTAAAGCCGTAACAATACTTTCCGGACCATCGAAAACACGTGAGGGCATTACATGGGCGACAACTTGGCCGATGGCACATGGACTAAAATAGCACACAATGACTGGGTCTCCCCGACAGCTGGGTCACCCCCCCACAAAAAACGACAGAAAAACATGGGTTCCTATGATGTGTTCATATGTGCTGAATACAAAACGTTTAAAAACTTTTTTGGCATTAAGACTAACACAATACTTTCTCGGACATTCTGCAGATAAGCAGGTGCACAGACAGAATTACCTCTTCCCGATGATCAGCAAGTATCTAGGGGGAACGCTCTGAGAAAAGCCAAAGGTGGGCGCTCTCCTCCCCCCTCCCCTCCCCTCCCCCCCATGTCACGTTCTTCGCCAAAGCAGCAGGGTCTGAGGGGTCTCTGTGGAGAAGGGCAGCTTGGAGGGGGGGCTTTGGCGGGCGGAAACCGGCCGGAGCGGGAGCCAACGACCAATCGCCTTGGCTTGTAGCCTGGCAAGCCCACGGATTGGCCCCACATGCTCCCCCCCTCCGCCCCCCAGGGGTGGAAACAGGCACTGGTTGGTCCAAACCCTTCCCTGGGCGGGGCCAGGCCGGCCTCCAGGCCTGAGGTCCCAGGGGAATCATCCCACGTCTCTGCATCCTGACACCGGGGCACCGCGACACATGTGGATGGATGTGGCCGACCAACACAGTGAGGGATCCGGTCAGCGCACAAGGAGAGTCGAAGCCAAGCCAAAGGGGAGCACACGACATTCAGGGCAACCTGCACCCCCGCCGGCTGTGGGGGCCGGGGCCCCGGGGGGCGAGGGGGGCTGCCTATTCCAAAGGCTCAGTTGTCGATTTCGGGACTGGGCTCCACAGCCGCGTCCTCCAGGCCACCCTCCGGGGCTTCCTCTCCAGGCTCGGGGCCTGAGTGGCCCGCTGGGCCGTTCTGCACGGCCCTGTCCCCCGGGCCCCCCTTTTCTCCCGGGCCCTCCCCCGCGTGGCCCCTCAGCTCCTCGGCGGCGCCGTCCTCCCGCGGCGGGCCTGCCACGCAGTTTCCCACGCCCTCGGCTTTGGAAAACGGCTCCTCGAGATTCTTCTCGTTCTCCTCGGCTGGCCGCTTGTCCCTGGCGCGGCTCTTGCCTTTGGACTTGCGCATCTGCCGGCTGTGCATCTCGTCCCGGGAGAACCGCCACTGAAACTAGAAATCAGAGCGGGCGGGGATTAATACACACAGCCCACCCGTGAGCCCTGAATGTTTGCTGGCAGCACCCTCCCCAGCCCCCCCAACACCCTCCCAGCGCGCCCCCCCCCCCACCCCGTCATCTCAAACCGAGACCCAAGGGGGCAAGCAAGGCTGCAGCCGGCCCCGGGCGGTTGTGTGGCACGGGTGAATCTCAGAGCTCTGCATGGGGAAGGGAATTTCTTTCTTTCAACTGACCTCGAACCCAGGCCTGGAAAAGGAGGTTCTGAAGTCTAAGACTCTGGAGCAGCAGGGTGAAAATAGAACCCGATGTTCGCCCTTCCCAAGTGTTCGGCTATTCACTTCCCTTCCCCGGCAGGTGTAGACACCCCAGGTGTGGTCTGACACCCTCTCATGGTTGAGCCACAGGGCCCAGATATGGGGGTGAGGGGCTGCCCCATGGGGGCTGATGGCTCCACATCTCAGCAAGGTCACACTCCTTCCCTCGGGGCCCTGATGACCAGGTGGGCACCATGGCCGCCTCCTTGTCCCAGCCCAGAGCTACTCCAGACGGGTTTGCCCCCCCAGCCCTCTTGCCCAGTCCTTACCCCATAGCACTTCCCAAGCTGTGAGGTGCTCCCCTTGTGCATGCTCCACACAAATGCCCTGCCCAGGCTGAAGCCAGAACCGAGTGCTTCCCACCTGACAGGAAAGCCCACTGCGACTCAGCCTGTCTGGTCATGATGCCACCAGAACTGTGCATAAAGGCAGAAGGATTCAGAGCACCAACAGACTATATCCACAGTCTCTCGAATGTGCCAGTGCTCACAAGCAATGCACTCTAGCATCCAGGAACTATTCTGGGCTGCCTCCCACGCTAGCATCCAGGGACCATTCAGACTGCATCTATTCACTATATGGTCACTGTCACTGTCACCCTGTTGTTTGTTGATTTACTCGAGCAGGCACCAGTAACGCAAGCTCCCCATGGAGTATTCATAGCCCAAATACAGTAAAAGATATATACATGCCTCTCGGAGAACCTGGCAAGCTACCGAGAGTATCCTGCCCGCACGGCAGAGCCTGGCAAGCTACCCATGGCGTATTCGATATACCAAGAACAGTAACAACAGGTCTCATTCCCTTGACCCTGAAAGAGCCTCCAATCGTTGGGAAAGACGAGTAAGGAGAGGCTATTAAAATCTCTGGGCTGAGTGTAATAGAGATGTTACTGGTGTCCACACTATATGGTATTTTTTTAAAAAGTATATTGCATTAAATTTTTTTTCTAACTGGATCTTGTGATAGTAATAATCGTGTCTTAGCTTGAATAGGCCTGTTTTTAAAATATCATAGTGGTAAATGAAATGTGTGTGGGGTCTGCAGGTAGGCCTGGACGGGCCCCAAACTGGCCAGCTCAGGCCTGGTGAGAGGTTCTCAGAGGTATCTATGTGACAGACCCCCTCCTGCCCCGAGTTCCCCCCCACCCCGTTTCACCCTGCTGGGCTCCTGGAAAGCAAGGACTCTGCATTTTTTGGGGGAGGGTCACAGCTGGCGATGCCCAGGGGTTAGTCCTTGCTGTGCTTGGGGGACCATATGGAATGCTGGGAATCGAACCCGGGTCAGCCCCGTGCAAGGCAAATGCCCTACCCACTGTACTATCACTCCAGCCCTGACTGCATTTTTTATTGTTTGAGGGGGCCCTTCACAGGCAGGCAGTGGGAGGTGTGGGGATCACGGGGTGCTGGGGATTAAACACGAGGCTTCTTACACACAGAGGGACCCCTTGGGCCACATCCCTGGCCTCGAGACTTCAGTGCAGGATCTTGGTCACTGGGCAGCGATGCACAGCAAAGGTGGCCAGATGTAGTGCACTGTGCGGCCCGGGCCCGTCTATGCTGAGGAGGACGGTACTGGCTCAGGGATCACAGTCTGAGCCTGCAAAGCACCCGGGCGGGGCTGGGGGCTTGAGTATCAGCAGAGGAAACCCCTGCGCCCAGCTCAGCTTGGCCCTGGGCGTCCTGCATCTCCTCCCCCCCTTCAACCCTCACCAGGGCCAGGGCCCCTGGGATGCAGATTTCCCTGTAAACCAGCTACATCCAGTCTTGACTGTGTATGACTTACAGGGCAGCCTCCGTAGCCCCTCTCTTTCCTCTAGTTCATCTGACTGTCAGGCTGCAGCAACGCATCCAAACAAGAGGTGTCACTGGACTGCGTTCTCTGACAGCAGCAGGTCACTGCAGTTACAACCTGCTTCAGCACCCCAAAAACCTGAGTGATAGCACAGCGGGTAGGGCATGTGGCCGAGCCGGATTCAATCTCCAGCATCCCACATGGTCCTCCAAGCACAGCCAGGAGTAATTCCTGAGTGCAGAGCCAGGAGTAACCCTGAGCATCGTCGGTGTGACCCAAAAAGCAAAAAGCCAAAAGAAAAAAAAGGAAAGCCTGTGTTGTTTACAGATCTGGGCTCATATGTATTCTACCAGATATACGGGGCGGGGGGGGGGAATCAAATCATTAAAATCAAATTAAAGTTCTATGCAATTTAAAAAACAAACAACTGCCCCCCCCAAAAAAAATCCCCCAACAAAAAACAAAAGTCTGTGTTGCTCAGGGGTAAACTGCATTTCCGATCTCAAGGCTTAGAAAAAAGGAGGTGTGGGGCTGGAGAGAGAGTTCCCTGGCAGGGGCTGGCCTCGCAAGCTGCTGAGTCAGGTTCCATTCCCAGCACCCCGTCTGGTTCCCCAGCAGCCCACCAGGAGTGACACCGCCACCCCCAGTGACACCACCACCCCCCGCCGCCCGGAGCACAGAGCCAGGAGTGAAACATGAGCACAGCTTGGTGTGGCCCCAAATAAAGCACAACAAAAAAGGGGGGTGTTTGAACAAGTTGCGGAGGGGCAGGGAGGCAGCACCTGGAGAGGACCGGCCCCAAGGCAGGGTGCCCCAAGCTCTGTGTCACCCCCACAGTGAAAGCTGTGGGACGGCCCCCGCTCTGACGCAGTACCAGAGAGCCCGGGTACCTCGTGAGGCCACCCAGAGCAGTGTGGCGGGGAGCTTCCCCAAGCGGGGCATCTGTGTCCCCCGGGAGTCACTCCGCTCTAAGTGACAGTGGCCAGTCCATCCTCTGGCCAGTGGCCGCCAGCTCCCAGTGGCTGATGATGGCCTCAGTGCTGTCACCTGTCTCATCAGCACTGTGGAGCTCAGAGGTGGGCCTTCCTCTGCACGCCGAGCCCGCTGGCCCTAGGACACCATGTCCTTGGCATCCTCCCTGCCAGCCTCGTCCGGCTCTGCCTCCTGGTGAGGGGCCGCTCCAGTCAAATCCCCTCTGGGGTGGCCTGCGGATCCAGAGACCGCATCAGGACCATGTGGGGAAGGTGTTGGTGGGCGGGGAGCCTGGCCTCAGCCACCAAGGGGGCCCCGGGTCTACCTCTGGCAGGATTACTGAGAAGCAGGTGAACCCCAATAGGAAAGGCATCCACTGATGGCTGGGAGTTGGGGTGAAGCTTCTGCACCACCCGGGGGATGGGGGAGACATCCTGAGAAATGGTCACTCTCATTTTGGTTTTTGTTTGTTTGTTTGTTTTGGGGGGGTCGTGCCTGGTCATGTTCAGGGGTTAGTCCTGGCTCTGTGCTCAGGAATCACTCCTGGCGGTGCTCAGGGGACCATATAGAATGCTGGGAATTGAACCTGGGTTGGCCGCGTGCAAGGTAACTGCCTCCCGCTTGTGCTACTGCTCCAGCCCCACAGTCACGGTCTCTTATGGTCACTGTGTGAAGCACCCCCGGATACCCTCTCCTGTCCCGCTCATCCACAATCACCCAAAAGGGTCTGGCAGCGTCTTTCTGCCAAGTACCCCCAGTGCTGGTGTGGCAAAGTCAGGTTCAAGCTCACCAGGAGACCCGGGAGATGTGAGCAGAGCCTGGGCTGGCATTGGGGCCTCCTTACCTGTTAGCCAGAGTCCCCAACCAAGCCCCCCTCCCCTGCTCTGGCGTGCAGTGCCTCCCTGGCCCCTGCCGGTAGCCTCGGTTGGGGTTCAGGGGCGCTGGGCTGGGGAGCCCCTGGGCCAGGTCCCGAGACGGAGGGGGCAGGCAGGGCCCACTCACCTTCGACTCCTTCTTCTTCAGCTTCTGAGGTAGACACGGTCTCTGGAGGAAGACGATCTGCTTGGTGGAGACGCTGCCCTCCCTGCGGGCACACAGCGGAGAGTGAGCCCGTTCTTCCACACTCCCCTCCGGGGGCTCCCCCACCTCCAGGCCATCCGCCCCTTGCTGCCAGGGCCCCTGGGAAGCCGCTTCCTGGCTGCCAACTCAGCTCCCCAGAGAGGAGGAACTAGCCAGCCCCCTGGCTCAATGACGGGGAGCCGTGGTCCTGGGGTGGGGGGGTGGGATCGAAGTTCCAGGGTGGGCAGAGGAGACCTGGGGGGGGGTGAGTCCAGCCCAGTGTCCTCAGCCCCAGGCCGAGCCCCCCACAGAGCAGCAGGCCACAGCTGGAGGGCGCAGGGCCAGGTCTGGCAGTGCCAGAGGGGGGGTGCCCAGGAGCACCCCAAGGGCGGTGACCGTGCCTTTCTCCCCAAAGGAAGGTTGCCCCCACCCAGATGCAGCTCGGGAGATGACCGCCACCTTTAATTGTCCTTTGCTGAGGCTACAGGACCATCCACAGGGCTCTGAAGCAGAGAGAGGGGGGACCTCAAACTTTCCAAGCTGGCTCTGAGGGCAACTGGGACCTTCTTATATGTAACGGCTCTTGCTGCTTCCTGCCTGGCTTCAAAGAATGTGCCCTGCCCCCCCGCACCCCCCCTGGGCCCCCAGTCAGGCATGAATCAGCGCTTCTGCATGGGGGCGCATGAAACACTCCAGGGCCTTCCACTCCCGTATGGGGGCGCATAAATGCTCTAGGGGTGTTCAAAGGATTATTTCTCCAGTGCGGACACCCCAAACACACCTTTCTGAGTCAGCTGGGGCGCCCCTCAAATCCATCCTCATGGTTCTCATCCTTAGGGGGGTGACAGGGTCCCCTGGGACCCTCAGAAACGGACTCACAGAAGCCCTATATGACTCAGCTGAGGGGACAGCTAGCCTGTGGCAGGTATGGAGGTGGGGTGGCCTTCAGCCCACACACCTGCATTGTCCTGTGCCCATGGCAGCTTCCAGTAGCACAATGGTAGCAGACTGATGCCTGCAGGCTCTCGGCCCCTGAGTCTGGTGTTAGGAGGGGCTTAAGGTGGGGGCCCAGGAAAGGCACCTACTGTTACCTTCATCCTCCACCCTTGGTCTGTGCTCGGGGCAGTTCTACCCTGCTGCATGGGCGAGGGGCACTGAGGGCCATGGGAGGCGACATCCCTAGGGGTTAGCCAGGAGGCTGCCTGGTGGAAGAGGCAAGACTGATGCTCCTCGTGTCCTGCTGCTTCCTGGCTATGCAGCCTCAGGCTCGAGGAGTCTTCATACCTCAGGGGTAAAACGGGGCTCCTCTATGCCACAGCCCTGCAGGAGGGTGGGGGTTAGAGGCCTCATTTAGACAGCAAAGCCCCCTGCACAGATGGAAGGGGCCAGCTGTAGGGACGGAAGGAAGGAGGCGGTGAGCGGTGAGCCTGAAGCTCAAGTGCCACGAGCTGAGCCGTTTTGTGAGGCCAGTCCATGATCGTGGGCAAGTCCAACAGCCTCTGTAGCCGTGAAACAGGCTTCGTGACAAAGTTCCTATTTTCAGATCAGCAGGGCCCATGTCCCTCAGCCTGGCAGGCCCTGTTCCTGGTTGCTGAGGCTGTGGTAGCCCCCAGAACCCTCCCCCAACTCTGTGACCTGAGTTAAGGAGAGGACTGGGGCTGGGGGGAGGATCAAAAAAAATGGGATTTTGCATATGAAATGTCTACTGAGCTGGACACCGGGAGGAGGAGTTGCCTATTCTTTTGTGGCACCAAGAGCACATGGGTGACCGGCTGGGTATAATGGGGCAGGGCCTGGGCGCCTTGAGTGGGAAGGGGAGGACCAGGCTCTCTCTAATGGGGGTGCAGGGCGGTTAAGAACCGGAAATCACGGGCCGGGATGATGCCTCGGAGGGCGGGAGCCTGAGCCTGGCTCCCGGAAGCTGGGTTGGATCCCTGGTACCACGTGGTTGTGGGGGCCCAAGCATCAACGGGGTGAGGGGCGGGAGAGCGCAGTGCTGCGTCACCCGCCCCCAGCACAGAGCCCTCTGGGAGAAGCGGGGGCCCGGGGCCCTGCGGGGGGGAGGCTCGCCAACAGAAATCAAAAGCCTGAAACCCAAGCCCGCTCCCAGGCTTTTTCCAGGGGTCACGGGTGAGAGACGAGGGCCCGGCACAGAGAGCGTGCTCGGCTCTCTCGTCGGAAGGGTGGGCCACAGCGCGGCCACCGCAGCGCCCTGCCGGGTACCTGGTGGTCCTGAGCACCGGTGTGGGCAGCACGCAGGTGAGCTGCCAGCCGTACGCCGCCAGCGAGTTCAGCAGGGGCACGTAGTCAGTCTGCACCTCCACACCCTGGGGGGAAAAAGGCTGTTGTGAGAGCCGCCGGCCTCACCCCACGACTCAGCAGCTCCGCTTTGCAGCGGGGAGTGTGTGTGTGTGTGTGTGTGTGTGTGTGGTTGCAGTCTGCAGGCCCGGCTCCCACCCAGCCCTTCCCGGGCCTGACGCAGGCCGAGTCCCCGCCAGGAATCCCAGGCAAGGCGCGGATCTGTGAATTTTTGAGTTCCACCAGAGAGGCTTAGTCGTCTCGTGTCAGAGACGCTTTTGGGGCACCGGACAACCTCACTGTCCTGGGGGCTTAGATGACATCTGACAAATGAGCAAGTCCTCTGCCCCTCGAAGCATGCAGCAGTAGCATACACCCCCAATACCCGCATACACCCCCCAATACCCGCATACACCCCCCTAATACCTGCATACCCCCCATACCCACATACACCCCCCAGTACCCGCATACACCACATACCTCAATACCTGCATACATCACACACCTACCCAATACCTACATACACCACATACCCCAACACCCATATACACCACCACCCCCAATACCCACATACACCACACACCTCAATACCCACATACACCCCCAATACCCACGTATACCACACACTTACCCAATACCCGCATACACCACACACCCCAGTACCCACATATACCACATACCTACCCAATAACTGCATACACCCCCAGTACTCACATACACCACACACTCATCCCAATACCTGCATACCTCACACCCTCTAATACCCACATACACACCCAATACCCATATACACCACACTCACACCTCAATACCCACATACACCCCCCATACTCACATATATCCCCATACCTGCAATCCATACCCTGCTAATACCCATGTATACCACACACACCCTAAAACCCACATACATCACATACATACCACCTACATACCATACAAACCTCACACACATACACCCCACATACACAAGACACATACACACAACACCTACATGCACAGACGTACCACACGCAACACATAACCCTCTACACATACTACAGACACCATATACGCAACACAAAAATTCCACACACATACCACACAACTATACATACCACACACTACATATAAACCACAGAAACATCATACATGTCACACACACACACTGCATACAGACACCACATACACAGGGATACCAGACACACAAAACACACATTCCACATATATACACTACATGCATATGACACATAGGCATACCATACACATATCACACACGTGTACATGCCACATGGACACATACACGGACACATACTGCACACAGACATTGCATACATACCCCCCCCCCCCCCGCTTTCCTATCCCAACTGTCCCTCCAGACACATGCACCCTCATCTGTCATCTGCCGTGGCTGCAGCCTGCCACGGTGGTCTCTGACCCACCTGTGTTTCCTTCTCGGTGGGAGTGGGGGGGACCAACACTGGCCTTTATCTAAAATCAGTCCTGCTCCCACCGAGGGGCCCCCAGTGAGGCAGTTTCGAGGCCCTTCTCAGGATTCTAGGCCCCGGGGCCCCTGCAGCCCTGCACACGCAGCTCCCCTCTGTCCCAGGCCTGTCACTGACTCCCAACCCCAGGCACGCCCTCGGCAGCGGGTGTCCCTGGAGATGCAGAAGGGCCCAGCCCAGGGGGCTGCTCCTGCAGCACCAGCAGTGTGGACACATGGACACCCGCTGGACAGGGCCTGCTGGCCACAGAGTGGAGGCCACAGGCCGCGTGGTCAAGGCAGGCTGCCGGGGCCCCTGGGGTGGCCCACCTGGGAGTGTGACATTCCCGGAGAAGCCCAGGGGCCCCCCACACGCACAGATCAGGAGCCGGAGGGAAGAAGTGCCTGAGGAGGGGGACTTAGACGGCGGGGACCAGCGGGGACCAGCGGGGCCTGGGACAGCAGAGGGCACCCAGCCTGGCGACTGTGTCTTTGCAGCCCCAGTAGGTGACTTGCCTGGTTCCCGCTATGAGCATGAACCAATCTGAAAGGATAAACCCTACATCGATGTAGGATGGCATTGGGTTTATCCGTTCACAATCTTTCCCTCCCTCAGCGGTTCTCAGAGGGATGGGGGCCTTGCCTAGGACACGGGCCAGACAGGCATGGTTGCCCGAGAACCCCCAGCAGAAGCCCTGGGGTGGGGCTGGAAAGCTGATTTAAGGAGCCCCTGGTCCGGCCTGCAAAGAACAACGAGGCCAGCTCAGACATGCCATTATAGCCGCCCATGCTGGCCCAGGGAATTGCGGGGAAGAAGGATGTGGTGGGGGGGGGTGTTGGGGGGGAGAGAGAAAGAGAGAGAGAGAGAGAGAGAGAGAGAGAGAGAGAGAGAGAGAGAGAGAGAGAGAGAGAGAGCTTTTTCTGCCCCCATCCCAAAGCCCCATCTCAGGCCAATGGAGGCAGCTGGTGGCCCGGCAGTCCCTCTGACACATGGGTCCTATTTCCAGATCAGCAGAGCCTCTGTCCGTCAGTCTGGTCGGTCCTGTCCCGGCATGGTTGCAGAGGTTGCTGCTGGCTTCGGCCTGCAGCCTGAGTTAAAGAGAGGACTGCGGGGGTGGGGTAGGGGGGAAGATGGGGGGCGGGGAGGGACAGCCCCCTCCCCAGCTTGGCGAGGTTATGATTACTTGGGTCTATCAAGAATAACCTTCCCACTTTATCAGGAGCGGGGACAATCCCGCCACAATCAGACAGTAGCCATGGCAACCAGGACAAGCTTTGGCGCCTGACAAAGCCCCGAGAGGCGGAATGCAGTCCTTTTATTGGTGGCTGTGCCAGGGGGTTCTCCGCAGGCACCCGGAGACTCAAGACAATGGCCGACCCCCACCGCAGCCTGACCTGCCGCTCAGACAGGCGCCCCCCCTCCCTCCCCGCCCTGCGCACTTTCTGTATTTCATTTTGTCACTCGGGGAGAGTGACAGCGGGATGGACTTGCCACCCCCCCGCTCCGGGCAGGGGATGTCAGCCTGAGGGGTCAGAAGCATCCAGACTCAAAGGCAAAGGGAAAAACACAACAACAAAACGCGGGAGAGCCCAGTGCAGCCTCCAAGCGTTAATGTGGGGGCTGTCACAGGGAAAGCAGGTGGGGCGAGGTGTCACGCTCTGCCAGGCCCTCCGCCCCCACCCTCCGGGCAGGCCTTGATTTAATTACTGCTGAAAGTGGTTTTCCATAAGCATCTATCAAAGCCTGTTTGCATATTATCAATAGTCTGGAGCAGGCATTTCTGGAACATGCCATGAGCCCCGTGCAGGCAGGCGGCGGCGGGCGGCAGAGGTGGGGAAGGCTTTCAAGTCCATTAGTGGAGGGAGGAGGTGGGGTGTCTGTCCGCGTGGCAGGCCCCCTTTCATCTGCCTTTCTGGGCCTCTCCAGCCAGGAGCGGAGCACAAACAGCACTCCAAAGCCAGCCTGCTTATCAAACAGAAAAGCCGCGCTGGCGAGGAGAAGGAGCAACAATTTTTTAATTAACTCTCCACTCTCCTGTGTGGCTTCATAATCTCCCATCACACCTGGAGCGGTAGGAAAAAAAAAATTTTTTTTTTTTTAAAAGGAGCATGTATGTCCTGTGGTGGTCCACACCGCCCCCCGCCCCCTGCAACTTGTGTCAAAGGAACTCATTTGTATTTACGGCTCTTTTTTTTGCCTTTGTTCCCTTCTCATTTCTCCGCTGGCTGCAAATCAGCGAGAGCCACGGGACACGCCGCACAACCTTCCCGTACCCTCCAGAACGCGGCGTTCGGAAATGCATGGGTCTAGTGATTGCTTCTGAAAGAGCCTGGGTGTGGGATGGGAAGGAGGCGGCAGCGGCGGCGGCATGGAGAGAGGGGGCCCCCCAAATGTCACCTTGCCCTCCTTCCTTCTCTAGCTGTGCGGGAGCATCCTGCAGAAGGACAACTTCTAAAGAAAGAACTTCGCTCTTTATTTGCGACTGTAGGTCAAGACGGGGAATTGAGCGATTGCTAAGTGTGGGGGTGGGTGGTGGGTGGGGTGGGGTGGGGGTCTTCGGCTTTGGGGAGGTCTCTGGCCCTGAAACGGGGGACTCGGGTCTGTCTCTGCTTCCCTGCCTTGCCAGTGCAGCTCGCCTGGTCCGTCACCTTGCAGAGAGAACGAGCACCCTTACCCAGCACGAGCTTTTTAGGAAAATGCTTCTGGTTTCTGGGCCAGGAGACGGTCAGCGGAGAAGGTACATGCTAGGCCGAACCGGGCTGGCTTTCTACACCACAGGCTCCCGAGCACTGTCGAGAGGGTACTAAGCACCATCGGGTGGTTCCCAGCATCACGAGGCTGGCAAAGAGCCACATCTTGGACCCCAGAATTATTATTGTTATTTTTTGGCTGGGGGGTGGTGAGGGAGGTGGGAACAGCATACTGGTCGTGACCCAAGGGGCACACCTGGAGGGCTTGAGAGACTATGTGGTGCCAAGATTCAAACCATTGTCCAGGCTGCATGTATGGCAAGTGCCTAACCTCTGTACTACCTTGGTGGCCCTTGGCCCTAGGCTGAACTGCTAGTTGGCTGAGTATCACTAGCTGTGGCCCCAGTGTCCCAAGCATTGCTCCAGAGTCTCCCCACCCAAGCTAAATAAACAAACAACAACAACAAAAATAACTTCTGATATCATAAAACTGCTGTCAAGATGCCAATCGTCACCCCCTTCCCAAGAGTCATGCCTGCAAGGCCCGTGCTCTCCCACTGTGCCGTCTCCCTGGCCCCTACACGGCTGTTGATTACCCATTTGAACTCTCTTTGGGGTTCCTACATTAGTAATAAAGGCTGAATGCTTCCATAAACATTTCTAAGTTCTCCCTCAGTTATCATTTAATGAAACCCAAAGTCAGGACTAGTGTAATTATAACAATGGTGCCTACTTAGGACTTACTATAATGTGATTTATTAAAGAAAAACACAAAAATTGGCAACTGCAATATTCCCTCTGATTCCATGGTTCCACAGTGCCCTGCATCCAACCACTGATCAGAAGTTGGTACTCGTAGTTAGCTCTATAGTGGCTGAGACTGCAGCAGGTTTGCAAAGACTTCTTTCACGTCCTTCTTGAAAACCAACAGCACCCGCAACTACTGACATAGCATTTGTATTGCACGAAGTGTTATGAAGTAGCTCAGAGATGATTTAAAGTATATGGGGGGATAAGCACAGGTTACATGCGAATACTGTACCACTTTATAAAAGAGACTTGTTGGGGCTGAAGAAACAGTGCAGTGGGTAGGTCACCTGTTTTCCATGTGACCAACCTGTGTTCAATCTCCAGAAAACCATATGCTCCTCCAATCCCTATTAGGAGTGATTTTTTGTTTGTTGTTTGTTTGTTTGTTTTTGCTGTTTGGGTCACATCCGGCAATGCACAGGGGTTACTCCTGGCTCTGCACTCAGGAATTACTCCTGGCAGTTCTCAGGGCACCATATGGGATGCGGGGGATTGAACCCAGGTTGGCCGAGTGCAAAGCAAACGCCCTACCTGCTGTGCCATCACTCTAGCCCCCAGGAGTGATTTCTGAATGCAGAGACAGGGGTAGGCTGTGAGCAGAGCCAGGTGTGACCACCCAAAAAAACAAGCAACAACTCCCCACCCCCCAAAAAACCCCAAACAAACTCCAGAACAAAACCCAAAAATAAAAGAGACTTGAGTCTCTCCAGAGTAGGTATCCTTGGGACTTCTGGAGGCAATCGCCAGATATCCAGGGACTAGTTCCTTGCTCTGTGCTGGGTTAAATGACGCATTGCAACAAGGCATCTTCTTCACACAATCCTTTCCTCTTCCTGGAGTTAATGGTGATTTCAATTGTTTCTTTTTCCATCTTCCTGGCTGCACATCATGCAGCCACCACTAATTTATTCCATATGTTCCACCACCTCTACTTTATGCCCATGACTAAGTATCCCATGTATTCAAATCCATTTCCACATTTATGTTTTTCTCCACTGGACACATTTTCCCCACCCAAATTCTCCTTCCTCTGCTCTCTAGGGCTGGTGCTTTTATTTTTTCCTGGCTTGGTATCCGCTGTTTTGCTGGAGTCCATCCTCTAGTTGCTCCCTAGAAAGTTATTTGAATCCTGTGCTTCTGAGGTGTCTATCTTCATCCTTAACTAACATTTGATTAATGTAGTCTGGGCTTACACGCACTTCTTATTAAGAAGTATTGAAGTATTGAGGCCAGAGAGCTAATACAGGGGTGAAGGTGGCTGCCTTACATGGAGCTGACCCAAGTTCAATTCCTGGTACCATATGGTTCCCCAAGCACCGCCAGGTACAACCCTGATGATCTCTGGGCACCAGTGGTTGACTGAGAATCACCAAGAGGGGCCCTTGGCCTTCCTGAGCACTTCTTAGAAGGTTTCCTCTCAAAAAATTTCCAAAAAATAGCCCTACTAGCTTTTAGACATGGGCACTGCCATTTTAGTATTTATTCTGATTAAAAATACGCAGAACATACCCTTTAGTGCTGCTTTGTAAGATCTGAAGATATTTTTCTTCTCTCCAAATTCCAGAATTTCACTGTGTGTCTTGTGGGTTGTTTCAGGGCTACTCACTAGAAGACTGTAAAATATGAGAGTTCTTCTTCCATATTGAAATGGGTTCTCTTTTTGCTCAGTGCTTATTTTTCTTTGTCTCCACTTACTCTCTTTGGGCCAGAGAGACAATGCAACAGGTAGGGTGCTCGCTTTGCATGGCGGAGAACTGGGTTTGACCCCTGGCACCCTGTTTACTCTCTTCTTTCTTTTTTTAACCCCTGAACCTTCTACTAGTCTAAAAGGTAGCACTGTAGCACTGTCGTCCCATTGTTCATCGATTTGCTCAAGTGGGCATCAGTAACGTCTCCATTGTGAGACTTGCTACTGTTTTTGGCATATTCAATGTGCCACAGGTAGCTTGCCAGGCTCTGCCGTGTGGGCGGGATACTCTCGGTAGCTTGCTGGGCTCTCCGAGAGGGACGGAGGAATCGAACCCGGGTTGGCCACGTGCAAGGCAAACGCCCTACCCGCTGTGATATCCCTCCAGTCCTAGTCTAAAAGGTAGGATTGATATTTTGGTTTTCTTGTCTACCCCCATTTTCTCATTCTGTCTTTTTATTTCACTCTCCTGTGGGAGCCCTGTATTTCCCGGTTTTCTTAGTATGCATGCATGGTTTCTGCTGCCCTATTTTTAAGGCCCCCAGAGCTATTTCCTATCTCTAGATTGTTTCTTTTTTTATCGCATCTTATTTTTGCTTCATGAATCATATATCTCCTCTCTTTATTTGTGGTGGTTTCCTCTGATTCCAGCTATTGGGCTCAGTGAGGCAGAATGGGGAGCTCCATGTCTCCTCACAGTATAGAAGGAGTTACATGTTCTGGAACGTTTCTGCCCCAGGTGACTAAATCCAGAGCCCTAAATCTCAGGGGACATTGAGGATTTGGTTCCCGCAGCCTCTGATCATAATATCTTTGTAACCAAAGACTAAACCTCAGTGTGTGTGTGTGTGTGTGTATGTGTGTGTGTGTGTCTGTGTGTCTGTGTCTGTGCGTGTCTGTGTCTGTGTCTGTGTGTGTCTGTGTGTGTTTGCACACATGTGTTTCTGTTTGACACTTAGCATTTGGTTTAATCTCCATCATTAACTTGTGAACTCAGAACTCAGGGCTGAGGTGTCTTGAACTCACCCCTGGCCAAAGCGTACTTAACAGGGGAGCACCATCACCGTCCTGAGCACAGGAACTCAGACAACACTTCTAGGCGATACCTGCAGCCATTTTAAATAGCAAAGTCACCCAAGATAAAAAAGGTGTAAAACTGGGGAAATTTCTGGCTCTAAGGACTCTGAGAAAGATGCTTGTGTGCAGGACAGAAGCGGAAATGAGAGGGTAACGTGTCCGCATTGGCCGGGCAAGCATTTGAGTCTGGGAGAGTCACACTCTGTTTGCTCAGCATCTGCCCGTAAGAGACGGAAAACACAAGAGCGTTGACTGGGGAATTACAAAAAATTTTAGCAAGTAGAATCCATAAATAATGGGGATTGATTCTATCATCCATCAATTGATCCGTCTATTGATGCAACCTATTCATCATTTCTTTAGCATCACTTCACTGGTTTTTTTTTCAGAAGATAGAAGAAACGAATGCCTGGGTCCAACCTTCCACTTTTAATTTATTTTAATTCTCACAGGGCAGACTAGAAGTCCTTTCAAAATAACTCGGAATCTCAAAGCCATAAAGTAAAAATTATAAATTCGGGGGTCAGAGCGATAGTACAGAGGGTAGGGCATATGCAGCTGACATGAGCTCAATCCCTGGCATCTTATTTGGTCCCCTGAGCACTGCCAGGAGTGATCCCTGAGTGTAGAGTCAGGAGTAAGCGCTAAGCACCCCTCAATGTGGCTCCCAAACCACTCACACACACACACACACACACACACACACACACACACACACACACACATAACAAATTTGGTGACCAAAAAAAAAAAAATCCTTCTGCATGACAAAAGACAAATTCGATCATCAAAAGATAAATGACACAGAGGACAGTATTTGTAAAGGACTTCCTAAAACTTGACGAGAAAACTGCACAGTGACCCGAATGATAAAATGGATAAGGGAAGGAAAAGAGTCACAGAAAAGGAAATTCCAATGGCCATTAAGCACATGGAAAGAAAGGCCAAATAGCACAATAAAAAAAGAAAAAAAAACGGCAAATTAAAAGTGCTACCGTATTTTCACAGATCATACGGGAAAAAACCCAAGTCTGACAGCTGCTTGTTGCCAGGCTCCGGGCTGCAAGCATGCTCAATCAGGAAAAGCAGAAGGCCATCCTGCTTCAACCTCGCAGAGAAGGACTTGACAGTATCTCTCGAAATTACAAATACGTTTACCCTCTGACCCAGCGTCCTCACTGCTGGGAACTGGTCCTCTATGTTAAACATGACAAATGCACAAAGTTACTCCCGGGAGGGCCTGCTGGCACCGGCCCAGCTCTGAAGACCACCCAAGTATCCATGACTGTGGGCTGCTTGAGTGGGTTGTGTTTCATCCACCCCGTGGGCCCCGGAGACTTGGCCTGCCAGGTAAGGGGGACAGGGAGGGAAGGACTTAAGACTCGCCGTGGGTGGGCAGCCTGTGCTATTGTCCAGGAGGCAGGAAATGGTCTGAGATGAGAACTGCCCTCACATGAGGCCCCCATGCACTTCCTGGAGCCTTAGCCTGGGCTGCCTTTCTTGGTGAAGAGGACTGAGCGGACGGGATGGCATTAGGAGCTTGAGATGGGCTCGCCATCTTCAGAGAGGTCTTAGAAGACAGTGGCAGGAGGGGCAGTGCGAGCTGACACACTTCTCCCCCATGCCCCCCCCACCTTTTTTTTTTCCTGGTGTGTGATGCCAGAGGTAGAACCTCTCACATAACACAGACATGTGCCCAACCATGTGAGATGTGGCCTGGCCGTCAGAGAAGTGAGGATGGAGGCAGGTTCGGTGACATGGCCTGGACTCTACAAGTGGGCAAAGCAAGGGGCAGACCCTCTCGTGAAGTCTGGGGAAATGGAGCCCTGAGGGCCTGAGCACACGCTTTGCAAGCAGGAGGCCTGGGTCCAACCCCCAGCTCGGCCTGATCCCCTAAACACCAAACAAGCCCAACACACGCAAAAAAAAAAAAAAAAGCAGGCAGCTCGGTGAACAGCTGCACTCTACTTCCTCGAGATCCATTCTGGCCGCCAGGCCTCCAGAACTGGACCAGGATACACTCGGTGTTGTTTTAACACCTGGACGCTGGCACGTACCCATTGCTGACTCACATCGTGAGTGGTTTAGTGAATACAAATGGCCACGCCCTGTGGCTTCAGCCACCTTTCGAGCCATCTGTCAGTCACAGCGGCACCTGGAAACCAGCGCACAGTGGCAAGTCGGGGAGAGGTTAGGACGAAGGCAGAGAGCTGGAGATGCTGCCCACGCAGCAGAGACAAAACTCCAGGAGGTGTGGGGCTGCCTGGGGTCGGGCTCTGCCGCGAGAGGGGGTCTGTGGGCCGGAGTCAGCGGAGCGGGGTGGAAATCACTGCCCAGGCAGGGCCCGGCCCAGGGTGGGAAGCAGAAAGAAGGAAGCCCGCAGCCAGGCCTCCTGTGCGGCCAGTTCTGGGGAGAGTGAGATCCTGGGCCTTCAGGGAGCCCAGGAGAATCGGGGCAGAGGGAGCGAGCTGGGTGCGAGGACAGGTCATGCACGCAGGCTCCAGGCTGCTCCCGGGCTAGCTTTGACTCGGGCCGGGCCACCATCCCAGGTCCAAGTCACGCTGTGTGTCTTGCAAAGGTCTCTCCCATGTTGGAGAGACAGAACAGTCCATCTGTGCTTAGCAAAGGCCAGGTGGACACTGAGCCACACGGGCAGGTAGGGTGGATGTGGTTTGGGTGGGAGGCCGGAACGGTCCAAGGCCCTGGGCTCCACCCTGGTGGTCACACTATTGGAGAGTCAGTGAGTCCATCAGGGTTCTAAGGGGCCAGGCGACATGGACAGAGCTGTTGGCTGCAGTGTGGCCCCAGCTGCAGAGGAGATGCGGGAGGGGGAGCACGAAGTGCCCCCCACCCCCGTGGAAGGTTCCAGAACCACTTTCCCCTCTTGTCTCCGGGCCAAACTCCTGCGAGGCCCTGGGAAGCCTGCCTGAGGCGCCACCCGCACCCCCAGGCCTCTCACAGGATGGGGGACCCTCGCCTCCGTGAGTGCAGGCGAAGGCAGCGAGATTTTGTTTTCCTCTTTGTTTTACACACAATGCCCCAGAAAAACATTTTGCTGATATGTAATTAGGCCAACATAATAGAGTCTAAGAAAGCCGTCGGTCTCATTTTAGACAACTTTGGCTTTCACGGTGTTCAGAGAGAATACGTTAAAAGGGAAAAAAAAATCCACACACACAAAAAGCTTAGTGCTCAGATGTAGTAAAAAAAAAAAAGGGGGGGGGCCGATGGCGGGAAAGGAAGACTCTTTCCTCACCCCCGCTGCTCAATTCACATCTTCGCCCGATTTTCTCTCGCAGGCGAGCGCGGCAGCAGCCGCCGCAGCCCTCAGAGAGCCCGGCCCGATAATGAGAGTAACCGCTATTATTACTGGAGACGCGTTATTTGCAAAAGTGGCCTCAATTATTACCTCCCTGCCTCCCGGCCTCTTTACACAGACTCTGCAGCTCCGCCCATGGAGGTCCGGTCTCTTTCCAGGTCTCCCGCCTGCTGTGGGCTGCTTGTGGTTGTAGCAGAACCTTCTGGAAGTTCCCTCAAGGGGCCCTGCGGCGCCCAACTGTTCTCACGTGCCCTCTCGATTGCACGCTCTTAGGCTCACCTGTGGGATGATGGCAGACCAGTGCCCCAACCAAGTAGCCGACAGGTGACGGGTGCCACTGTCAGAGCAGCCCCCATGGACGCATCCAAAGCTCAGGTGCGGAGCCAGAGAAAGAACAGAGGGGTCCTGCACCTGGGGTCATCCCCAGCACCGCCAGGGGGCACTGCTGAGCACAGAGCCAGGAACAGGCCCTGATCACTGCAGCGTGAGCCCAGCCCAAGGGGCATGGCCCCACCCACAGAACCACACAAATGACTCACGCCCAGCCTGGCCCCGGTGAGCTTTAACCCTGACCCATGGGGGTGGGCTTCCTTCTAGGCGGGAGGCTAAAACATGATTCACCTGCGAGGAAGAGGTAAATGGCATGTCAGGGAGGAAAAAAAAAATCACTGTGAAGGTCCCTACTCTGGCTGAGGGACGCAACGTTACTGCACCACTGGACCCACTCAGTGTCACCCCCTCCTTCCCCATCCACCGTGCTGGCACCCCCAGCCAACCCTCCAGCTGACCCCGTTTCCTCCACGCCAGACCCACCGGGACCTCCCTTGACACCCGGGGGCCCTGGAGTCTCCAGGGCGAGGCCCTTCCTTGAGGCCCAGCACTGCCGCCCACGTGCCCCGGGAGGGCGAGATAACCGCCCAACTCCAGGGCCGACGGCCTGGCCGAGACGCTGCCCCGGCTGTTCCCCAAGCCCAGCGCGTGCCAAGCTGGCAGGGCCCCAAGGCTGCATGTGCAAGATAACGCGCTCCTGGATGGGGCAGGAGCCGGCGGGGTGGCACGGCCAGGCCGCGGCGCCAGTGCGCGCACCCGGGCACATGCGCAGAGACGACCACACAGTGGCCAGAACGAGGGCCGCGGAGGAGCCTGGATGATGCTGGGGGACACGGTGGGGGCTGGGGGGGCGGAGGGTGAGACCGGACACTGCAAGGTTTCGCTGGCACTGGCTGGGACAGACAGAAGGGAAGGGCGGCTGCGAGCGCAGGAGGGAAGCAGTGATTAATGCTGTGTTGACTGTTAGTCACGGCCCCATCCTGCCTGCTCACTGGTGGGGGGGGTGTTCGTGGGGGGTTTCTGATGCTGGCGCTTTTGCACAAGCAGGGGACGCAGGGTAGGGCGAAGGCTAGAGGTGAGCCCCGGGGTGGAAACAGTTTGTGGCTGACAATTAAGCAAGATTCCTTTTCTCCAGCTGGGGAATCTGCCACCAGCCTGGATGTGTGAGAGGAAATTTAGACTTGCCGGGCAGGGGATGTGATTCCCCACGTTCTTACTCTTCAGATAATTTCCCGTCAATGAGGTCTGGTTCTTAACCATTCCATCGCGCCCAGTTCCCTGCTTCCTCCCGCCCATCTCATCTAGTCCTTAGGGAAAAAAAAACGAGGGAAAAAAAAGAGCCTTCCTGGGGTAGAAGAGCTAGTCCAGGGGTTAAGGTGCTTGCCTTGCACACGAGCGGCGCAGGGTTGATCCCTGACACCCCACATGGTCCCGAGCCCCACCAGGAGTGATCTCTGAGTGCAGAGTAAGCCCCAAGCACTGCCCGGTGTGGCCCCCAAACTAAACAAGTAAAGGGTAACTGCACACGGCATTGCGGGTGGACCTGGGGTTCCTTGTTACCATGGTAACTGCCACTCTCATCCACCCACCACCCTTTCCCCCAGGGTCCAAGGATGTGGCACAATCCCTCGGTGTCTCCTCTCAGGACCCCATTCCTGTTAAGTGCACTTCCAGTTGGGCCCTGGGGGTGCTGGTACCTCCACAGGAAAACCCAACCCTCAGACCTGCACCCCCCACCCCGTGATACCTTCCAGGAAGTCAAAGGAGAGGACGGGAGGGGTGACAGGATCTCCGCAGGAGAAGACAGATCAACACAGGGTGTTGGCTGGACACTCCTACTTTGTCACAGCCCGGGCCTCTGGAGCATTTGGAAGGGGGCAGCAGAGAGAGCACTGACCCGTATTAAACGCTCTTTCATTAGAACTGATGTCAAATCAAGCATCCTCCTTTCTCCATCATTGATTTTTTTTTAAACTTAAGTGCAATTGATTTTTTTTTAATACTTAAATGTATCCCATTACATTTTATTGGACTGGTTTTGATCCAAGATTTATAAACTAATACATAATGAGATTCGAAGGGGTTTAAGAAGTCAGAAACCTATTCAAAAGAGAATCTAGATTAAGTTATTTTCAAGGAATCCTGTTTTGCATCCCCCCTTTCTTTTAAAAAAAATTAAGTGGTGGGATATTTTCTACAAACATCAGCTGAAGTTCAATTTAGAAACCTCACAGTCCCCTGCACAGATTTGAAAAAGGCAGCTCTGGTTTACAGGGGTGTCGGTAACTTGCCCACAAACTCACCTAGACTCAAAGACATCCTTGAATGGCTCCCGTCACTCACTACTTTCTCCCTCTCTTTTTTTTCTTTTTGGGTCACACCTGGCAATGCACAGGGGTTACTCCTGGCTCTGCACTCAGGAATCACCCCTGGCGGTGCTCAGGGGACCATATGGGATGCTGGGAATCGAACCCGGGTCGGCCGCTTGACCCTCCACCCATGCCTGCTTTTGCTGGTTTTGCAGAGCCCAGGAACATCCATGTTCTTCAGACCCAGAGGACAACCCAGCAGGGTGCATGGCCTCCCAGCTTTGGGGGACCTCCAGGCCCCGGCCCCTTCTAGATTCTCTACAAACACCAATGGAAAAGGTGGAACACAGGACAAGGCCCAGGCTGGCAGCGCTGGGCCCGTAAGCAAAGGCCTTCTCCAAATCAACTCTCCTTCCCAGGGCGCCCTCTCCACCCCACCTGAGGCCCTGGGTTTTGTTCAGTTTGACGCAAAGTCTTTAGTGTGGGCCACTTCAAACAGAGCATATGGCAGGGAGTGGGCCCGGGTCTCCCCTAAGCACAAAGACAGCCCAGCCCCCAGAGGCAGCAGGCTCCTGCTGAAAGCTCCTGAAGAAGCATTCGTTCTGTCCTTGCCTATGTCCCAGACTCTGGGCATCCACAAGGCTCTCATAAGGGACTCCTGGCGGGCCCGAGGAGGAGGAGTACGTGCCATCCTGAGGAGCAGCCTGTAAGGAACAAGAACCTCTGTCCCTCAGCTCCAAGGAAGCGAGCAATGATCCATGAGCTCAGGAGGGAGGGGATCTTGCCACTGGGCCTGCGCAGGAAACAGCGTGCACCCAGCCTGCAGGAGCGGAAATGGAAATAGAGGACCTGGTCCAGGCCCTTGGCATCTGTGAATGACAGGAACTGTGAGATGATGATGGGCGGTGGGTGGGAGAGAGGTGTGCGGGAGAGACAGAGAGAGAGAGACAGGAGGGAGGGAAACAGGAAGAGAAGGAGGGAGGGAGAGAGAGAGAGAAAGAAAGGGAGGGAGGGAAATAGGCAGAGGAGGGAGAGAGAAGAGAGAGTGAGAGACTGGAGGAGGGACAGGGACTGAGACGGGGACAGGTCCCAGGATCTGTTGGAATCAAGTGGAATCAAGTCTTTCTTATTACAATGAGGATTACTGCCTCATTCTTGCCGAGGTGGGGCTTGCACAGATTAATTAATTTTTTTTTGCTTTTTGAGTCGCACCTGGCGATGCACAGGGGAAGCTTCTGGCTCTTCACTCAGGAATTACTCCTGGGGGTGCTCAGGAGACCATATGGGATGCTGGGAATTGAACCCGGGTTGGCGGCATGCAAGGCAAACACCCTACCCGCACTGATTGTTTTAAGGTCCAGGACTTTCCCATCGTCCCTGGAAGTCAGGTGCTACTTGGTCCCCAGAGGTCTTCATCAGCTTTACAAAGTTCCCGGTGAGTTTGGGGTGTCCCACCATATCCCAGGCAGACTGACATCAAGGAGGAGACTGTGGGGGGGAGGTGGGGGGTGTGAATGGCTGCTCTACTTCCTCCAGCTACAGAAATGGATCCTTCCTGCCCAGTCTCCATCCATCACTGCCATGCAGTGAAACATACCAGGAAATCCACAGACAGTTGCTGAAGAATTTTGGGCCCTACCCGAGGGTGCTCAGGGGCTACTGCTGGCTCAGTGTTCAGGAATGACCTGGTGTACTTGGGGAACCCTAAGAAGTGCCAGGGATATGAACCAGGGTTGGCCACATGCAAGGCACTAGATATATGTCCCTGAGACAGGTGTGTGTGTGTGTGTATGTGTGTGTGTGTGTGTGTGTGTGTGTATGTGTCCTGAATAATTTTTTTTGGGGGGGGGAAGTGTCATCAGCAATGCTGGGGACCTAACTCATGGTCTGGTGCATGTCCCCCACTGATTTACTTCTCAGGCCCCGCTAACAAAGTTCTGAACTGCCTAAGCTTTGGACGTGAAGTGAGTTATATACTCAGTACAACTGTGCTTGTGGGAAGGAACTAAAGTGCAGATGGAGACCAGAGCCAGGCTCTCTCTCCAGCATCCTTCTCTCCTACCAGTTCCCGTCCTCTCTGGCCTCTGGAGCGCCCCCTGCTGCCAACAAGCTGCTTCTGCCCCCAACCCCAGCAGAGCCCCTACCTGACTCAGCCCAGGGGGCCCTGCCATAGGGGCCCAGAGACCCTCCACTTGGGGGATTCCGGGAAAGGTTCTATTTGCTCACAAAAGGGCCCGGTCAGCAAAGGGTCACAGAGGTCCCTTCCTTCTGCAGACGTTGTCGTGTCCACGGGCATGTCTAGGGCTGTTTCAGCCCCTGCAGGATGAATATGTCCAGGGCAGAGTCAGATCTGAAGGGCTAACACGGGGAGGGTCAGACCTGGGAAAGGGACGCGCCCCGATTGTGTCCTCAGGTGCCCAGGAAGCTGACCTGCCTGCTGGGGGCGGGGGGGGGGGGCGGTAAGGAGCCTGGTTCTCCCAGCCTGGACTCCTGCCTCTGCTCTGAGGACATGTGATAGCATTTCAACATGTAATTTACACGTCTGTGGACAACACACATGATGGTGAGACAGAGAGAGGGCAGCCTCCCAACTGTGAAACACGCCCTGGGACGCAGTAGCCAAGGAGCTGGAGGCTAAGGAGGCCCAACCCTGCGCCCTGTCCCTGGGAGCCACTGTCGGAGCCACAGGGGAACCCCAGGGGCGGGTGAAAGCAACGGAAGTGGGCGCTGGTCCCTCAGATCTGGGTGACCCCACCCCCACGACAGGTGCAGGGCTGGCGGGAGCAGGAAATGATCTCGAGGTGACATCGTGGGAGGCAGGTATTCGTCTGGCCGATCCTTTCCCAGGACACATCACTCGGGGAAGCCTTTCCAGGCAGGGGAACCGCGGGTCTGGCCTCCAAGGCTGTGACCTCAGAACCCAAACAAAGGACCCGGACACCTTGGCAATGCAAAAAAAACAAAATGCCAGATGGGTCTTAAAAAGCAACTAGCTCCCTTGGGGAGAGCAGAAGGTGGGGACTTCAGGAACCAGAGAAATGGAGGCTGAGGGAGTGGCAGCGCCTCCAGTGACCACGCCTCGCGGGGGTGGTCCCAGAGCTGCTGCAGGCAGACCAGAGCACACTCGGTCAGTGCTCAGGAGAGTGTGTCCTGCCGCAGAGCAAGCTGATGGCCAGGACGCCAGCCTCGTCTCATGCCAGCACACAGTGAGGCCGGCGGCCTCCAGAGACCTGTCATCATCCCCGGGAGTCGTAACTGAGATGACTGAAACCCACAGTGAGTGCAAAGGACATTACCTCGAGATAAACTCCGCAAAGTTTTGTCACGGTGGGGGTAGGGGGAAGGGAGAGAGAGAGACAGAGACAGAGAGACAGAGAGAGAGACAGAGCGACAGAGAGAGACAGAGAGAGACAGAGGGAGAGGGAACTGGGAACAAGAAAAGGGAAAAATGGAAAAGCATGTCAAGAGGAATCTGCAATCAGATGTCCACCATTCTGAACACAATCTGAGCCTGGACACGGTACCGCATGCCCTGGGTGCAGAGCAGTTGAGAGAGGTGAGGTGGAATTCAACCACTAGCTCCCCAACTTCAAAATGAGTGGGCAGAGCTGGGGTGAGAGGAGGACAGGGGTCAAGGTGATTGCCTTGCATGCAGCTGACCCCAGTCTGACTCCTGGCACCCACCTGGTCCCCAGGACCCCCCAGCAGGCGTGATAACTGCACAGAGCCAGGAGCAGCCCCAAGTGCCACTGGATGTGGCACAACCCACCTCCCTTCGCACAGAAATGTGTCTAATGACATCCCTGTGAAAGTAGACTCTGTAAGCCAGGACTGGCTCGGGGGCTCCGTCGCTGGCCTTTCCTGTCCCCCCACCAGCCTCTACACCAGCTCCATCCACTCCAAGTGCTGCTAGGCCTCAGTGCTCCTTT
The DNA here is from genome assembly GCF_027595985.1 of Sorex araneus. Classification (NCBI taxonomy): domain Eukaryota; kingdom Metazoa; phylum Chordata; class Mammalia; order Eulipotyphla; family Soricidae; genus Sorex; species Sorex araneus. Next base: position 16,041,560 of record NC_073305.1, read on the forward strand.
ATGGCGGCGCCTGGAGGAGGACAGGCCCTCTCTCCTTGTTGATGCAGTTCCCCATCCTTTGGAAGAACTACCTACCCCTTTCACACTAGACAGCATGCTCAGAGTCAACGAAATTCCTGCTGCAAATCCCCCACCGTCCTCTGACTCACAACGGCCTTTCATTGTAGGCCCGAAGTTTCCAACCGAGTCGGACTCAATGATTTGCCTTTGACGCTCCACACTCCCCCCGGAGCCCAACTTCCTCAGCCTCTTTTTGGAGTAAGATCAAGGCGGCAGGCCGAGGGTCTTCCTAAGTGCCGACAGCAGCTCAAAGCAAGTGGCAATCCCCTTCGAGGGCCCCGGCCTGGCACTCGGAACTGTTCCATGGCATCGCTTTTCATTCTCATCAGCTTTGAGAGGGTCTTGCCAGTGTCCCCATTTAGACGAAGTAGAAACGCAAGTGTACTTTCCGCCACTTAGCTCGGCATCCAGGAATCCAAGCACTAGGATGTGCATGCGTGCGTGCGTGTGTGCATGCATGCGTGTGCTTGTGTGTGTGTGTGCATATGTGTGCATGCATTTGTAAGTGAGGCTGGGTGGAGCCACACATCTGCACAGGACTATGATGCAACAATGCACAGGTGACACACAGGTGACACGCACAGGAAGGGAGAAGGGAGAAGGGAGAAGTCCACTCCATCGGGGAGAAGAGACACGTGGTCAAGACAAGCTCAACTCTTACCCCAGAACCCACCCTAGCCTGGGAGCCAGCACTGCCCAGTCCTGGGATCGCCCAGGCCAGCTCTGCCCCAGAGGAGGAGATGGGGAAGAGCAAGGCGCTGGCTCCACGGGTGGAAATGGCCAGGCTGGACAGATGCTGCCAGGTCTGTGGGGAAAGCGGGGGGCGGGGGGGGCTCTGGGCCCAGTTGGCTTCACGGGGCCTTTTCAAAGAGCAGAGCAGTGGGCAGACCTGTCCTGGACGGGACACGGCTGTGTATGCGAGGGTCCCTGCGGGGAGGGATTGTCCAAGTAGGTCGACTAGGACACTCTAGTCAGGAAATAGAGCCTGCATATCTGGGTTTTAAAAAAGCTCTCCAGATAACTATGGCTCAAGCTCCACTCTGAGAAACGGGTCCATCCTGGGTATGAGCTCAAAGGCCTTGAACCCAATTCAGGAATCACTTGCTGGGTGTCTTGGCTGCAGATATACCAGACCAGAGTCAGAGTGAAGGGAAGAGAGTGGATAAATAAATAA